>NC_053390.1:699233777-699545843 GCF_905171765.1 Bufo bufo | reverse complement strand
TCCATGGATGTATACATTATGGGGATGTGTGGGGTTTTGAGGTGTTTTCTGTGTATTGGGGAAAAATGTGTGTTTTCTGTCTGTGAGTGATTAAGTTAGTCCATTACGTTTGGTAATTGAATTTTGTTGATTGCGTCTCAGACAATGCCAGTGTGTTAGTTAATTGCGTCTCAGACAATGCTCATTGTATTTTGTTGATTGCGTTACAGACAGAGGGAAGGGGATTTTGTGTACAATTGCTGGGAAGGTTTGAATACTGTAAATGCATGTGATTGGCTGTTTTTACAAAACCCTGTGGGTGGTAACCTTGTTGGAAGATGTGTATAAATCAATGCTTGTGTGTTCAAATAAAGAGAGTTCCTGTTTTTATACCTTCATGAAGTTTTGGCTCATGTTTGGGGAATAGGATAACTACACTCTTGGGGATTGCTATATCACAATACTCCCCTGAGTATAAGCTCTTGTAAGAGCTTGTTCATGGTTCCTGCTCTCTGCATTTAGGAGAGGTTCACCCACTGGAGCCTGGAGTCTTGTCGTAGGTCCAGGGTGGATAGGAGACGGCGAGACCTCCACCAAGCTTCGGCGGTTCGTGGGGTCTGCAGTGCTGATGGTGTCAAGTGGAGTGCTTGGAGTCCTCTGGAAGCACTAGGAGCATCTATCAACAGAGGTACCCGGTCGGGGTGCTAGGTGTTCCGTTACAGCCTCTTATGACTGAATCTTTTTTTCTCCAGTTGTAGGGAGTGGCCCGTTGTTTTTTGAGAGGATTTAACACAGACTAGCTTCCCTTGATATTTTTTGTATGGTCCATTTATAGATATACTCTATAACACTCCGTGAATAATTCAGTGTATTTTTAGACAACGATGAGCTTCTCAGTGACTTAAGGTCCCTTTACACTGCTCAAATGAGCAGACGATTGTCGGGAAGGAAGCATTCCTTCCCGACAATTGCCTGTGTGTCAGTGAACACTAATGCTATCGCTCGCCCCCATACAAAATCATTGTTTGCCGGCAGTGTCAGACTGGGGTGCCTAGAGCCCACCAGTAAATTCATTCTGGGAGCCCACTGTACAGCTACATGCAGATACTACCTGCTCACAGAGCGACAGGCAGCAGGGGGGTCTCTGCAACAACTTCGAGAAGGTGAGTCCCTAGGAACAGAAATAATTTCTGATACCCGGTGCATCTACAGTATAATAATAAACTAGATACAGTAGTTTGTGAAATAATCAATCCAGTTTTTTATTTGCATGCAGGCTGGTTGAGATGCCCTGTGGGCCAGTCTGAGCCTGTTTAGAAGACATGATCTGTTGCTACCAAATGATGATTTAGGTGACCCCATGAAAGATTGAATTACCCGATCTAGTAATCGCTGGCATCTTTACACCGGCAGATTATCCCTAATGAGCGTTCCTACAAACGCTTGTTAGCAATGATCTGTGCGATGTTCATGCAGTGTAAAGGGGTTGTTAAACATGAACAGCTTATCCTTAAGAATGTTAAAAAAACAAGGCCAAGAATGTTTGATCGATGATTGCATGATTTCATGATAATGAAAGGGCTGTAGTGCTCTATAGGTCCCCTTAATTCCGCAGCTTGCCCCATTCACTATAATGGAACTGCATGGGACTGTAGTGTACATATTATAGTTCTAACATTGTGCTAATCAGGCATTGAGGGCCTATCCATAGAATAAGTCATCAATGTTAAACCCTTTCCCGACTGCCCCATGTAAATTTACGTTGGCGGTCGGGCATTTAAAAGTAGCGATGGCCTTGCGGTTCGCACGGCGGTCATTTCGCGGCGAACTTGCGAACATATGGAGATATTCGTACCCGCCATATTCTTTTACATTGTGAAGAACTTTGACCCGTGACACATCTATCAGGTGGTACAGGACAGCCAATTGAGACGTTTCAGCACATGGACATACCCCCTACCTTATAAATAAACCTGATCTGGCTGCCATTTTACATACAGCGTTTTGCCAGTGTAGGGAGAGGTTGCTGTGTGGAGCAGGGACAGGCTGTTAGGGACACAAAACTTTAGCTAATAGGGCCACAAAAGTCCTTTTAAGGACTGGTATAAGTGTGCTATCGATAGGTGTGATAAACAGAGAGGTGCGATATAATTATAATATGCTTTTATAATGAGTCAAAAACACATAGATCTATATAGTGACCACCTGGAAGTCAGGGGCCTAGGGGCTAGGGGCTTACGCGAAAATTATATTGCTGATATTTTGCATTGAAAAAAATAATGAATAGAGATCGCAAATTCGAATAATACATCTGGTATGTCACTGTCCATGTTGTGGGACTATTCATGCTCTTCTAGTAATTATTTCTTGGCTGAAAATATGAGCTGAAGGTTTTTCAGGTTCGCCTGCTAATAAAATGAATGGGACTCACTGCGAACTTGCGGTTCGCGAACATTTGATCGCGTTCGCAAACCGTCCCGGCAGATGTTTGTCCATCACTATTTAAAAGTGGTGCCCGCTCGCTGCTTTAAACAGCAGGCACCTGGGACTAATGCATCAAGTGCCAGAGTAGGGTTATTAAGACTGGTGTCTAAAACGCTGGTCTTAATAAATGACCCCATTAGTGTAATTCTATTAGACTCCAATACGAATGCATGGGAGTCTATGAAAGAAACAATCCGATGATTGCTCGCTATAGGTCCCTAGGGGAACTATTAAAAAGTGTAAAAAAAAAATATAAAACACTGAAAAAAATATATTAAAAAATATATTTATTTATCCCATATAGCAAACGGCAAAAGTCAAAATGGCCAATTTGCAGTTTTTTGGTCGCTTCACCTTCCACAAAAAAAGAAACTGATCAAAAAGTCATACACACCCCATTAAAAACATCATCCTACAAAAAATGAGTCCTGATACATTTCCATACACATAAAAATAAAAAAGTTATGGGGGTCAGAATATAGCACTGCAAAGGAAATTATTCTTTTTTTTTTTCAGGATTAAAATGCAAGAAAGGGGGCGTGACCGGAAGTTCAGCTGAGCAACAGGACATCTACTTAGCTCCGTATCAGATTCATAATCTATTGGCATTTACCATCCCTACGAGCCGAAAAACAAATAAATTGGAGCTTGTTTAGGAGCAGACATCTCTAGCTATAATTTAACCCAACTCTTGGGTGGATCTCTCCACTTAATCTGAAGATACCGCTGGGGCCTATAACCGGGAAGAAGCCGCTGGCTGGAGTGACGACGGAAGCCAGTGCCACGCGATTCACAAAAAGAAGCCTTGCCCAATATAAGCCAACATCTGCGACAATTACAAGTGGCGAATGGCAAAGGGACTCAAGGTACCTCAGCTCTGTTGCTTACCAGTGACGGCGCAGTGGCGTCGATTCGCCAGTCTTACTAAGCCCAAATCAGATATCAAAGCTCCCATAGAACTGACCGCACTTACCTGGCCCCAGGGCAGCAGTGCTTGAAACACTTACAAGAGGAAGATATCAGGGTAGCCTCTGAACCTGAGAGACAATTATACGGGCCGTGCCAATACCGGGGTGCTCCCTCCCCTTCCCTCTTTCCCTAATCCCCTTTACCTCCATAGCTGGACTCTAATAAACTCCAGACATCTTAAAAGTCATAGCCAGAACCACACAGACTAAGCCTAAATTTTTCTAGCCCTTATTACCTTTGTACAGAGGTAGACGCTGAACTTTTCTTAACCCATCAAAGGTTCACAGACCCAACCTTTCACATACAAATAAAGGTCGGCGTAGCTGACTCTACCTCCAAGGGCCACAGACCCAATTTTTCTGGACCTATTACTAGTGAGTAAAGGTCTGATTAACTGTTTTTCTCGCTCTTTAAAGGTCCATAGACCTAATTTTTGAACCCTCTGGTTAACATCACTATGTAAAACAAACTTCAAGGCAGGTGGTGGAAGAGCTGTCCCCTCCCCAGCTCTTGTAAACCAACCAGACAAGATCATGATTTAAAGCCCTTAAAACTGGAAGGGGTAAACTCAAGCTACAAGAGGAGTTGACAATTTCAGCATATATGGTGAAAGTAAGTAGATACAGAGGCACTAGCCAAGAAGCACAGAAACTTACCAAAAACTCAACTTTAGCACGGTCAGATTTGGAGAAATACGTCATGAAGAAAGCTCAATCACATCAAGGAGTACAGCCAGTTTTACCAAAAAGCTTCTCAGCACGTCAGATGCCTGAACACCAAGAAAGAGATAGTGAAGAAGATAAAAACGCAGACAATTTGCAATATTCCTATATGCAGGTCCTTTATTTCCAAAGCATTATAAAAAGCTTTGAACCCAGTTCTGGAAGAACTATCAGAAATTAAGAAAGAGATGAGACAGATAGGCAATAGAGTGGAAGCGCTATAAGCCACCCAGACTGCCGTAACAAGCTATACCAAACAGAACACAGATATTCTTGCTATTTATCAACAACATATCAATCATTTATATGATTACACTGAGGACCAAGATAACAGGGGCTGGAGAAACAACATCCGCCTAAGGGGAGTCCCAGAATCAGTGGCACCAGATGTGATACCAAAAGCAGTGTCCAAAATCTGCAGATCGCTACTAGGAGAAGACTATTCCGAAACTATAATTATCAAAAGAGCACATAGAGCCTTAAGACCTAAACCAAAACCAAATGAGCCACCAAGAGTTATAATTTGCAAACTCCTAAATTTTGCTAAAAAAGTGATGAAAAGAGCCAGAGAGGATAGCCAGGTTGAATATGAACGATCCAACTGTTTCAAGACCGAGCTCCTGCCACTCTCAATAAAAGACGCATCCTTAAACCGTTGACAGACTATCTGAGACACAAACACATACCATACCATTGGATGTTCCCATTTGGGATGATGATCACATGGAAAGAAAGAAAATATGTAATCAGAACAAGAAAAAAACGTCCAGAGATCCTTGCTATTCTAGGAAATGAAGATGTGGATATATCAGATTGGTCCGCAACAAATGATGTATGCATCCCTTCTGAAATTACTCCACCTACACCATGGGAGACAGTTGCTTCAGGAAAGGCGCAAAGAGTCAAGAAGAAGCAAGGAAGACTGACACCGCGCCGTATTATCACAGAAGAAGATTGAAGGTTCTCTTGAACGAATGTTAGCTAGATGTCTACCTAGATATTGATGGACTTCTTAGAACAGTCATAGCCTTTTAAGGCCTTGACTTTCAGGTGAGCGCCCATGTTTGGCTCAGCTGTTTAAACATCACGTTTCTAATAAGCCAGAGAGATTTATATCCTCAGCTGGGAGCCATGAGTGCACACCAATCTCAGATCTCCATTAAATGTTTCAGTTACAACGTTCAAAGAAAGTTAACCGAATTTACTTGAGTAATGTTGTTTAAAGCTCTGAGAAATACCCCTTCTTAATATAACATGTTATGTACATGCAGCTATCCATATTAATGGAGTGCTGCCAATTAGTGATGGACGAACATCTGCCGGAACGGTTCGCGAATGCGATCGCGCAAAAGCGATCAAATGTTCGCAAACCGCAAGTCCCATTCGCGGCGGGTCTCATTCATTTTTTTTTTTTTAAGTGATGTAAATGTTTATAGTTTGGTACAACATGATCCCAAGTTTCATATCATTCGAATCATTGAACAATGTGTGTCAGAAGCTTTGAGGGCGGGTATCATAGATGAGGGACTTAGGGGATATTTGGTTGTTCCCCACCCCATCACCCCGGTGATTTATGTGTTGCCTAATGTCCACAAAACTTTGGTGGACCCACCGGGACTCCCCATCGTATCTGGCACAGATTCTGTTTTTGGACACATAGCAATTTTCCTGGACAAGGTATTACGTGACTTCTCTACAGGAGGTCAGTCTTACATTAGGGATGCGTCTACTTTTTTTATAGATATTTTCCCACCATTTAAGGATAAGAGGGCAAGACCACCAGATATGAAACATTGTACCTCGACCATCGCTGCATCTCCAGCAGACATCTGATCCATTACTATTATAACGGTAGGTACTATCTGGTGTCTTATACCATCTTGTTAGCACTTTATATCCATTTTCCTGGATTCTGGTACATCTTGAGGATGTGTGTGGTGTTTTAAAAAGGATGAGCTGATCCTCAGACGAGAAATGGGCTCCCATATCTTTTTCCCACTGGCTTATGAAGGAGGGTTTGGGAGGTATAATAGGCATACTAAAATATCTATATATTGAGGATATAGGTTTCCTCGGGGGAGAGTGGTTGTAAATTAGGCTTTCAAACCAGGTGAGAGGTCTGAGGAGAGAACTTAAAGGGATATTTTTGTTGATATAGAAAAACAGAAAAGAGAGCATGTGAGGCTGGGACTTGATCTCAGGGAGGGAGGAGGTAAGTGAGCCCTGGTCCACTATTTCTTTCCCGCTCTTTGAGAACAAAGTAAGAATAGGTATTTCAGAGTTTCGTAGAACTTTGGGGACACTTTGTCTGAGTTCTAGAGGGGCTAAACTCATCACATCTCTGATCTGAGCAAGTGGAGAGGGTGAAGGGAAGCCCCATTTTGAGTTTTGGAACCATTTCCAGGCCCCAAAAGTGGCTACCACCAAAGGGTTGTATTTAAGGGCTAAAATGTTATTATGGTTAGGATCTAATAGAAGGCCTCTAAGGGTCGAGAGATATTCTGGGGTCTCCATACCAACCCAGGACTTCTGGTCAGGGCATCTAAGCCAGTCCAAGACTCTGGAAAGAAGTATGGCTTTGTTATATAGTAGGGGGTTTGGAAGGCCTATATCACCCTGAGTTCTGGGTCTCTGTAAAGTAATAATATTTTTTGCCATTCCATATGAAGGAGCGGATGGATTTCTCCAGGGAATGAAAAAAGGAGTTGGGTACTGGAATGGGAAGGACCAGTATGAGGTAGTTTAGTCTGGGTAGAACAAGTGACATGACCATATTTTTACGTCCAAACCATGAAAGTAGAGGGGGATTAAGAGCTTCTAATTGGTTTTTGATAGCACTAAGTAGAGGGAGATAATTGAGTTTAAATAGGGAGGGGATATCTGGGCAAATTTTAACTCCTAAGTATGTTATGTAGGGCGATTCCCAATTGAAAGAGGAGGAGAGGGTTAGTTTGGATCTGAGTCTGGGGCTGAGCCCCATGCTAAGAATGTGGGATTTTTTCATGTTTACTTTAAAGTTGGAGAGGAAGTTAAATTTCTTCAAAATAGAGTAAATAAGCTGGAGAGAGGTTTCTGGGTTGGAGGAGATTATCAGGAGGTCATCAGCAAAAGCTGAAACCTTATGGTCTTGATCTCCTAGTTTAAGGCCTTTTATATCGTTCTCTGATCGTATGAGGACAAGGAGTGGTTCTATTATCAAAACGAAGATCAGGGGGGAGAGGGGGCAGCCCTGTCTTGTCCCATTTCTTATGGAAAATGGTTGTGAGGCAGTGTCATTGATCAGCACCGACGCCGAGGCATTAGTATACATAGCTTGGATAGCGCGTATAAAGGCGGCTGGAATTCCAAACTGCTTCAGAGTGCTGTACATGAATTCCCAGTGAACTCGGTCGAACGCTTTCTCGGCATCGGTGCTGACCAAGACTAGAGGGGGGGTGGTGTTTCGAGGCGTGGAACAGGACGTTCAATACCCTGGCTTTGTTATCCTTTCCCTCCCTACCTTTAATAAAACCTGTTTGGTCTTTATGAATAAGATGGGGTAGGAGGGGGGCTAGGCGGTTAGCCAGTAGTTTGGCCAATCATTTTAGGTCAATATTTAGTAGAGAGATAGGGCGGTAGTTACCACAGTCAGTTGGGTCTTTCCCTTCTTTGGGGATGATAGTGATTAGTGATGAGCGGCAGGGGCAATTTTCGAATTCGCGATATTTCGTGAATATTTGGGCGAATATTCACCATATATTCGAGAATTCGCGAATTCATGATCTCTAAGCATTATTTTCTTGATTGCGAAAATTCGCATGAAATTCGCCTAAAGAATTTGCACAAAAATTCACATGAACTGGTATATTTTTTAAAAATCAAATATTCGCGATTATGAATATATTTTGCGATCTTCTAATTATTAGCGAATTCTCGAAGTGCCAATATTCGCGATAAAAATTCGCAATTCGAATAGTCGTGATCAACACTAATAGTGATATTGGCTTTTGCCATCTCTTGGGAGAGAGGGTCACCCTGCAAGGTTTGATTGCAAACATTAAGCAAGTAGGGCAGAAGGGAGGAGCTAAAGGAACGGTAAAATAGAGCCGGGAATCCATCCGAGCCTGGGGCTTTTCCTTTGGGGAGTTGTTTTATGGCTTAGAGTAATTAATCGCTAGTGAATGGGGAGCTTAGGGAATTTTTATGGACTTTATTGAGTTGGGGTATTTTAATAGATTGGAGGAAAAGGTCTATCGAATCTTGGTGTGTGGAGCTCAAATTATTTGCTTTTTGGGGAGGTAGGTTGTATAGGGAACGATAGAACGTCGTAAACCTTTGGGATATTTCTTGTGTATTAGTGAGCATATTACCTTCATCACTGCGAATTTTGCAAATTAAGTTTTGGGCCTTTCTTTTTTTGATTCTAGACTTCATAAATTTGGACACCTTGTCTCCATGGGCGAAGTATTTATATTGTGCGTGCAGGAAGTATTTAGCAGATTGTGTGTTTAACAGGTTTTTTAGGTAAGCTCTAAGAAGCGCAAATTTTGTTAAATGGGAGTCTAGGAGAGACCTTTTATGTAGGGCCTCAATATCCCTGATGTCTTTCAGAAGGGAATCGATACGGGCAAGTTTTATTTTTTTTATATATGAGCCTAAGCTTATAAGTTGACCATGTAAATAAGCCTTATGGGTGTCCCATAAGGTGTGGGGGTGGATATCAGGGGTGTTGTTGGAGGAAAAAAAATCTCTCAACCAGTTGAGGACCTTCTCCTTATTTTCTAGGGTTTGGAACAGTTGTAGGTTAAGTTTCCAGTTGAACATTCTCAGGGGTCTGTTGGGGGTGAGAATGGAGCCCCAGACAGGGGCATGGTCAGACAGGCTGGTAGAACCAATTTGGGCCTTGGAGTATAACTGAATGTGTTCAGAGGATACCAGTAAATAATCCAAGCGCTGGTATGAGCTGTGCGCATTAGAATAAAATGTATAGTCCTTAGTGCTAGGATTTAAGTTTCTCCAGACGTCAACCAAGCGCCGGTCGTGGAGAGATTTTCTCAATTTGCTTAGAGCCTTGTTTGAGATAGCAGATTTTTGGGAAGAGGAGTCAACTGGGGGGATCAATGTGAGGTTGAAGTCACCTCCCATTACGGTCACTCCTTCCCTGAAATGGTCAATCGTTTGGAGAATATTATGGAGCCAGGAAGTTTGGTTGACGTTTGGAACGTATACATTAATAAACGTGTATATTTGGTTCGCAATGTTACCTTTTAGGATTATGTACCTGCATTCTGGATCCTGGATATGATCCAAGTAAATGAAGGGGGTACTTTTACTGAAGCCCACTCTGACCCCTCTAGAAGCGGATGAGTTAGTCCCGCAATGATACCAGGTGGGGAAGTAGGAGTGGGAGAGGTTTGGATAGTGGTTGAATCTAAAATGTGTCTCTTAAAGGAGGACGACGGAGCAGCCCCCTCTTTTTAATTCGGAGAAGATTTGGCATCGCTTGGATGGGGCATTAAAGTCTTTAACATTATATGAGGTAATTCGTAATTCAGCCATGATATACTATAGATTGAGTGATGCGACCCCGTCATCCCTCCCCACAAGAGGCACTGATTCGTCACGCTCCACACAGCACGGAGAGACAAATAATGCTTTTTCCCCCTGGGGGGAGTTAGATGATCTGCAAATCCATATACATCCTAAAACAAAAGGAATAACATTACAACTGATAGAGAACAATAACAACATTTCTAGTTGGAATATAGGCATGGGAGGGCCTAAAATAGACTTAGGGGAGAGAAAAACATTAGTAATCACCAGATGGCTAAAGATCTGACCATGTGAGATCATGTGAGGATATTTTCAATTATCCATAGGGAGTCTTCTAGGTGTTGTTCTTCTAGGGTTCCTTGGGCTCTTTTGAAGCTTGGGGGTGTGTTGGCGTTCCCAGTTGCCTGGATGGGATAATTCAGGAAGGTTGGACAAGTCCTGGATGGGGTCCAAATTTTCTATCTTGAGGGGCTCTATCTGGAGATGGTCGTAGATTTAGTCCAAATCAGCCTAAATGGATAAGGAGAGTCTGCGTCCTTCAAATATAAATGACAGGCTGAATGGGAAAGACCATCTGTAAGGAATCTTGTGATCTCTGAGCCAATTTGTCAGTGGTCTCAGAGCTCTTCTTTTGTCCAGGATGTTTTGGGCTAGATCCTGGTAGATTTGGATGTCGTGTCCATCCCAGGACACTTTGCCGGATTGTCGGGCTTTGAAAATAACAGCCTCTTTAACTGGAAAGCTGAGGAATTTGCATATAATGTCCCTTGGTGGAGCTGAGGCAGCAGGTTTAGGCCTTAGAGCTCGGTGGGCTCTTTCTAGAATATCCTCATGGGCTGTTTCTGGGCCTAGTAGGGACATGCATATTTGCACCACAGTGCTTGGGATATCCCCTGTGTCAACTGATTCGGGGACACTGCGGAATCGCAAGTTATTGCGCCTACCTCTATTTTCCTGATCCTGATCTTCCAGGGAATTGTAGAGGCAGTTCATCTTGTGCTGGAATTGCTGGGAGACCTCTGTTTGGTGCAGTATGATGGCTCCCTGCGTGTTTTCCAGCGCTTCAACTCTGCCACCCACTTGCAATATTTCTTGCTTGATAGCAGCTAGGTCGGAGCTTAGGGGTTCCAGGGCAGAAGCCAGGGAGGAGGATAGTATTTCTTTTAGGAAGGAACGTGAGATAGGGAGGCTATCGGTTTCTTCTTCCCCTCCGGCAGCTTGATCCAGCAGCTCTGAATGTTTAGAGCGCGGGGCGCGAGTCAGGATCGGCGCCATCTTAGGTTCCATGGATACATGCAGCGCCGCTGCTTTCTTGATAAATTTATCCATCTCCCCGGTGGTGGGAGCTCCTCTGTCTTGTGTGGCTTGGTTTCCGGTTCTAGGACCTCCGATTTTCACCATGTTCGCTTTGCCAGCTTATGATAGAGGGCTTCAGTGGTGATATCTATAACGGAGCTGTAGCCTCAAGCGTCCATGCTGAGCAGGCGCTAGCTCCGCCCCCCCCGGGTCCCATTCATTTTAATGGCAGGCGAACTTCAAAAACCTTCAGCTCATATTTTCAGACAAGAAATAATTACTAGGAGGGCATAAATAGTCCCACAACATGGATAGTAACATACCAGATGTATTACTTGAATTTGCGATCTCTATTCATAATTTTTTTCAATGCAAAATATCGGCAATATAATTTTTCCGTACGCGCATGCACAAATGCACTATACAGTACCCAAATGCACTATAAAGAAAGTATATTGGTATATAACACCCCGCTTCTATCAGTTTTTTGGGGGGGCGACTGGTATATCACACCAGTAGAAATTATTTGTTCCAATAACGCTTGTCCCACTATATACCTGCAGTATTGCAGCAGAACCGCAGACAACTGCCGCACAATACAAATGCACTATAATATACTTTTTAACATAGAAAGTATATTATAACATTGTACAAGGAAGGCAATCCATTAGAATACACATAAAGATAAAACGTAACCTTTAATAATGTTACTATGAGGGTCCATTCACACGTACGTAAGTGTTTTGCGAATCCGCAAAACACGGACACCGGCAATGTGCATTCCGCAATTTGCAGACCGCACTTCACCGGCACTATAATAGAAAATGCCTAATCTTGTCTGCAATTGCGGACAAGAATAGGACATGTTCAACTTTTTTGCGGAAACGGAAGCAAGGATGCGGAAGTGTGGATCCGCAAATGCGGATGCAGATCTGCAAATGCGGTTGTGGACAGCACATTCTGGCCCTATTGAAAATTAATGGGGCTGCACCTGTTACACAAAATTGCGGATGCGGACCCATTTTGCAGGCGTGTGAATGGAAAAGATACCCCTCAAAATGAAAATAAATTAATAAGTTAAGCAAAAAGCATAGATGTGGTAGGCAATAAAAAGTGCTCGGCGGCACCAAATCAGAAACCATATGTCCTACCACAATCCGGTGGGTTCCAGTGCACATCCATGAATCCCGGAGCGAAAGCAAAAAACATCTATCCCTGGGCTACAAGGGGGTGCTATTCTGGCCCTGATAGCCTAACCACAGACCACACGTCCTGATAAAAGCGACCCCGTCCGGAACCTTACCCTATATAAAAATGTCTCTAGTAAGCCCCTAGCCCCTAACAGCCTGTCCCTGCTCCACACAGCAACCTCTCCCTACACTGGCAAAACACTGAATGTAAAATGGCGGCCAGATCAGGTTTATTTATAAGGTAGGGGGTATGTCCATGTGCTGAAACGTCTCAATTGTACTACCTGATGGAAGTGTTATTGGTCAAAGTTCTTCACAATGTAAAAGAATATGGCGGGTGCGAATATCTCCATATGTTCGCATGTTCGGCAAATCGCGAAAATGCAAAGTTCGCCGCAAAACAACAGCAAGGCCATCTCTACTGCCAATTTCTGACCTGGCTCAGATTGTCAAATATTAGTTGGTCTGTATTTTCATACTCGTCTCCAAGGGTCCAGGAACACCAGATTCCTCTCCACTCAAACAGTAGCTAAACATAGATTGTACAGACTAGGGTATGTATGCATTACAATTTTCACCCCTCACACCAAGTCATGGTTGACCTTCGAATAGCATCATTCAATGTTAGAGGCTTTAAAACACCCGTAAAACTGAGTCAAATCCTACAGCAGCTCCATAAAAAGAAAGCAAATGCAATTCTTATTCAAGAAACCCATTACAAACATGATAAAATTCTCAACCTCTCTCGTTCCCAATATAATCTCTGGTTCCATAGCTCCTCAGCACACTCTAATAGACTGGGTGTAAGTGTGGGATTTTATAAACACACAGATTTCTCTTTAACTGATCTAAAATCAGACTACAAAGGAAGATTTATATTATTAAGAGGGAAAATCAACACCCAACTGTACACCTTTGTAAATATATATGCACCCAATACTGCGCACAAGCAGAGGTTTGTAAAATTTTGGGAACATTTAAAAGAGTTTAGAGAAGGCTTGGTTGTTCTAGCTGGAGATTTTAACGTGTCTCTCAATCCCTTTATAGACACCTCCTTGGGCAGATCTACTATTTCCCCAAAAAACTGTAAATGACATAAAAAGACTACTACATAAAAGCGCACTTATAGATGTATGGTGCACACTCAATCCCAATACGAGACTTTTCTACGCCTCACAACTCTTATCACTGATTAGATTATATCTTCTTCCCTACGGACTGTATCTATCTTTGTTTAACAGCACAAACTGGCTCCATAATCCACTCAGACCACGCCCCTATATTCCTTACCTTTAAACCCCCAGACTCCTTCCCGAAGTCCTTTACCAGGAGACTAAACGAAGCTTTGTTAGATAAAACTGATGTAAAAGAAAAAAATAAATGAACTAAAGGAATACTTCTCAATTAATGCAACAGACGATATATCACCCCATACAGTTTGGGAAGCACATAAATCAGTTATAAGAGGGGAATTTATCTCTTTAGCTTTACACCTGAACAAAAAAACAAGGGAGACAATAGCATCCTTATTTGACAAGATCGCCAAATTAGAGAGAGCACAAAAAAGGTCACGAAACAAAAAGAAGTTAGAAGAAATTCTGGTAGCCAGAAATGAACAAAAAAATATTTTAAATGCTCAAACTGCCAAATTATATTCATCATTACAACAGAAGTTTTTTGCCCATGGGAATAAACCCACGAAATTTATGCTAGCTATTCTAATACAATGTAAATGTAAATCAAGAATTCCAGCCATTCGCCTACCAGGTCAATCATAACTAAAAAACTATGTAAATATCACAGCTACTTTCCAAAAATTCTATTCCAACCTCTACAATATAAATATTGCAGATTCTGAACACACCACAGCAGATAAGTCTGCAATAACACAAACGTTCCTAAAGAAAGTCAACTTACCCTCTATCACTGAAGATCAGTCCTACAAGCTTGTCCTACCCATTACTTCACAAGAAATAGCCTCCACTCTGAAACAAATAGCTAAGGGAAAGTCCCAGGACCTGATGGTCTCCCAGTTTTATATTACACTACATTCAAAGAGACACTGACACCGTTTATGCTCAAAACATTTAACACGGCTATATCTGGCTCCCCATTTCCACCCCAAGCTCTAAATGCACATATCACACTCATTCACAAACCACAGAAAGATCCGACTTTATGTTCCAGCTACAGACCTATTTCTTTGCTAAACCTTGACCTTAAGATATACGCTCGAATACTAACTTCTAGGATAAAACCCTTACTAAAAGACCTAATACACCCAGATCAGACAGCGTTTATACCTGGGAGAGAAGGCAAGGATAACACATACAAAATAATAAACTTCAATGATCTGACAAAAAGAAGAAACAATTCCATGGTCTTATTGGGAACAGACACAGAAAAAGCCTTTGATACAGTGGCATGGCCCTTCATCAAATGTACTATGGCCCAGATGGGATTCCCATCTTCCTTTGTTAAAGCAATTTTTACGATGTATGAGAATCCGAGTGCTTATATCAAGGCTAATGACACTCTTTCCTTACCAGTGAACATTAACAACGGAACCAGACAGGGTTGCCCCTTGTCTCCAATTCTCTTTTTATTAACAGTTGAACCCCTCTTGCAACATATAAGACAATCCCAAGAGATCAGAGGTATAATATGTAACAGCTTAGAATTTAAACAAGCAGCTTATGCAGATGATCTGTTATTAATAGTTTCAAACCCCGCACAAGCATTCCCTGCGATTGTAGAAATCTTCCATTCCTTTGGTTATATATCCAATTTCAAAATTAACATCTCTAAATCCCAGGCGATGGGAATAAATCTAACACCAAAAGAATTACAAATTTTATGCGTAGATTTCCTTTCGAATGGACTACAACTTCACTAAAATTCTTGGATGTGAACATCTCTCTAGATGCTAATAAACTATATGACCTTAATTATTTACCGTTACTAAAATCCATCCCAGAGACACTCAGCTCCTGGACCTCCACCTTTATCTCCTGGCTGGGTCGTATAAACGTGTTCAATTCACCAATAGTCCCCAAAATCATGTATCTCCTACAAGTACTTCCAATAAAACGTTCTCACAGCTTTTATGACAACATCCGCAAAATTTGCTCTTCCTATATATGGGGAACAACTAAACCAAGGATTTCCAACAATATACTTCTGCTCCCTTTCAATAAAGGCTGAATTGGCCTCCCATCCTTAAAAATATATTATAGGGCAGTACACCTTAGTAGAGAAACAGACTGGATTAGAAAACCAGCCCACAAACATTGGATACTATTAGATGAATGTCTAGCAAAACACTCAAGAAAATTAGCACTCGCTAACCAGAAGGATACAATACAGATCCCATGGGACAACACTTTATTTCTAGCTACATATTCAGTATGGAAACTCCCAGAAAAAAGCAAAATTTGTTCTAAATACCCCTCGCCCCTATTGAACATTGGAGACTGTTTAAGGGCTTCTGAACGCAGCTATTTTTCCTTACCACCAGCACTTTGAAATTTGGAGGCCTCACCTACAGAGTTACTAGACCATGACTGAACGTTTCTAGACACACAGGCTATTAAAGATAAGTTCCAATTACCAACTTTGAATGATCTACAATTTGTTAACATTTGCAACTCACTTAAGAAAACACTATCACATGAGAACCGAACAAATATGCCCACTTGGTTTGAGAGACTGCTGACTCAGACAACCCACCCTACTAAACTGATCTCTGTTATTTGGAAGAATTTATTATCAACAGAATCTCCAACCTTTCTATACTTCCTAAGAGAATGGGAAAGAGATTTAGAGGGAAAATTCTCAATTACAGAGATTAACATCTTAATATCACCCAAACTTTAATCAAGGTGCACAACATCACAGGAAAACACCCACAAAGTAATTTCTAGATGGTATTTGACGCCTGTCAAACTAAAGATTATGTATGGGTCCATATCAGATCTATGTTGGAGATGCTAAAACAACAAGGGCTCCTTCATACATATATGGTGGTCTTGCCCTATGATAAAGAATTTTTGGAAACAAATCTTTGAAATAGTTAACAACATTTAAAAAAAAAAAAAACCTACATGCCCAAAAATTGCATTACTAAACTTAATTCCAGATACCCTCACTTATGCACAGAAGTGCTTGCTGAGGATTATGCTTGCTGTGGCAAGACTCTTGATTGCCTCAAATTGGAAATCTGATGTGACCCCTCCCATATCATTCTGGCTTTAAAAAGTTGGATCACTATCCAGATTAGAAGAACTATCTCATTGGGAGCAAAGATCTCACCATAAATACACAACTATATGGTCCGCCTGGTCAGACTGGAAAATCAATAGTAAAACCTGACATAGATTACCCAGATAGGACTACTCTTAGATGCTCTTCCTTTTTTTCCCTCTACAAGACTTGGAGGATAATGATCACTTGGTTGTACCAGAGAGGAAATATGAAGTAGCTTTGGATGCACGCACTTGTAATCATCCACGACCTAGAAGTCCCCCCTTACCTGGATCTCATACCACCTATCCCTGGTCCTCCCCATTTCTTTCCACTCCTACCCTCTTTCCTTTGTCTTTCTTTTCACCTTAATTGTTTTGGTTCAATGTTCATTTAGTACTCATACCTGCTCACTCTACAGTATTATAGCCCCCCCCCATAGAGCTGTCCTGGACTCCCCAGGTCTCATCATATTGTAAGATACTTATAATCAGTTCCTCCACGGGTCCCTGTTCTTTATCCATATGTTCTTTGTATGTATGCACAATGTTCTATATGGTATCAGTTTTTTTTCTCTTAAATATGCCTTTGTTCTGGGAATGATTGTGTGGTATTGTTATTAGGTATACAACAAAACTAATAAACAGATTTAAAAAAGAAAAAAAAATGCAAGAAAAACTATACATATGTGGTACCATTGGTAATCGTAGTGACTTGGAGAATTAAAGTAACAGCTCAGTTTTATTGCATAGGAATAGTGTTGGGCGCAAGTATTCAAATAGCGAATATTAATTGCAAATATTGTCACTTCGATGATATATATATTTGTAATTTCGAATATTCTAGATTTTTTTTTCATCAGTAACCTCCCTTTTTGCTTGTGGGCCAATGAAAAGGCTGCAATGTCTTTGTCTGAGAATAGCAACATCCCTAGCAACCAATAGGAAAGTTGTCTACCCTTTACTATATAAGAACCTTCCCAGCAGCCCTTGTATGCAGTATTTTGCAGATCTGAGAGAGAGGAGTGTTATTGCTGTGCTTTCTGTTTCCTGGGTCATTACATTAGATAGTTAGCTAGTTAGCTTATATGTATAATACATATAGTTAGTGGGAGATAGTCAGTGTAGGTTAGATAGTGATATAGTGTAGCTGATAGGTTCTGCTGTCCATACATACATGCTACATACATAGTGCTGTATGTATGTATGATGTCACAAGTTAACAACAATACTTAGTGCACCAATCACTAAAAAAATAACATATAAAGCTATTGTAATGTTCTGCCGTGCCAACCATGTTCTCCAGTCTCCGAAAACTTCTAGCAGCTTGAAAAATGAAGCTATAGTGACCCACGCCTATATTTTGCGCGCATTACGTGAATATTACATTGCTGATTTTTTCGCGATCAAGAAAATAATCTCAAATTCACAAATTTGCGAATATATGATGAATATTCTATCAAATAATCGCAAAATAACGCAAATTCGAATATTGCCCCTGCCACTCATCACTACATAGGAAATGGTGTAAAAAAACAAAACATTAAACTGTGGTGGAATGGTGTTTGCTTTTTTTAAATAATTCCACCCCATTTGGAATTTTCTTCCCACCACATTGTGCAACCATAAATGGTGCCATTAGAAGGTGTATTTTTTCCAATTTTTTTTTAATAACAATGCCTCGTACAGCTATGTGAATGAAAAAAAAAATGAAAAAAGTTATGGCTTTGAGATGGCTGGGAGCAAAAAATGGAAATGAAAAAATGGAAAATCACCTGGTCTTGAATTTTTCCAGGACTCAGCGGGAGGAAGAAAGCTTAGAAGAAAGTTTCTAATATACTAGCCATCTTTAACCACCTCAGCCCCCAGGGCTTAAACACCCTGAAAGACCAGGCCACTTTTTACACTTCTGACCTACACTACTTTCACCGTTTATTGCTCGGTCATGCAACTTACCACCCAAATGAATTTTACCTCCTTTTCTTCTCACTAATAGAGCTTTCATTTGGTGGTATATCATTGCTGCTGACATTTTTACTTTTTTTGTTATTAATCGAAATTTAACGATTTTTTTGCAAAAAAATGACATTTTTCACTTTCAGTTGTAAAATTTTGCAAAAAAAACGACATCCATATATAAATTTTGCTCTAAATTTATTGTTCTACATGTCTTTGATAAAAAAAAAATGTTTGAGTAAAAAAAAAAAATGGTTTGGGTAAAAGTTATAGCGTTTACAAACTATGGTACAAAAATGTGAATTTCCGCTTTTTGAAGCAGCTCTGACTTTCTGATCACCTGTCATGTTTCCTGAGGTTCTACAATGGCCAGACAGTACAAACACCCCACAAATGACCCCATTTCGGAAAGTACACACCCTAAGGTATTCGCTGATGGGCATAGTGAGTTCATTGAACTTTTTATTTTTTGTCACAAGTTAGCGGAAAATGATGATTTTTTTTTTTTTTTCTTACAAAGTCTCATATTCCACTAACTTGTGACAAAAAATAAAAACTTCTATGAACTCACTATGCCCATCACGAAATACCTTGGGGTCTCTTCTTTCCAAAATGGGGTCACTTGTGGGGTAGTTATACTGCCCTGGCATTCTAGGGGCCCAAATGTGTGGTAAGGAGTTTGAAATCAAATTCTGTAAAAAATGACGAGTGAAATCCGAAAGGTGCTCTTTGGAATATGTGCCCCTTTGCCCACCTAGGCTGCAAAAAAGTGTCACACATCTGGTATCTCTGTATTCAGGAGAAGTTGAGGAATGTGTTTTGGGGTGTCTTTTTACATATACCCATGCTGGGTGAGATAAATATCTTGGTCAAATGCCAACTTTGTATAAAAAAATGGGAAAAGTTGTCTTTTGCCAAGATATTTCTCTCACCCAGCATGGGTATATGTAAAAAGACACCCCAAAACACATTCCCCACCTTCTCCTGAGTACGGCAATACCAGATGTGTGACACTTTTTTGCAGCCTAGGTGGGCAAAGGGGCCCATATTCCAAAGAGTACCTTTCGGATTTCACAGGTCATTTTTTACAGAATTTGATTTCAAACTCCTTACCACACATTTGGGCCCCTAGAATGCCAGGGCAGTATAACTACCCCACAAGTGACCCCATTTTGGAAAGAAGACACCCCAAGGTATTTCGTGAGGGGCATGGCAAGTTCCTAGAATTTTTTATTTTTTGTCACAAGTTAGTGGAAAATGATGATTTTATTTATATTTTTTTTTTTCATACAAAGTCTCATATTCCACTAACTTGTGACAAAAAATAAAAACTTCCATGAACTCACTATGCCCATCAGCGAATACCTTGGGGTCTCTTCTTTCCAAAATGGGGTCACTTATGGGGTAGTTATACTGCCCTGGCATTCTAGGGGCCCAAATGTGTGGTAAGGAGTTTGAAATCAAATTCTGTAAAAAATTACGAGTGAAATCCGAAAGGTGCTCTTTGGAATGTGGGCCCCTTTGCCCACCTAGGCTGCAAAAAAGTGTCACACATCTGGTATCTCCATACTCAGGAGAAGTTGGGGAATGTGTTTTGGGGTGTCATTTTACATATACCCATGCTGGGTGAGATAAATATCTTGGTCAAATGCCAACTTTGTATAAAAAAATGGGAAAAGTTGTCTTTTGCCAAGATATTTCTCTCACCCAGCAGGGGTATATGTAAAATGACACCCCAAACCACATTCCCCACCTTCTCCTGAGTACGGAGATACCAGATGTGTGACACTTTTTTGCAGCCTAGGTGGGCAAAGGGGCCCATATTCCAAAGAGCACCTTTCGGATTTCACAGGTCATTTTTTACAGAATTTGATTTCAAACTCCTTACCACACATTTGGGCCCCTAGAATGCCAGGGCAGTATAACTACCCCACAAGTGACCCCATTTTGGAAAGAAGACACCCCAAGGTATTCGCTGATGGGCATAGTGAGTTCATGGAAGTTTTTATTTTTTGTCACAAGTTAGTGGAATATGAGACTTTGTATGAAAAAAAAAATAAAAAATAAAAAATCAGCATTTTCCACTAACTTGTGACAAAAAATAAAAAATTCTAGGAACTCGCCATGCCCCTCACGGAATACCTTGGGGTGTCTTCTTTCCAAAATGGGGTCACTTGTGGGGTAGTTATACTGCCCTGGCATTTTCCAGGGGCCCTAATGTGTGGTAAGTAGGTAAATGACCTGTGAAATCCTAAAGGTGCTCTTTGGAATATGGGCCCCTTTGCCCACCTAGGCTGCAAAAAAGTGTCACACATGTGGTATCGCCGTATTCAGGAGAAGTTGGGGAATGTGTTTTGGGGTGTCATTTTACATATACCCTTGCTGGGTGAGAGAAATATCTTGGCAAAAGACAACTTTTCCCATTTTTTTATACAAAGTTGGCATTTGACCAAGATATTTCTCTCACCCAGCATGGGTATATGTAAAATGACACCCCAAAACACATTCCCCAACTTCTCCTGAGTACGGCGATACCAGATGTGTGACACTTTTTTGCAGCCTAGATGCGCAAAGGTGCCCAAATTCCTTTTAGGAGGGCATTTTTAGACATTTGGATACCAGACTTCTTCTCACGCTTTGGGGCCCCTAGAATGCCAGGGCAGTATAAATACCCCACATGTGACCCCATTTTGGAAAGAAGACACCCCAAGGTATTCAATGAGGGGCATGGCGAGTTCATAGAAAAAAAAAATTTTTGGCACAAGTTAGCGGAAATTAATATTTTTAATTTTTTTCTCACAAAGTCTCCCGTTCCGCTAACTTGGGACAAAAATTTCAATCTTTCATGGACTCAATATGCCCCTCACGGAATACCTGGGGGTGTCTTCTTTCCGAAATGGGGTCACATGTGGGGTATTTATACTGCCCTGGCATTCTAGGGGCCCTAAAGCGTGAGAAGAAGTCTGGAATATAAATGTCTAAAAAATTTTACGCATTTGGATTCCGTGAGGGGTATGGTGAGTTCATGTGAGATTTTATTTTTTGACACAAGTTAGTGGAATATGAGACTTTGTAAGAAAAAAAAAAAAAATTCCGCTAACTTGGGCCAAAAAAATGTCTGAATGGAGCCTTACAGAGGGGTGATCAATGACAGGGGGGTGATCAATGACAGGGGGGGTGATCAATGACAGGGGGGGTGATCAATGACAGGGGGGGTGATCAATGACAGGGGGTTGATCAATGACAGGGGGGTGATCAGGGAGTCTATATGGGGTGATAACCACAGTCATTGATCACGCCCGTGTAAGGCTTCATTCAGACGTCCGTATGCGTTTTGCGGATCCGATCCATCTATCAGTGCATCCGTAAAAATCATGCGGACATCTGAATGGAGCTTTACAGGGGGTTGATCAATGACAGGGGGGTGATCAGGGAGTCTATATGGGGTGATCACCACAGTCATTGATCATTCCCCTGTAAGGCTTCATTCAGACGTCCGGATGCGTTTTGCGGATCCGATCCATCTATCAGTGGATCCGTAAAAATCATGCGGACGTCTGAATGGAGCTTTACAGGGGGGTAATCAATGACAGGGGGGTGATCAGGGAGTCTATATGGGGTGATCACCACAGTCATTGATCACGCCCCTGTAAGGCTTCATTCAGACGTCCGGATGCGTTTTGCGGATCCGATCCATCTATCAGTGGATCCGTAAAAATCATGCGGACGTCTGAATGGAGCTTTACAGGGGGGTAATCAATGACAGGGGGGTGATCAGGGAGTCTATATGGGGTGATCACCACAGTCATTGATCACGCCCCTGTAAGGCTTCATTCAGACGTCCGGATGCGTTTTGCGGATCCGATCCATCTATCAGTGCATCCGTAAAAATCATGCGGACATCTGAATGGAGCTTTACAGGGGGTTGATCAATGACAGGGGGGTGATCAGGGAGTCTATATGGGGTGATCACCACAGTCATTGATCACGTCCCTGTAAGGCTTCATTCAGACGTCCGGATGCGTTTTGCGGATCCGATCCATCTATCAGTGGATCCGTAAAAATCATGCGGACGTCTGAATGGAGCTTTACAGGGGGGTAATCAATGACAGGGGGGTGATCAGGGAGTCTATATGGGGTGATCACCACAGTCATTGATCACGCCCCTGTAAGGCTTCATTCAGACGTCCGGATGCGTTTTGCGGATCCGATCCATCTATCAGTGCATCCGTAAAAATCATGCGGACATCTGAATGGAGCTTTACAGGGGGTTGATCAATGACAGGGGTGTAATCAATGACAGGGGGGTGATCAGGGAGTCTATATGGGGTGATAACCACAGTCATTGATCACGCCCCTGTAAGGCTTCATTCAGACGTCCGGATGCGTTTTGCGGATCGGATCCATCTATCAGTGCATCCGTAAAAATCATGCGGACATCTGAATGGAGCTTTACAGGGGGGTGATCAGGGAGTCTATATGGGGTGATCACCACAGTCATTGATCATGCCCCTGTAAGGCTTCATTCAGACGTCCGGATGCGTTTTGCGGATCCGATCCATCTATCAGTGCATCCGTAAAAATCATGCGGACATCTGAATGGAGCTTTACAGGGGGGTAATCAATGACAGGGGGGTAATCAATGACAGGGGGGTAATCAATGACAGGGGGGTAATCAATGACAGGGGGGTGATCAGGGAGTCTATATGGGGTGATCACCACAGTCATTGATCATGCCCCTGTAAGGCTTCATTCAGACGTCCGGATGCGTTTTGCGGATCCGATCCATCTATCAGTGCATCCGTAAAAATCATGCGGACATCTGAATGGAGCTTTACAGGGGGGTGATCAGGGAGTCTATATGGGGTGATCACCACAGTCATTGATCATGCCCCTGTAAGGCTTCATTCAGACGTCCGGATGCGTTTTGCGGATCCGATCCATCTATCAGTGCATCCGTAAAAATCATGCGGACATCTGAATGGAGCTTTACAGGGGGGTAATCAATGACAGGGGGGTAATCAATGACAGGGGGGTAATCAATGACAGGGGAGTAATCAATGACAGGGGGGTGATCAGGGAGTCTATATGGGGTGATCACCACAGTCATTGATCATGCCCCTGTAAGGCTTCATTCAGACGTCCGGATGCGTTTTGCGGATCCGATCCATCTATCAGTGCATCCGTAAAAATCATGCGGACGTCTGAATGGAGCTTTACAGGGGGGTGATCAGGGAGTCTATATGGGGTGATCACCACAGTCATTGATCATGCCCCTGTAAGGCTTCATTCAGACGTCCGGATGCGTTTTGCGGATCCGATCCATCTATCAGTGGATCCGTAAAAATCATGCGGACGTCTGAATGGAGCTTTACAGGGGGGTAATCAATGACAGGGGTGTAATCAATGACAGGGGGGTGATCAGGGAGTCTATATGGGGTGATAACCACAGTCATTGATCACGCCCCTGTAAGGCTTCATTCAGACGTCCGGATGCGTTTTGCGGATCCGATCCATCTATCAGTGGATCCGTAAAAATCATGCGGACGTCTGAATGGAGCTTTACAGGGGGTTTATCAATGACAGGGGGGTAATCAATGACAGGGGGGTGATCAGGGAGTCTATATGGGGTGATCAGGGGTGATCAGGGGCTAATAAGGGGTTAATAAGTGACGGGGGGGGGTGTAGTGTAGTGTAGTGGTGCTTGGTGGGACTTTACTGAGCTACCTGTGTCCTCTGGTGGTCGATCCAAACAAAGGGGACCACCAGAGGACCAGGTAGCAGGTATATTAGACGCTGTTATCAAAACAGCGTCTAATATACCTGTTAGGGGTTAAAAAAAAACACATCTCCAGCCTGCCAGCGAACGATCGCCGCTGGCAGGCTGGAGATCAACTCTCTTACCTTCCGTTCCTGTGAGCGCGCGCCTGTGTGCGCGCGTTCACAGGAAATCTCGGCCATCGCGAGATGACGCATATATGCGTGACTCTGCGCAGGGCTGCCACCTCCGGAACGCGATCCTGCGTTAGGCGGTCCGGAGGTGGTTAAAGGGTTTCTGTCACCCCACAAAACTCATTTTTTTTTTTTTTGGATCGTTAGATTCCTTATAGGGCGATATAGGAAAATATAATAGTCTTACTTACTTTCATGCGGCCGATTCTTTATAAAACGAAGTTTTATAATATGTAAATGAGGGCTCTACCAGCAAGTAGGGCGTCTACTTGCTGGTAGCCGCAGCAGCAATCCGCCCCCTCGCCGTGTTGATTGACAGGGCCAGCCGTGATCTCCTCCTCCGGCCGGCCCTGTCAGTAATTCAAAAATCGCGCGCCTCTGGTCATTCGGCGCAGGCGCTCTGAGATGAGGAGGCTCGTCTCCTCAGTGCGCCTGCGCCGATGACATCACCGAAAGAGGAGACGTCATCGGCGCAGGCGCACTGAGGGAGTTCTGAGGAGACGAGCCTCCTCATCTCAGAGCGCCTGCGCAGATTCAACACGGGCGCGCGATTTTTGAAACGCCGACAGGGCTGGCCGGAGGAGGAGATCCCGGCTGGCCCTGTCAATCAACACGGCGAGGGGGCGGATTGCTGCTGCGGCTACCAGCAAGTAGACGCCCTACTTGCTGGTAGAGCCCTTTATTTACATATTATAAAACTTCGTTTTATAAAGAATCGGCCGCATGAAAGTAAGTAAGACTATTATATTCTCCTATATCGCCCTATAAGGAATCTAACTATCCAAAAAAAAAAAAAAGAGTTTTGTGGGGTGACAGAAACCCTTTAAGTTTCATAGGTTGGCTGCTCTGAAACCTGATCCCATGACTCTCTTCTTCCGAAAATCCAGTATCCACTGATTTACCAAATTTGAGCTTTAGACAGAACATCACTTCCACTGTGGGGCCAGAACTATTCCTCTCCTTTGCCAAATCTGGATTTTTGGAACAGGAGCATCATGTGAGTAGGTTCCTGGGAGGGAGAGATTTTGAAATGGAAAGTACATAAAAAACTTTCTTCCACAGGAGTGTTCTTTGTAAATAAGGTTACTTTGCGGAGCCCACTGAATCCTGAAAGGCCCCTTTATAGTGTAATACTGGTCAAAAAGTAAAGTAGCAGTTAGAGTAAAGATTTGACTGAGAGACAAAAGACTAAACAATCTTAAATTGCAATATTTAAGAAGACCAAAAGCTTTATGGGATACAGAGGGTCATAGCTCAGTTTTAAAACTTTAGCATACTTTACATAATCCATGCTGTATGATAAATTTAGTGAATCTTAAAGGGTTATTCCTGTTCTTACAAGTTCAAAGGATATGGGATATCTATTAAATCAGTGGAGGTCGTGTCAATGGGACCTCCACCGATGATGAGAACAGAGATCCCATACCCCTCGGCGGTCCCTTGACATCAAAACTGAACAAACTGGATCTGGTAATAAAATAATTGTAAATCAATGGGAACTTACTGTATTAGTTCTTTTTGCTAGCAAAAAAAACTGATCCGGCACCATTGACTTACATGCGGGGCCTGTTTTGTTTTGTTTCACAAACCAGACATGAAACCCCAGTTTGTAGTGGTTTTGTGTCCGACACTAAAATGCAACAAAACAGAACGAATGAATACTTATGCATCTCGATTAATTTTGTCCCCATTGACAATGAATGGGGACAAAGCTGAACCATTTAATTCCAGTTTTGAAATCATCTGCCGGATCTCAAAACCGGAATTGAAAACGCAGATGTTAAAGTAGCCTAATATTACTTGTATTGATTTTCCAAGACTAGGGTGTTTTATGCCCTTGCTTTCTAATATGCAGCTGCACAGACATTGGCAAATACACTGGAAACAAATCCGAAAAAAAAGTTTTATTGGGAGCATCAAAGGCAAGTTCTCTAGTTTCAGCTAGTGACTAATGTCTGACAGGCAACGAAGCTCCCTCTAGTGAATAACTCCCAAAGTGCATCATAGCAAACTATAATTACGTGATCATTGTACCAGATACTACAGAAGCCAGCTGAATATATTACAACTAAAATTCACAATGCTTCTGCTTCACTCTTATTAATCTCTGGCCCTCTTCATGCTGTTTAACTGTGCAGACCAAGCCAGAAGCACATGCTCTTGATAGAAAAGTGCCAATTGTTCTCTAGGTATTTGGCGTTGTACGATAATAAAAGAAAATTCTAGTAATCCACTGGAGTGACTTGTGGTCATCATCTTCATCTTCTGTACAGACTCCCAGGCAGGAAGCAGTAGAGGCTATAAAGGATCAATCTCCTGGTAGTCACTAGCGATGAGCAAATTTTTCAAAAATTCGATTCGCTGATTCGCCAATTTTTTTGAAAAAATTCGGTTTAATCAGAATATATTCGCAGCAAATTTAATTTAAAAAATTGCTATTTCCTGGCTGCAGAGAGCCTTTATAGTGGTGTAGAACACTGTGCCTTGCAGTAACACGCATAGGGAGTCTGCTTTGGTAGTGAAATAATACTGTGAGTCTGAATGACATGCAGATGACAGGCAGCTCTCTTAGAGTCACTGCACACTTCACTTATTTGGGCAGTCATGGGGCCAAAATTGACCAAATAACTCAAGTACGAACTCAGCCTTACAGGTCGATGTTAGCGCCAAGAAGAAGAGCACTCCTTTTACACCATCGTCATCTGATTCCACATACAGTAGATGTCTACAGAACCTGTTCTATTAAACGCTTATACAAGTAGAGCCGTAAGTTTGTGTTGACATCACTGATTATTTTGCCCTTCCTCTAATCCATCAGAACAATAACCCCAAAAAAAACGCTGAACGGCAAATATATTTTACTTTTGCCACTAATACATGTCAAAAAGGGCTTTAGAACATATAACTGCACCGCTGAATGGCAAATATATTTTTTCTTTTCCCACTAATACACGCCACAAAAGGCTTTAAAACATAACTACACCAATGACGGCAATTAAAGTATTATTTTGCCACTAATACACACCGCTAAAGGTTTTGGAACAGATAACTGCATTGCTAATCGGCAAATACACTGCTCAAAAAAATAAAGGGAACACAAAAATAACACATCCTAGATCTGAGTTAATTAAATATTTTTCTGAAATACTTTGTTCTTTACATAGTTGAATGTGCTGACAACAAAATCACACAAAAATTTAAAAATGAAAATCACATTTTTCAACCCATAGAGGTCTGGATTTGGAGTCACCCTCAAAATTAAAGTGGAAAAACACACTACAGGCTGATCCAACTTTGATGTAATGTCCTTAAAACAAGTCAAAATGAGGCTCAGTAGTGTATGTGGCCTCCACGTGCCTGTATGACCTCCCTACAACGCCTGTGCATGCTCCTGATGAGGTGGTGGACGGTCTTCTGAGGGATCTCCTCCCAGACCTGGACTAAAGCATCTGCCAACTCCTGGACAGTCTGTGGTGCAACGTGACGTTGGTGGATAGAGCGAGACATGATGTCCCAGATGTGCTCAATTGGATTCAGGTCTGGGGAACGGGCGGGCCAGTCCATAGCATCAATGCCTTCGTCTTGCAGGAACTGCTGACACACTCCAGCCACATGAGGTCTAGCATTATCTTGCATTAGGAGGAACCCAGGGCCAACCGCACCAGCATATGGTCTCACAAGGGGTCTGAGGATCTCATCTCTGTACCTAATGGCATTCAGGCTACCTCTGGCGAGCACATGGAGGACTGTGCGGCCCTCCAAAGAAATGCCACCCCACACCATTACTGACCCAAATTTTTTTGAGCAGTGTATATTTTTTCTATTTCCACTAATGCACGCTACAAAATAATTTAGAACAGATAACTGCACCCCTGAACGGCAAATATATTTTCTCTTTTTCCACTAATACACGCCACAAAAGGTTTTAGAACAGATAACTGCACCGCTGATCGTCAATTTTGTTTTTCTTTTTCCACTAATATACGCCACAAATGGCTTTAGAACATATAACTGCATTGCTAACCCAGCAAATATATTTTTTCTTTTTCCACTAATACACGCCACAAAAGGCTTTAGAACAGATAACTGCACCACTGACGGCAAATATATTTTTACTTTTACCAGTAATACACAACAAAAAGGGCTGTAATTTTAGCACTTCACCACACAACAGCTAATAAGTCCTTTTTCCCCACTAATACAAGCCAAAAAATGCTTTAAACATACTGTATAACTGCACCGCACAAGGGCAAATAAGAGGTAGAAATATTTCATTGTAATAAACCCTGTTAATGCCTGTTTCAAACAGCACTTGCACCCTAATAAGAACGGTTTGCTGGAATTGTATAATGGCAATTTGGATCCCCAGTCAGTGCTGCAAGGTATAATAGGATTGTTCCTATTACCCAGGCTGTAACCTCCCCTACTGAACCCGGTTCAACATAAATGCTGTGGAATGATTCCTCGCTATCCTTTCCCTACACCTTGAATAATCTTTCCCTGCGCTTGTAAATAATTTTTTAGGCACAATTAAGTTTTTTCTGACACTGTCCCTAGCGCCTGCTGACGTCTCTCCCTGCACTAAGTACACTGGTAATTGGCAGAATCTAAGATGGCTGACACTATTTATTGGGCTGTGACATCACAGGATTGGCTGCATGAATGGTATTATGGGTGATCCCGCCTTCCCAGAGTTCCTTTCTCCATGTCCTCACACATGCAGCAGCCATTTTTGGAAAAAATTTGATTCGTTACCACGAATCACGAGCAAATTTGGCTTCAGTGCAAATCAACTTTTCCTGAAATTTGGATCAAATTCCACTTCGTCAGCTTCGATTTGCTCATCTCTAGTAGTCACTCTAAAATTACAGGCATAGAATCTCTGAAGTTGATGGAATATAACTTCACTATTAAATAAAGGATTTGTAAGTTATTAGATCACTTTTGCGCATACTGTATGAAATGTATCTGATAATGTGTTGCAAACTCAATGGGGAGATTTACTAAGAAAAGTGCACCAGAATTCTGTCATCATTTTCACAAAAATTTGGTGTATAATTGCTGCCACATTTGTCTTGTCAACAAGAGGTTATGGTTTATCAATGAAGGGATGTGGCTTAAAATGCTCCAATGTGCATCAAACTTTTTGGCACCAAACAAAAGGCAGTGTGAAGTTAGACAAAGGGGGAAATGTACCATACTTGTATGTCAGTTTTTACTGTCATACAAAAGTTGTACATTTTGGAACAACCCAAGATTTTAGACTTTTTTCCACTATTCCACTACCCTTGCTACTTTCACCAAAAGTGGGTTGGGGGGGGGGAGACAAGTCAGTCGGGTTACCAGCATTCTGACACATCAGCTCCCTGCTGGTATAGATTTCATTTGGCACATTGAACTCCTGAAGATGTGCCAGAATACATTTTAATAATTCTGGTACATTGTATGGCAGTGTGGTCTGTTATAAAGACTGGTGTAAGAATCACCATTATTGATACACTAGACATTAAGCCCGTTACAATAACGGGTACTAGAACAGCAGTGCATAAGCATTAGTAGGAACAGTCTATATTAAATAGCGGGCACTGTGACTGGTGGTTGAGACGGCTAGCACTGACTGGTGGCTGACACAGCTGGCACTGACTGGTGGCTGAGACGACTGGCACTGACTGGTGGCTGAGACTGCGGGCACTGTGACTGGTGGCTGAGACAGCTGGCACTGACTGGTGGTGCTGAGACTGCGGCTGGGCCTAAGACTGTTGACTGCGGCTAATTGCTGAGACGGCTGGCACTGATTGGTGGTGCTGAGATGTCTGGCACTGTGACTGGTGGCTGTGGCACTGACTGATGGTTGAGACAGCTGGCACTGAATGTTGGCTAAAACGACTGACACTGACTGGTGGCTGAGACTGCGGGCACTGTGACTGGTGGCTGAGACGACTGACTGACTGGTGGCTGAGACTGTGGGCACTGTGACTGTTGGCTGAGATGGCTGGCACTGACTGGTGGTGCTGAGACTGCTGGCACTGTGACTGATGGCAATCACTGATGGCTGATACTGCGGGCACTGTGACTGGTGTCTGAGACAGCTGGCACTTACTAGTGGTGCTGAGACTGCAGCTGTGGCTAAGATTGTTGACTGGGACTAATTGCTGAGACGGCTGGCACTGACTGGTGGTGCTGAGACTGCTGGCATTGGCTGATAACTAAGACGACTGGCACTGACTGGTGGCTGAGACTGCTGGCATTGTGACTGGTGGCTGAGACAGCTAACACTGACTGGTGGCTGAGACAGCTGGCACTGACTGGTGGTGCTGAGACTGCTGGCACTGTGACTGGTGGCAATCACTGATGGCTGAGATAGCTGGCACTGACTGGTGGCTGAGACTGCGAGCACTGTGACTGATGGCTGAGACAGCTGGCACTGAGTGGTGGTGCTGAGACTGCGGTTGTGCCTGAGACTGTTGACTGCGGATAATTGCTTAGACGGCTGGCACGGTGAATGGTGGCTGTGGCTGGTGGCACTGACTGATGGCTGAGGCAGCTGCCACTGACTGATGGCTGAGATGACTGGCACTGACTGGTGGCTGAGACTGCGGGCACTGTGATTGGTGTCTGAGACGGCTGGCACTGACTGGTGTCTGAGATGGCTGGCACTGACTGCTGGCACAGACTGGTGGTGCTGAGACTGCTGGCACTGTGACTGGTGGCACTGACTGATGGCTGAGGTGGCTGACACTGACTGCTGGCTAAGACGGCTGGCACTGACTGTTGGCTGAGACTGCGGGCACTGTGACTTGTGGCTGAGACAGCTGGCACTGTGACTGATGGCAATAACTGATGGCTGAGGTGGCTGGCACTGACTGGTGGTGCTGAGACCACTGGCAGGAACTGGTGGCTAATACTGATCACAGCAGCAGCTGCTGTATCTGTGTCTGATAGGACTGTAATGGCGGCGCTTCTGTTTCATTTCATGGCGCTCAAACTGACACAGCACACCATAATAATGGTGCGCTGCTGTGGATGGTCTGAGCGGCGAGTGGTGTGCCCTGTGTTTATTGGCTGCCGCAATTGTGGGCGGTACTGTGGCGTGTAGGACAGTGCTGTTGCTGTAAGCGGTTTAGGAGGCCTGAGATGCACCGCGTTTTTATTGGCCGCCGGCGCACTGATGTGGGCGGTCCAGGCGGGCGGCGCAATTGTGAACGCTTTGACGTTACTGCACTGTGTCTGTGAGTTGTTCAGGAGGCCTGAGGTGCGTTTGTATTGGCAGGTGGCGCTCTAATGTGGGAGGTCCGGACGACTGTGTGGTGTGCTGCGATTCTATTGGCCGGCATGCCGCGCATGCACATTTAACATCGGCACCCACGCACGGACACATCACAAGCACAGAGAGATTTTATTATAGAGGATTCAACCCAAAACTGTCTTAATAATGCATTAAATTTATCTCCCAGAATCAGCTACTTTGATAAATTTGGTGTATCATTAGGTTGTCTAGTGTAAGGGTGTGGTAGTGGTGGGGGTATCAAGACCTGCACCCCAAAACTCTAAAACTCTAGTTTCAAAAAGGCTCAAAATAAGACTTTGGCAACTTTTTGGGCTTAGTTGCCTCAAAATTTCAGAACATTTGGCATTTTACAAGGCTCGCTCCAGTTTTGAAAAGTGGACAGGAAAGTTGCCATGGTTAGCCTGTTCAGCTGATATAGGCCAGATATAGCATTTTGACTCCAGTAAAGGTGTGGCATAAGAAGGCATAGTCACATCTGCAACTTTTGATACATTTGAGGCAAATTACAACATAGAATCTTGATAAAATGACCCTATAAATTTAATTAAAAGAGAAAAATAGATCCACGGCACTTGCCAGTCCATGAAAGTTTCTTTTATTTCAATCCATTAAAACAGCGCTAAGGGGTATCTCAAGTGGTACAATCAGATGCAGCCTATGGACGTTTCACGTAAACACCCTTTTTCAAGGCATGATGGGATAGATTAAATCCCCCGTACCTAATTAGCTTATACATAGAAAAACACACATTCTAAAAAGGAGGATAAATCATTCCTCTCATTAAGACCACACGGTCCTAGTGCTCCTGCCCGAATGATCCAGTCTGCTTCACTCTGATCCACTCGGCTCTGCTTTTCCAGGCAGTGTGAAACAGGATTGGCTTTGGGGATCATTACCTACAATACCATAAATGTGGAAACTGCTACTTTTGCCAACAAATGTGTACTGATAAAATATTAGGATTAGGGTCTGCATCTCATCTAGTGCGCCAGTTTATTACTTGTAAATTAGATTTTTTTGGTTTGTGTTATTTTGTGCTCTTATAGATTTTTTTTATAAAATTTATGAGCATATGTATTCTATAAAAACAGGAAAAGGATGCCGGATATTGAGCAAACATGTAAAGGAGAATGTCTCTAATTTGCGGGAATAAAATGGATCTTGCAACCTGCTAGCAATATGGATAGACATAAATGTCTCCTCCGCTGTGAAGCAGACTGGATCATTCGGGCTGGAGCACCAGGACCGTGTGATCTTAATGAGAGGAATGATTTATCCTCCTTTTTATAATGTGTGTTTTCTATGTGTCATGTGTGTAGCTATTTTTGCATATGTATGAGCTAATTAGGTATGGGGGATTTAAGTGGGTTCACCCTCTATCCCATCATACCTTGAAAAAGCGCGTGTGTTCACAAAACGGCCATAGGCTGTATATGATTGCACCGCTTGAGATACCCCTTAGCGCTGTTTTAATGGATTGAAATAAAATAAACGTTTATGGAATAGTAAGTGCCGTGGATCTATTTTTCTCATTGTATTGTATTTTGCTTATGTCTTCTTTGTTCCACTCAGCACCGCCAGAGTGAAAACCAAACACAGATCTGCTGCTCCACCTGACATGTAGTGGTGCTGTTCATGTTCTTTTGATTGGCACTATAAATTCCCCTCATGATCAATCTCATTCATCGGGTGAAATGCTTTCATGCAGAACATTATATCACTTTTTCTGGAGAGCAGATCGGGATGTGTGAAGAGCAATCTGCTGCCCAGAAGCAATTAATTTCTGAAAACGAGCAATGGCAGTAGCCATCGCACTTCATCTCCAGTGACAAGGAGCCATTTATCGGGAACAAATGGTCCCTTCCCAATAATTGCCTGGTTGCTCGGTGTGTCAAACAGTGCCATTAGACAGGATTAATAAAGTTGCCCCAATTTATATAGAAAAGACACATAACAGACATTTTACCCTAGTTACTGCATGTTTACCTGCAGCCCAATGTAAAAAAAAAGCCAGATAGCACATTATGATATGTAAAATAAATCAACAATGGTACAGAAAATACACAATTTCAAAGTCAATTAACAAGCAGATATTATGATTTAAAGAGAATGTGCCACCTACATATTTTTCTGCCAGATAGTAACACCTATCCTTTTTTCTAATCTAGTCTTTCATTTATGATTGCACATTTTTATTCTATTTCCTGAGCATTATTATGGGGGCTGCCATCTTGCCTGAGCTGCTCTTAACATCATTTGGAGATATGCTTTACAGTTACATCATGAACCATAGACACAATAGACCAACCTGTGGCTCTCCAGCTGTTGAAAAATGCGTACAATGCGAAGGTCACGGGAAAGGCAGCATAACATAAAGTCAGCCATGTGTGCCAGAGTCCCAACAGACAAGACCTCACTCTCCTCATGAGGAGGATGACTCGCAATCTCCTCATCCTCTTCCTCCTCTTCTGCCCATCCACGCTGAACAGATGGAATAAACCTGCTATGGGTACTACCCTCTGTAGCGGAGGCAACTGTCTCCTGCTACTCCTCCTCCTCATCATCATGCAATTCGTGCTGAGAATACAAAATGAGAATGGTCTGGCTATCACCCTGTGTACTGTCTTCCCTCATTTCCACCTCTTCCACATGCAAAGTGTCCGCCTTCATTGTGAGCAGCGAGCGTTTCAGTAGACACAGAAGTGGGATGGTTACGCTGATAATAGCGGCATCGACGCTCACCATCTGTGTTGATTCCTCAAAGTTGTGTAAAACCTCAGAGGTCAGACATCCATGCCCAATCGTCACTTGTGAAGAGCGGAAGCTGACTGGAAAGGCGACCATCATGTTGCAGCTGGTATTCCACTACTTCCCTCTGCTGCTCACAAAGCCTGGACAACATGTGGAACGTGGAGTTCCAGCGTGTGCTCACGTCACACACACAATCGGTGAGCTGGCAATTACAAGTGCTGCTGCAGCACTGCCAGACCAGTAGCAGCTGTAGATGACTTTCGGAAATGGGCACAAACTCGGAGCACCTTCACCGGTAGCTCAGGGAAATTGGGGTAGGTTTTGAGAAACCGCTGAACCACTAAGTTTAACACGTGGGCTAGGCATGGTATGTGTGTGAGCTTGCCAAGCTCCAAAGTAGCCACCAAGTTACGGCCATTACCAGACACAACCATGTCTGGTTGTAGGTTGAGTGGCGAGAACCACAGCTCAGTCTGGTCCCTTATACCCTGCCACAGCTTGGCGGCGGTGTGCTGTTTGTCACCTAAGCAAATATGTTTCAGCTTGGTCTGTTTCCGCTTCCCCACTGCAGTGCTACACTGCTTCTAGCTACTGACGGATGGCTGACTGGTGTTGCAAGATGAGAATTCAGAGGTGGAGGTGGAGGAGGAGATGGAGGAGGACAAGGGGGGGTTGCAGCCACTAATGTAGGTGGCGGCGGAAATCCTGATGGAAGTAGGGCCCGCAATCCTTGGCGTCAGAAGCACCTTTGCCATCCCAAGGTACGATTCGCTCCCGGCCTCCACAACGTTCACCCAGTTCACCTCAGGGAAATGTAGCATCCTGGCCATAAGCACTTGTCCATGTGCCAGTAGTTAAGTGGACCTTCACAATAACTGCGTTGGTCAGGGCACGGGTGACACATGCTGGTGGAAGGCGGGGACGGCACACCTGGCAAAATAGTGGCGGCTGGCGACTGAGTAACGAGGGATGGCCACCACCATCAGGCTGCAGAAAGCCTCAGTGTCCACAAGCCTAAATGGCAACAATTCCAGGGCCAGCAATTTGGAAAGGTGAGCATTTAGTGCTACGGCCTGTGGGTGGCTGGCTGTGTATTTGCGCAGTGCTGGGACACAGAAGTGGATGCGCTAGCCGATGGTGCTTGCGAAAGTCGAGGTGCAGGGCGGGAGGCATCCGGGCCTGCGCCTTTGACAGGGGATTGGCCAGCATGTAACACAGGGTAAGAGTAGGCAGTGATGTGACCCGCAGACACAGATTGTGGACCCAGGCGTTCGTCCCACCTATTACGGGACGAATTATGGTGGAGGTGAGGTTGCTAGTGTTCACACCCCTGCTCATTTTGGTGTGGCACAGGTTACAAATGACAAATTCTTTTATCGTCCGCACTTTCATCAAAAAGCGCCAGACTGCGGAACACCTAACCCTTGGCAAGGGAGATTTCCACAAGGGGGTGCTCCGGGTAACAGTTGCATGTCTGTTGGGTGTGGTCCGCCTTCTCCCTTTTGCCACCCCACTGCCTCTTCCAGCCTGTTGCAGTGCTGCGGATCCCTCCCCCTCTGTACTGCTGTCCTCGCTCAGCTTGCCACCTTCCCAGGTTGGGTCAGTGACTTCATCGTCCACCATATCCTTCCACTTCCTCATCCTCCTGACTTGTTGACCTAACAACAACCTCACTTATTAATAACTGTGTCTCATCCTCATCATCAACCTCTTGAGACACTAATTGACATTGATTTATTGGCAACTGTGTCTCATTATCATCATCCACCTCGTGAAACACTGATTGCCGTTCCCTACCACCATCTTCTTCTGACTGTGGATGCTCAAAAGTTTGGGAATGAGGGCACAAGATCTCCTCATGTCCCTCTTCAAGCGGGCTTGGCGAGAGGCATTAAGTAATGGCAATGAAAAAAGCTCCTCGGAATATCCGAGTGTGGGATCACTTGTTTGCAAAGACTCTCCATGGTGGGAGGAAGGAGTATCAGGGCGAAGATTCTGTTGACCAGACTCTTGGCTACTGAGACTGGACTTTGTGGACGACAGGGTGGTGCTTAACCGACTGGAAGCATTAGCTGCTGCAATCCAACGGACCACCTGCTCGCACTGGTCTGACTTCGAGAGTGGTGTCCTACCGCTAGGTATCATGGATGAGTGTGTTTCTTGTGCTCTGCCAGCAGGCACAGTTTCACCGTACCCAGGGCCACGTCCTCTTTGTGCTCCATCAGCAGCACGGCTACTTCTCCGTCACTTACTGCTCGCCTTCATCATATTAAATGGTATATATGTTTACAAAAATATCACATGTACAGTAGCACAGTTTTTTTTAAGTGTATGTGCAAATAAACTACAGTCAATGTCTCTGATATTTGGGATGCGGAAATGTTATACAGGAGAGGTACCACAGGTAATGGCGCTGCTGTTGACAGCGGCTAAGAAAAAATTACAGTCAATGTCACAGACATTTGGGATGCGGAAACGTTATACAGGAGAGGTACCACAGGTAATGGCGCTGCTGTCACCAGTGGCTAAGAAAAAAATTATAGTCAATGTCACGGATATTTGGGATACGGAAACGTTATACAGGAGAGGTACCACAAGTAATGGTGCTGCTGTCGACAGTGGCTAAGAAAAAATTTCTGTCATTATCACTGATATTTGGTATGCGTAAACGTTATACAGGAGAGGTACCACAGGTAATGGCGCTGCTGTCACCAGCGGCTAAGAAAAAATTATAGTCAATGTAACAGATATTTTTAGGATGCGCCAACATTATACAGGAGATGTAGCGCAGGTAATATCACTGTCCGCAGCGTCTACGGAAAAAGTACACTGGATGTCTTAGATATTTTTAGGATGCGCAAACATTATACAGGAGATGTAGCACAGGTAATCTAACTGTCTGCAGCAGACACCGTCTACGGAAAAAGTACACTGAATGTCACAGATATTTTTAGGCTGCACACACGTTACACAGGAGATAGCGCAGATAATGTCACTGTCTGCAGCGGCCAAACAATTGCAAGCTACTTAGCGCAGGTTGCGCTAAAAATATATATTGCTGCCAGACACAACAATAGTCCTTAAAAGGACTTTTGGGTCTCTAACACCAACCCTGCCTAACAAAAAAATTCAATTCAATTCCCTACACTATCTGTCCCTTCTACAGCACTGCTCTCTGTGACTAAGACTGGCCGAACCACGTGTCATCGGGTGCTTTATAGCACCCGATGACGCATTCTGGCCAGCCAATCACTGTAATGCCAGTAACCAACATGGCTATGGCATTACAGTGAGTGAGAGTACTTATCTGCCATTAAATAACCTTTTGATAAAGTTTTTAAACTTAAGAGAAAAGCACTATACAGTAAATGAGAATAAAAGCTCTGTATTCAGACATCATTTTAATACACTCTTTTGTGCTATGAATAAAAAAAAAAAATTGTATTCACACACTCCTTATGAGGCAACGCGTTACTAGACCTTTAGCTAATGGCTTTACGTGTCATAATGTTTTTTCAACCTAATTTCAACCTCTATAGTGAAACAAACTTTTACTAATTAACTAAGTTTCTCAACTTCAATGGTCTTAGCCTGTTCCATCATAGCTAAAAGCTAATAAACAAATTCGACCCATCCTATTAATATCAAGCGTTGTTTTTAGTGTGATGCTTGCGAGAAAGATCTCTAATGAGAAAATCAAGGAATCGAGCATCATTCATAATTAATGTAATGTTGAAGTATCTAGTGACCAACCAGTTATCTAAACATGATGATATAGTCCTGACCACCTGCTGTTACGGGACTAATCATTCAGCCTTATTATGTGTCTTATAGATCATACAAGGAATTCAGTGTAAAGGTCTAATGAGATACCCCATAATTATACTCCTTCTATACGTATACCCCATGCTGGTTACATATAAATTATGCTGCCTCTTTATGACTATGGCCCTGTGGACATAATGTAACTTCAAATCATCACTTTTATTGGAGACTAAACCACACAATTTTCATCCGTACTGCTAGACTTCATACATTTCATCCTCTGTTGTGTTTTCTGCTCCACATGAAGCCACTTTACTTGTTCACGAACATGTACTCTCCAATTAAATCCTTAAATATTTAGTAATAAATCAATATATTTCAATGCAATTCTTTCTAGTTGGAACTGAAACAGAATATAGAATAGGGAACTATCCTTTTAATAAACTTCTGAACATGTATTCACTGTATATTCTAAAATTCAAAGAACTTGTTTTTTAGTGTTTACAGTTTTCGGGTATCTTTTTGGAGGAAGCTATCACTCTAGGATATTTCTTGCATAGAGTGGGCTTACATATTTTCTTATTAATACAAGGCAAATGTCTCAAAGGCGGTCAATGATTTTGAACAAGTGTAACTAATGCAAATTTAAAGCATTGCATTCCAAAGCACAGCAGCAAAAAAAAAAAAAAAATGCAAATGATGACAATATATTTGTGGGTAAGTGAAGTTCTGATTGATAGGATATTTTACCACTTTAAAAGGCATCTGTCAGCAGATTTTTACCTTTGAAACTGACTAACCTGTTACATGTGCACTTGACTGCTGAAGGCATCTGTGTTGGTCCCATGTTCTTATGTGTCCGCATTGCTAAGAAAAATTAAATTTTCATATATAAAAATGAGCCTCTAGGAGCAAAAGGGACATTGCCGTTACACCTAGAGGCTCTGCTCTCTATGCAACTGCTGAATCCTCTTCACTTTGACAGGTCGAGGCAGTGTAAATGTGATCACAGCTAGCCCTGTCAATCAAAGTGGAGTGGGTGTGGCAGTTGCAGAGAGAGCAGAGTCTCTAGCAGTAATCGCATCTTCATTTTTCTCAGCAATGTGGGCACATATAAATATGTGGCCAACACAGATCCCTTCAGCTTCCAAGTGTACATATAACAGGTCAGCCTGTTTCATAGGTACAAATTTGCTGACAGATGCCTTTATTGACCCACCATAGGATGTTGGATTGTCTTGAGATCTAGCCACAAATTAATGGATAAGTTAAAATAAGTAATCTATAGTCAGTATACACATTTTCATCAGCTATTGAAGAAACATACTGTATATATCTCAGCAGTTTTTGTCAAATTCATAAGCATTCACATCCAATCACTGTTAGTGATTGGGACTCTATATCTTTCATAAGCAATCTTCTTAAAGAGGACCTACAACCACCTATATTATCAGGTGTAGATATCAAGCTATACATTAAGTAATAGATTATTAAGCTGGCCACCATTTTTTTTTTTTCAAACAGTGTTTGCTCATTTTCTATGTCAAGTACCCCCTGCTCAAATTAACTTCATCAAAGTACCCCAAGGCAATGTACATACCACCAAATTCATTATGTGTTAGGTATTGTTTAGATGTTCCTAAATCATTTTAAAGGGGCTGTGTTATGGTCAAATACCAAAATGTGGATTCTCTTAACCACACTCCGTTTGATGCTGACTAGACTGGGATACAGAATCTATGGAATCCCATGGTATTCATCCTTATGCCCACAAGTAGGTAAAATCTTTGCTGCAAGAATATTCCCAGGTTGTGGTCCCCATAACATTCTCAAGACTGGTGTTGGTGGCGGCTCTTATGGAGCAGTAACATAGTCTGGAACAAAACTGAAGGTCATTACCAGAAGATCGGGGGAAATGTGACACTACATAGGACAAGATCCAGGAGTTGCACAACCTCTACCAGACAAACAATGCAAGGGGCGAAGTAGAGACAATACCAGGTACTCAGGTGAAATTCTCAATTTTGGTAAGTTTGGACCAGTATTCACTATTTTGGTATCTCCTAAAATGACTAATTTTAAGACATTACTAGAGATGAGCGAATCTATTGTAAACTAATCAGTTTTATCACAAATTTCGCAAAAGTTCTTCATTATTATTATTATTTATCATTAAAGCGCCATTAATTCCATAGCGCTGTACATATGAAAAGGGTATACATACATAATACAGACAATTGCACTAAGCATAAACAAGACGAGTTACAAACTGATACAGAAGGAGAGAGGGTCCTGCCCGTGAGGGCTTACAATATACATGGTTTTGGTTCATCCAAATGAATCCAAAGTTTTGCTGATTCTCTTTGAATTAATTGCATAAAATGGCTCCTGCTATTTTATATTTAGAATTCAGTACACTAGTGAGGGAAACAGGAAAGGGAGGATGAAAAGAGATGATCAAATGACTCTGCCGCAGGCTTTCCCACAATGCTTTGCAGTCAGCCTAACAGTGACAGCCAATCAGGAAAGAAGAGAGTAACTGGTCTCTCAAGGGACAGTGTAGGGATTGTGAAGAATATACACTGCTCAAAAAAATAAAGGGAACACAAAAATAACACATCCCAGATCTGAATTAATTAAATATTCTTCTGAAATACTTTGTTCTTTACATAGTTGAATGTGCTGACAACAAAATCACACAAAAATAAAAAAATGGAAATCAAATTTTTCAACCCATGGAGGTCTGGATTTGGAGTCACACTCAAAATTAAAGTGGAAAAACACACTACAGGCTGATCCAACTTTGATGTAATGTCCTTAAAACAAGTCAAAATGAGGCTCAGTAGTGTGTGTGGCCTCCACGTGCCTGTATGACCTCCCTACAACGCCTGTGCATTCTCCTGATGAGGTGGCGGACGGTCTCCTGAGGGATCTCCTCCCAGACCTGGACTAAAGCATCTGCCAACTCCTGGACAGTCTGTGGTGCAATGTGACGTTGGTGGATAGAGCGAGACATGATGTCCCAGATGTGCTCAATTGGATTCAGGTCTGGGGAATGGGCGGGCCAGTCCATAGTATCAATGCCTTCGTCTTGCAGGAACTGCTGACACACTCAAGCCACATGAGGTCTAGCATTGTCTTGCATTAGGAGAAACCCAGGGCCAACCGCACCAGCATATGGTCTCACAAGGGGTCTGAGGATCTCATCTCAGCACCTAATGGCAGTCAGGCTACCTCTGGCGAGCACATGGAGGGCTGTGCGGCCCTCCAAAGAAATGCCACCCCACACCATTACCGACCCAATGCCAAACCGGTCCTGCTGGAGGATGTTGCAGGCAGCAGAACATTCTCCACGGCGTCTCAAGACTCTGTCACGTCTGTCACATGTGCTCAGTGTGAACCTGCTTTCATCTGTGAAGAGCACAGGGCGCCAGTGGCGAATTTGCCAATCTTGGTGTTCTCTGGCAAATGCCAAACGTCCTGCACGGTGTTGGGCTGTAAGCACAACCCCCACCTGTGGACGTCGGGCCCTCATATCACCCTCATGGAGTCTGTTTCTGACCGTTTGAGCAGACACATGCACATTTGTGGCCTGCTGGAGGTCATTTTGCGGGGCTCTGGCAGTGCTCCTCCTGTTCCTCCTTGCACAAAGGCGGAGGTAGCGGTCCTGCTGCTGGGTTGTTGCCCTCCTACGGCCTCCTCCACGTCTCCTGATGTACTGGCCTGTCTCCTGGTAGCGCCTCCATGCTCTGGACACTACGCTGACAGACACAGCAAACCTTCTTGCCACAGCTCGAATTGATGTGCCATCCTGGATAAGCTGCACTACCTGAGCCACTTGTGTGGGTTGTAGACTCCGTCTCATGCTACCACTAGAGTGAAAGCACCACCAGCATTCAAAAGTGACCAAAACATCAGCCAGGAAGCATAGGAACTGAGAAGTGGTCTGTGGTGACCACCAGAAGAACCACTCCTTTATTGGGGGTGTCTTGCTAATTGCCTATAATTTCCACCTGTTGTCTATCCCATTTGCACAACAGCATGTGAAATTGATTGTCACTCAGTGTTGCTTCCTAAGTGGACAGTTTGATTTCACAGAAGTGTGATTGACTTGGAGTTACATTGTGTTGTTTAAGTGTTCCCTTTATTTTTTTGAGCAGTGTATATTTAGTTAGGTAGTTTGAATTACTAAGTAGAAATTCAGGTTTTATCTTTAGGGTTAGGTTAGGGTGAGTTTGTGTTATGTGTCTGTTACAGCCAGTGTTGAAGTTGTTCACATGTATATAGGATGTTGCACTGCTGCACAGAGATCCTTAAAGAGACAGTATACTATTTTTATGTGCAGGAGCCAGCCTTTTTTCCCCTGTTGCCATTTTTCTACAGTTCATTTGTGCAATAAGCATATTTTAGTGTGTCAACTACAGTGTTATAATTTATATTTACATTGTACATAGGGGACATTGAATTGTGCCATTTGCTGTTTCCCAAAAACCTGCTACAATTTTTTATTTATTTATCAATGCTCAAATAAGCGTATTTTAAAGCATCATTAGTGGTATATATTTATTTTAATCCCAAAAAAATCCTGTTGAAATTTATCTACAGTTTATTTATGTACAATGTGAAAAATGTATGTATTTTGTTCCTTTTTTTAAATTTATGTTAAAAAGCATATATTTGACAGGACAGGGTGTTTTCAAACAGGCTAATTGTTAACACTGTCAACCATTCATTTACCTATAGCTATATATCTCTGTGTCACTCAAAGGAAAAAGAAAGAGAGAGAGAGAGAGAGAAAATGAAAAAAAGAAAGACAAGAGAGAAAATAAAATGAGTCCTAGGATGTCAAGGGTGTCAAGCTCCAATTTTTAGGCCAATTGGAGCATTTTTGATTTGAGGAGAATCAATTCAGACCCGAATCAAATTTCCTGAATGATTCATTAGAATTTGGACCCAAAATGAATTTCAAAAAATTCTCTTATCTCTAGACACTACTCATTGTGCATATCCGAAGAGGTACAAATTCCACTATTTGTGAATCTAACATCTAAATAAGCTTTGTGATCGCTTTTGACTAAATGAATGTGAAAAAATCCTAATTAATCTTATCCTAAATTACTTATTTTTTAAAATAATATCCTCTGTATAAAATGATGGCTTAAATCTTGAAAAGTTTTTTTTTTTCAACTGGTTTCTTTTTTTCTATATAATTCAAATGGTAAGATGAAATCTCAAAGAAACAGCATGATTACATCCCATTTATATGATGGATTAAAAAGGGTAAAGGTACGGTAATTTTTATTGCAGTTTGATGTTTTTTCTTTCATTTTTGATTAAAAGATTCGCTTTTTTAAGGGAGTACATAGTCTAATATTATACTTAATCACTTTTAACTACAAAATAGAAGCTAGTATTTGACATGTGTCATCTGTCACTGCATTATCTTTCACAGATGAAATGAAAAAGAAAGTTTTTATGCATCACTCTCAATAGAGCTGTGAGCTTTGTACAAGGTTAGATGTATGAACATTTGAAGTGGGGCAGGGCTCATTTTTCAGGTTTGACAATGGGGCTTATTTTGAAAGCGTTCATTACCAACTGTAATGAAAAGACTTAATATGTAAGAAGAATTTGCCTTGAAGATCACAATTTCATTTATGGAAAGTAAATGTTTTCTATGGAAAAAAAAAATAACAATTCAAGATGGATATAACTATCTACATAATAGATAGCACAAACCATATACTGCTATACTGTATTGCCTTGGGTTTTAAAAAGCAATCAATGCTTCATTGGATATCTATGACATACTAGGATCCTACACATCAATTTTACACATTGGTGACACAGGAATTTTATATAGATAGCCAAAAATGTGGCCAAGATGGTGCTTCTGCATGTCCCAGTGTGCCATAGACACCCCGTATGGTACATGAAAGACCCAATCTATGATCCAGATTTGAAGTTAGGAAGGATTTTTCTCCCCCTTAGGCATCATGCACACGGCTGTTGTTTTGGTCCGCATCTGAGCCGCAGTTTTGGCGGCTCAGATGCGGACCCATTCACTTCAATGCTCCAATCCGTGGTCCACAAAAAAAATAATAATAACCTGTCCTATTCTTGTCCGTTCTTTGCGGACAAGAATAGGCAGTTATATTATAAGCTGTCAGTACACGGACGCCATCCGTGTTTTGCAGATCCGCGATTTACGGACCGCAAAACACACAACGGTCATGTGCATGTAGCCTTATGATGAGAAAAAGTTGCCACTACCACATGGTGGTCTTTGTCTCTCTTTGGAAAAACTTTGCAGAAATGACTGAACTGGATGGTTTTACAATCTGTCTTTTTTCATCCTCAGAAACTATGTTAATATTTTACTGTTATTGAAGTGCCTCTGTCAGCCTAATCAACTTTATTAAACCAGGCACATTGCCTGGTAAGGTTGATTATTCTGAGTAAAACATGACATTAATTTTGTTTGTTGCTAAAAAATATGTGTACCTTTATTTTTAAGCAAATCACACAGTTGGAGCCCCAAAGGGCAGGTGAAGCTTTTGGAGCACCAATACTGCTACACTCCATGGTGCTCAGTACACTCCCTAACCTTCCCATTGATTGACAAAATGATATAGCCCTATGTTCTCATGCTGTTGTGCCCTCAATATGATTTCTTGTAAATATAATTGTAAATTATTGATGGCAGTGTTTTCAAGGAAATCAGGCATTCCACTAGGAATGCATGATTTTGCTAATGCTCTACGCATTTTAATTAATTGCTGGCGCTTATTGATGGCAATGGAGCCTTTGCAGAGGGGAGCAAGTGCTTTCCGAGAACAAGAGAATACTTACCTTGCAATCCTCCCCACAGTTGTGCTCCTCCTCCATGTGTGAAGCCACAGGGTGTCTACTCGGAAGGCTCTTTAATGGGATATTCATGTTAGAAATAGATCCTTTTTTCACAAAGCTTTGCCATTAAAAAAAATACCCCAAATCACTTGTATTCTTGGTTGACAAGAAATTTAAAACACAGACTAAAGGAGTGCTTAATACTTCTGCTGTTGCAAAGTTTTTGGAGTACAATTGGTGTAGAAAGTGATGCAGATTAGCATATCTGATTGTCATTTTTTGCATGTTTTCCTTATGTTCAACAGTTTTTAGAGGAGGGGTTAAAGTTATCATAATTTGGATTTTATTCTGTTTTATTTATTAATGGGCCTGATTTTTTATTTTGTTTTGCACAAGAACAATATAAGACAGCCTACGGTATGTTATGTCAGACCACAAGTGTACAGGAATACAAATGCAGCATACAGATGTAGTCATGCTAAACTTGACTCTAATGACACATGTCACAAATGTTATCTCATGACAAAAGCCATTGAAATCCATTAAAAAAGTCAATTAACATTTTCTTTCCATTGTTTACTTAACGCGTTAACCATCAAGTTTAGCTTGGCTACATCTGAATATATTATCCTGCGATATAGGTAATACAAAGTAAAAAGTTTTTTTTTTGTGATCAACATATTGATGGTCTATCCTTAGGAGAGTCCAACAATTTCAGAATGGTGGTGGTCCAACTTTCAAGATATTGCTTTTTCAAGAGGTCACTGTGCTGTTATGAGCATTGCAGTCTCTTCAATGTTTATCTTGGTCTGTCTATCTTCAGTGGGACTGCACTGCCAGTACTAAAAAAATGGTGTACACGTTGATGGGCCAAATTTAATACTAAAAGGCTGCAGCAGTTACATGAACTGTGCACCCCTTCAGACAGCTCATCAGTGAGGATGTGGAGAATCACACCACATAGGGTAGGCTAACAATATCTGATATTGTTAGCCTACCCTATGGATAGGCCATCAATCTGCTGATACAAAAAAAATGCCCAGAAGCTTTAGTGTTTCAAATTCACATACCAGCCTTTGACTTTGATGCTAAACTGCTACATTTCTATAATTTTAACTGACAAAAGCTTGTCAACACAATGGACCTTTTTACATGTCTCAGTGTTTTGATGAGCATGATTAAGACATTATTCGTCTATAAATTCCAAGTGTAAAAATTGATTGATAGCTCCATGGACCAGGGTACACACTCTTTATATTATTCCCTTATTAGGGTATAACCACACAGTCAGGTTTTTGCTAGATTTTGAAGCCAAAACCTGGGATGAAAAAAAAAAAGTTGTATTTGTCCTTTATTCTTTCTCTCCATTTATGATCCATTCCTAATTTTGGCTTCCAAAACTGCATCCAGAAACCTGACCGTGTGGCTGTACACTTGCAATACTGCTATAAAGCTATGTTTTTATGCCAAATAAAACTACTGGGAGTGAAAAAGCTCTTTACAAGATAACAAAAATAGGAAGTCATTTTAAAAGTTGGAGTGCTAAGCAGAAGAATATTCCAAACATGACCGCACATTGTGCATTCTACAGCAAAGGCATTATTAGTGCTTTTATGGTGTAATTATCTTTAAGATAATCTCTCTGTTCGCTAACCAGAACAGTTTAACAAATTCTGTACTTCCTGAATTCACCATGTGATTGAACTCTAAGCAGTAGCCCCATTAACCTTGTCAGTATCACACTGGTCTGCATGTTATTAATGTGTTGAGGGTGTCAGATGGACATACCAACCACAGCAGCTTATGTGGGCTTGTTCAGTATCCCAGTAGGATATCTGTGTAAATTAATAAATATACATACATACTGGGGCAGATTTACTAATCCTGTAGATGGTGTATGCTTAGACAGGCTGTTTAGACATTCACCAGATTTATCATAGTTAGAAATCTGGTGCAGGACTAGACACCTTTGTATAGTAAAGTCTTTGCAAAGTCATGTCCTTTCATGTAAACTTCAAATCTTTTTGGACTAGGTACAGTTAAGTTCTCTAAACCTAGATGTACCACCGTGCCCCACATTTTGATGCAATTTACGACAAAATATAGGTGCACTCACATTAGTAAATGTAGTCAAACTGTTTTGTTAGTCACACTTGTAATATTTAATATTAGGGAAATAAAGAGTGTATTGGCAGCCCCTCATGGAGTGTCCAGGTGTGTCAAACTACAAGAGAATAGTTATAAGGTACTCACTCAATGGTACTATACGCCACAAAGAATTAACCGAATGTTCCCCAAATGTAGTCCAAACTGTTGGAGATGTGAACAGGATATAGGTAATCATAGCCATATATGGTGGAATTGTAATAGGATCTCTCCTTACTGGGAGAAAATATGTAGAGTCCTGTCGGAGATATGTAAGATACCTTTTCCGGTCTCTCCGAAGGTATGTCTCTTTGGGGTGTTCGGAGATCTCAGGTACCCTAAAGATACGCAAAAGTTGAGCCAGATTTTACTGGCAGCTTCCAGAATACTCATTGCAGTTTATTGGAAAAAAACGGAGATTCCCCCATTAAAACAATGGATCGCTAGATGTGATCAATTGTACCGCCTGGAGCAGATAGCTCACTGGGAAGCCCGAACACCACACAGATTTGAAGCGATATGGAAACCATGGAAAGATTACAGAGGTTTTTCGACCTGATTTGTATAGCTTTAGAGATATCGTGACCATCGAAGGTAACATAGCAGCAACTACTTGGTATTAGTCCTACCTTTTGGTAACTCTTCTTATCCCCCCCCACCCTTTTCATCCCCTCAGACCTCCCTACGTTATTGTACCCCCCCCCTTTTATTTGTTATTATGTGATATGCACTTTCTCATACGACTGTACAACTTCAGATGCATTCGTGTTCTCATGCCTATGTAGGCAAACAAAGATTGTACATCCTACTGCTGTAAAACCAATAAAAACAATTTTAAAACAGAAACAAAAAATAAATCAAAGGAAAAATGCTGTGATATATTCTTTAGGATTGGCAGACTTTGTGGCAATTTTAAAGGCTGAATGATGGCTCACACAATTTTATGGAGTTCTTTACTATTCTTTTTTAAATGGGGGACACCATTATTGAAATTATTTAGACTTAAGTTCTCAGCATTCATATCTAGTTATGTTATGAATTTCATGAAATATTATAATTTTTTTACTGAATTTCAAATGAAACTAATTTAAAGAATTTGCATAAAAATAGAAGTTGAAATTACGTGTGTACTAAGTAAGAGTTATGATTCAGTCATATACCAATGAATATAACACTGTTTTGAAAAAAAAAAAGATTAAAAAATATACTATAAAAAAGGCACATAGGCAAATAGATAAATAGCTAAATTTGCATCTGGGCCCTGGTGCCTAAGGGGGCAAAAAGGTCCCATTGCCCTTTAAAAATAAACCAATATTATAAATGGCACACAGTGGGTAGGGCACTTCCAAAGGTTTTGTATTGGGGCCCTAGAACTTCAAGTTACACCACAGAAAGATAGATGCTAGAGATAAGCGAATTGAAGTTGATGAAGCGGAATTTGATCCGAATCACAATTTTTTCTAAAATGGCGGCTACACGTGTGAGGACATGAGGCAAGGAACTCTGGGAAGGCGGGATGACCCATAATGCCATGCATGCAGCCAATCAGCAGCCAGCCAGCCCTGTGACGTCACAGCCCTATAAATACGCGGCCATCTTGGATTCAGACATTTTCCAGCGTTCTGAGTGCAGGGACAGATGTGAGAAGGGACAGAAATATGAAAAACCTCATTGTGAAAAAAAAAAAACTGAAAAAAGGATTTATAAGTGCAGGGAAAGGATAGGGAGGAATCATTTCACAGCATCTTAGTGCAGGGAGAGACGTCAGAAGGCGCTAGGGACAGTGATAGGAAATAGTGCAGGGAAAGATTATTTGGGGATCCAAATAGCCATTAGACAGTTATGTCATTCCTGCAATTTGTTCATGGGGTGCAAGTGCTATGTTGAAAAGCCCTTAGTGGCTTATATCTGTGGAAAAATAAAAATATATACGCAGTTCATTTCTGCAGTTATATGTTGTGAAAGCATTTAGTGGCGTATTCCAGTGCAAAAAGAAAAATATATACATAGTTCACTTCTGCAGTTATATGTGGTGAAAGCGTTTAGTGGCCTATTTCAGTACAAAAATAAAAATTCATTCTCAGTTAACTTCTGCAGTTATATGTGGTGAAAGTGTTTAGTGGCTTATTTCAGTACAAGAAGAAAAATATATTCTCAGTTCTCTGCTGCAGCTATATGTAATGAAAGCGTTTAGCGGCTTATTTATTACAAAAAGCAACATATATACGCAGTTCACTTCTGTAGTTATATGTGGTGAAAGCGTTTAGTAGCCCATTTCTGTACAAAAAGAAAAATATGTTCTCAGTTCACTTCTACTGTTATATGTAGTGAAAGCGTTTAGTGGCCTATTTCAGTACAAGAAGAAAAATATATTCCCAGTTCACTTCTGCAGTTATATGTGGTGAAAGCATTTAATGGCCTATTTCAGTAAAAAAAAGAAAAATATATTTGCCGCTTTTAGGGGTGTTTTAAATTTAATTTTTATTTATTTAGTTCAGCTAACAGGATGTCAGACAGAAGTGTAAGGCCCTGCACAGGGGAGTGGAAGAGGCTTAATTGTTTCTGGCGCAGGCACAGATCACAGCAGAGTAAGAGGGCATGGCTAGTGTTGGTCGAGCATCAAAGTGCTCGTGTGCTCTGGTGCTCGAGTAGAAAACCCGAGCATTAAGCCAGGCACCCCCTGCTCTGAAGAGGCTAAATTAGCAGATGTGATATTCGGCTGAACACCGAGATGTGCCAAGCATAGTAATGCTCGAGCCAAACTAGTGTTCGGCCAAGCATGCTCGCCCAACACTAGGCATGGCAGCAGGGGTCACTTCGAGAGGCCTGAGCTCCCAGTGTCAGCTAGTGGTCGTGTCTTGACCAGCAACCCAGCGGTTCTTGATTGGTCGACTCGATCTTCGGCTTCGGCGCAAGTGACAGCAGAGCTAGCAGCCTTAGTCTAGAGTCATCCGCATAGTGAAGAAACTACTCACCAGCAGGTAGACATAGAGCAGAAACTGAACAAGCAGGTGGTGGCTTACTTGGAGTACACCCTGCCAGCTGTCATTGAAGATCCGCTGGACTACTGGGCAGCCAAACTGGATTTGTGGCCACAACTGGCCGAGTTTGCCCTGGAAAAGCTGTCCTACTTAGCCAGTAGTGTGGCATCAGAGCGTGTGTTTAGTGCAGGAGGGGCCATAGTTACCCCAAGAAGAACTCGCCTGTCCACCAAAAATGTGTAGAGACTGACCTTTGTCAAGATAAATCAGGCGTGAATCAGCCAGGATTTCCACCCACCAATGCCTGATGCATCAGACTAGATCATCCATGGTGCCAGACCAACAGTTTGACAAAAGAGATCGGTTTCTTCTGGCTTCCTACCTCAGCTACTATTCTGATGCTGCCACACATCTGATGCTAAGTGCTCCTTCTTTCACCCACCTTCGTTTGCGGGTACTGCTAGTGCCAACCACCTCCCCACCCTGTCACCGGGTCACTCTGTGGTCTACACATGCTGCTGCCGCGTCCACACTATGTCACCTTGCCACTATGTGGCCTCCGCATGCTGCTTCCACCTCCAGACTCTGTCATTGTGCCACTCTGTAGACTCCTGATGCTGCTGCCACCTCCAGACTTTGTCATTATGCCACTCTGTGGCCTCCTAATGCTGTCACCACCTCCAGACTCTGTCATTGTGCCACTCTGTGGCCTCCTGATGCTGCTGCTGCCGCCACCTCCAGGCTCTGTCATTGTGCAACTCTGTGGCCTCCTTATGCTGCTGCCACCTCCAGACTCTGTCAATGTGCCACTCTGTGGCCTCCTGATGCTGCTGCCACCTCCAGACTCTGTCATTGTGCCACTATGTGGCTTCCTGATGCTGTCACCACCTCCAGACTCTGTCATTGTGCCACTCTGTGGCCTCCTCCTGATGCTGCTGCTGCTGCTGCCACCTCCAGACTCTGCCATTGGGCCACTCTGTGGTCTCCTCATGCTGCTTAAACCTCACTACTATGTAATAGGGCCACTCTGTGGACTTCTCATGCGGTTCCCACCCTCCCCACTTCATTAGTGTGCCACTATTTTGCCTTTCGGCCTGGCTGACATAATCATTTATTTGACCCTTCTTCTAAACTGTTAGAAGGAAGGAAAAATTAGATGCACAACGGATCCTGTCTATGTAGCAGCTGTAAGTCCTGTATGGTCCCATCAGAATTGGCTTATGATTTGGTAGCCAAAAGCAGGAGTGGGTACAAAACATAGAAGACATGCAAATATTTCATTCACATGTTATCTCTGTTTTAGATCAACTCCTGTTTTTTTTGCATTAGCAATACTGATGGATTATTGAGCAAATGCTGACCGAGTGAAGGAGTATGCTGCACAGACAGGATCAGTTTTTTGTGGGTTATTGTTCTGACGGATCAGAGGAAGGGCAAATTAATCAGTGACATCAACACAAACTTACTGCTGACACCCTCTCCCCTCTGTCAGGGGGGCTCTACTTGTATAAGCATCAGCTGATGAGGGTGTAAAAGGAGTGCACTTCTTGACGCTAACATCGACCTGTAAGGCTGAGTTCATACTTGAGTTATTTGGTCAGTTTTGGCCCCGTGACTGCCCAAATAAGTGAAGTATACACTGATTCTAAGAGCAACCCCTGTCATCTGCATGTCATACTGACTCACAGTATTATTTCACCACCAAAGCAGACTCCCTATGCGTATTACTGCAAGGCACAGTGTTCTACACCCCTATAAAGGCTCTCTGCAGCCCGGAAATAGCCGTTTTTTAATGTAATTTGCTGCAAAAATGTGGTGAACTGGCCGAATCGAATTTTTTAGAAATTCGCTCATCTTTAATAGATACACTCTATTGATAAAGGTATTGGGAAGCATATTGTCATCATTTAATTCAGGTGTTTAATTCTTTCCTTTTACCATAAGTGTATAAAATCAAGTATCTAGCCTTTACCAACATTTGTGAGAGAAAATAGTTCACTGAATTTCAGCATGAATTTCAGGATGCCACTGTTAAAACAAATCAGTTCATGACATTTCTTCCCTCCTAGATTTTCCACCATGAACTGTGATTAGTATAATTAGTGGAAGCATTTAGGAACTACAACAACCAAATGGCAGACCACGTAACGTTGCAAAATGGGGCCACCAAGTACTGAGTCACACAGTACATAAAAGTAGCCAATGGTCTACTGACTCAATAACTGTTGATTTCTAAGTCTCTGGCATTGACATCAGAATACAATCTGTGTATTGGGAGCTTCATGGCATGGGTTTCATGGCCAAGCAGCTGCATGCAATCCATAAATCAGTAAGTACAATGCTAAACATCTGATGGAGTGGTGTAAAATACACCGTCACTGGACTCTGGAACGTTCTGTGGAGGGATGAATCACACTTTTTTATTTGGCAGTCTGTTAAACAAGTCTGGGTTTGGCGAAACCCAATGCCTGACTGCATTGTGCCAACTGAAATGGTTGTTGGAGGATGGATAATGCTATTGGTTTCTTTTCCAGTGGTTGGCCTAGGCCCCTTAGTTCCAATGAAGATTTGTCCCAAACTGTCAGCATACTCCTTTGTTCCAGTAAAGGCAAATGTTAATGCATCAGCATGCCATGATTTTTTGGACAATTCTATGCTTCACACTTTGTGGGAGCAGTCTGAAGAGGGCCCTTTGGGTGAGTTTAGTGTAGAACAACTTTACTAGCCTACACAGAACCCTAACTTCAACTCCATGGAACACCTTTGGGATGAACTACAATGGAGATTGGGAGCCAGGCCGCCTGATTCAACATCAGTGTCTGACCTCACAAATGCTCTTCAGGATGAGTGGACAAAAATTCCTACACAGACAAATGTTTAAGAAAGCCTTCCAAGAAACATGGAACCTATTTTAGCCGCAAAGAGGAGACAAACTCTATATTAAAAGGGTTGACCAGGGTTTTTATGGAATGACCTATCTAGCTGATTAGCGTGGATCCAACACCCCCCCTTGTCTGTGTAGATCCATCGACCGACCTCAGCATTTGAGCTACACAGCACAGTTGACACTGTACTGTGGTAGCTTGAGATTGCTACCACAGAACTGCTTCCATTGGCTTCAATGAGACCAATGCTGTAGTATTGAGCTCCCACCGCTACAAGCGTGCTGGTGCTATGTTGCTCTTATAGTTATGCAGTAAAAACTAAGAATAAGATATATCTGGTCATTCTGGGTAAAACCATTCTGGACAATGTTATAGTAATGGTACTCACATGCTGTAAAATAAGTTCATGTGTTCTGTGCTTGAGCTGCTAGCATCTCTTACAATAGTCACATCAATAATAGCTATGAATATATAAAAATAAATGGAAGACCATTGTGCTATTATTACAGGAATGAGCATACCTTCATGTACAGTGCATTACCGTGTCTACTACTTTAGAATGGCTTCACATTTTCCAAAGAACACAATCACAACTATGTGTATCTGTGAAAAAGCTTTAGCAACCCAAATCTATTTTCCATGATGTTGATTTAAACTTTTGACCTGATCCACTAGGAAATGAAGACACTACACTGCCACATTAAATATGTAATGTAAATCTGGACAGAGTTCATGAACCCAGTTGTTGACACACAAAATAATAATAGAAAACTAACTTGTTCTCCATTGTTTAAGGTAGAGGATTCACATTTTCCGTATTAACCTAGGAAAACGAAATGATAACCTACATAGCAAAGGCTAACACTGTAGCCTAGTAATCTGTCTAATTATATAAGGGTGAAATTGTACTATACCGTCAAATCTTATTTTTAATGACTCTCCTGGTTCTAGTTATAGTGCCTACACTTCCTGTGGTTTAACTCTTTAAAGGAGAAACATCCATAAGATTTCAAGGAATGTTTCCACCATATTCGTACAGCCACTGATACACATTCCTATTATTGTTGTGTTTTTTTTTTATGTATCTCTAGCAAATATTAGTTTGTCAGATAAAGTCAATAATTAAAATATCAAATGTGAATCTGGGTATTGAGCTTCAAAATGTTGCTGAAATGAAGGACCAGAATCACTTGCCTAACGGCTGTGTTTGTAGACCTGAAATTGTCAGCATCAGCCATATATAGGCTATTTATTCTTGTTGCATCCTATCTAAAACCCTCTAAGAAGTTACTTAGATAGCCCTGGAAGTTCCATTGTTCAACAGTATACATTTCTGAAAGTTTTGATGTCAGAAGTTAATAAGTAAATGATTGATCCTTTAAATTGGTTGTGTCCACAGAAATAGAAGGGAAATGGGTCATACTGTAGTGTAAGTACCTATAAAAGACTGTCACCCTCTTCAACAAAATTCAGAAAGGAGCACCAACTACCTTGTAATTAGTGGAAAACCTTACAGTTGATAAGACACATATCCCAGCTTCTCAGAAAACAATAGAATCTGAACAGTAAAATGCAACCCATCTGATATTGGCTGCCTCCATCAGAAGCTTAGCCCACTGAGATAAATAAATGGCAAAATATGCTGAAACCAATCTAATGGCTACAGGAAGCTTTACAAATAAAGACCATAGGCATATTTTTATTTAGCTACCTGAAGGTGGGGCTTAAGAATCCAAATAGGACTAGCCTGAAAATAAGTTTAAAGGATCATGCCACAATGGACTTTTATCAACTCTCCATAGGTTAGATCATAAATGTATGATTGCTGGAAGTCCCACCGCTGATATCTCTATGATCACTAATGGGTTGGTCCCAAACCTGTTGATACTCTTGAAGGAAGGGGTTTGAATGAAATAGTAGTTGAGCATGAACTGTCATCATTCAATTTCAGGTCAAACCAAAAACTGACCTGATGCAATGCTGACCAACAAAAAAATGCAACAAAAATGTCATTATGCATCAGTTGAATGGAAACACATAAGCACTGCCTTTAAATTGCTAAGGGAGGAATTTATCATTTCCAGTGTATTGGTATCAGTTTTAAGTATGTCTTTGCTTTGTGAAGTTGCACCAAATTTATTAAATGGAGCACAGTAATAATATATTTGGCTCAAGTACAATGTGTTGTATGCTGTGTCTGTTAAGGTACATAATGGAGTTGTGCAACTTCTTTGAAAATTCCTTAGGAATTCTACATTATAAATGAAACTTAAATGAATTTGTGAATAGAAAATGACCTACTGTTTAAATCACATTTTTATGTGTGACTTTTTGAAGATATTTTTCATTTTCAATATCAATATCTATATTTAAACAAAAACTCTAAAATCCTGCAGTTTTCAGAATGGCCACTAAGCATAATAATAAGCGCCACTTCTTGGTCTGCACTGATCACTTTACTGCAGTTACCTGATTATCTGTCATTCTATTCCTGCCTATAATGATATCACCTCTGTGTATAGATAAGATAGGATCCACCATTCAAAATAGGTGATTGAACAAGGACCTCTGCACCGGTCACACAGCATGCCTAAAATACTCTCCCATAGAAGTCTATGATTTATTTAACTAAGGAAGTTGCTCCAGTGAACTAACAATGAAGCTCTAAAGCATTAAAGATATTCTTACACTTAAATTTTGTGATATATTAAAAGAAGATATATTATGTACTGTAGTATGAGCACATTATATGCTCATTTCAATTATCTTTCCATACACCTCTGCTGCATGGGCATATAAAATTGGTTCTGAGTTGGACAGTGCAGATAAAGATTATTATTATTATTATTATTATTATTATTTCTAATGAATATTCCACATTTCATTACTTTCATTAAAAAATACAAACATTAAATTTTTTTTCATACAGGTGAAACTCGAAAACTTAGAATATAGTGCAAAAGTTCATTTATTTCAGTAATACAACTTTAAAGGAGTTGCATTAATGCAACTTAAAATTAGAATATTGTGAAAAGGTTCAATATTCTAGGCTCAAAGTGTCACACTCTAGTCAGCTAATTAATCCATACCCCCTGAGAAAAGAGTAATTGAGATTGTGACTTTGGGGTTTTCATAAGCTGTAAGCCATAAATAAAGGCTTGAAATATCTCGCTTTGCATGTAATGAATATTTTATCCAGTAGGTCGGCACTACAGGTGAATTTCAGGTGCTTGCGTCCTAGGATCGGCATCCCACGAAGTAACAGCAATAAAAGGCCGGCACTCACTTCCAGATATACTTAAATCAAACTGTTTGATAAAGACATCTGCTAGTGTCGAAACGTGTCACAGGGATATGTGACAATAAGCAGAACCATTAAGTATATCTGGAAGTGAGTGCCGGCCCTTTATTGCTGTTTGCATGTAATGAGTCTATCTCATATATTAGTTTCACCTTTTAAGTTGCATTACTGAAATAAATGTACTTTGCATGATATTCTAATTTTTTGAGTTTCACCTGTAATTGTGTTTTGCTAAATAATGTCATGCCCAAGGCCTCTTGAAGAAAATGCTATGTAAATATATATTTTCTAGATTATGGCTGAATCATATTCCCTCCATCCTTCTGAACACTGACTCTACTATATATTCCCTTGTGGGAGTACTGATGTTCAACAGTCCGAGGCTCTTCTGATAGTTGGCTGTTTATAGGTGATAGTGATCATGTCAAGACAATGCTTTAAGCTTTATTCACTTTTGGCCGACAAGCTGCAGAAGAATTGTTACAATTCCTAACATTACATAGATAAAAGAAAGGTGCAACGTTTGTCTCAACCTCAACCTAGGCAATATCAAAGCACCCAAAACTGAGAATGTCTTTATATCTTGTATGAAAATTCATGACTTGCTTATTGGACACCTGTAATCAAGGGAACACTTCCCCATGTGCGAGATATAGCACATCAGTGTCCTCAGGGAGCTTTGGTGGCTTGTCAGGGTCAGTAGAGCGCAGCATATGAAATGCCAGCTGTCTTGCCTTAAACGCTGGAGGCAAGGGACTTGCATCATACAGATGAGATGTGTTCTGTTTGCGAGAGGGGCAGAAAGGTCTTGCCAGAAGACAGGATAAGAGAGAAAGAAACATGCCACAAACAGCTCAGGACATCAACAAATAGCTTTTATACACTTCGCAAAGAAGTCCTCTGAATCTAGTCATGTGATACAAATATCCTGTTTTTGCTTAGTTTGTTATAAATGTTTACAATATGGCAAGAAAACACATGTGAAAATGTTATACCATGTAATGTTGCACCATGTAATCAACCCATCATGAGCAATGTACTTTAAACCTGGCCCACTGCTGCTGGCAGCACATATATTGCCCTGCATGCCTTCACTTTACTTTATTAGCTTCTTCTTCTTGGTAGAAGACAAGGAAAATCCTCATTACTAAGATATAAACTGAACAAGTTCTTGAGATAAAATAAGGGACACACAACAACAGAAAAACTCAAGGGAAAGGGCCTTAAATATGAATGATAAGAGTTCTACAAACATATTATGATAAAAAATGTAAATCAAACTTTATAGAGCTATACTAACAAGCATGATCTCTGCATGAAAACTCTTTTTAGAAAATGCCACTGAATTTATTTTTGAAAAACAGGCATGTTAATCATTGAATGAACTAATGATGTGTCAAGGGGAAAAGACAAAAAAAAAATACAATAAATACATATGGTGCCACAAATATTACAGAATGTGCAAGACTACGAGATGTAACTCAAATAATAATACAACCCAGCCTTATAAAGTTTAGAAATCATATTACTAATTTGTCACATTTGTATTAAAGTTTAAATGGAACCTGTCATCATGAAAATTCTGTCTAATCACTTGACGGCATGTTATAGAGCAGGAGGAGCTGAGCAGACTGATATATAGTTTTATGGGAAAAGATTCAGTAAAACTTGTAATTTATTCATTTAAACCTCTGTTTTTTCTGTGCTTAGGAGTCTACTCAGTGATTGACTGCTAGCTCCCTAAGTATTACTGAATATTTACAAAAAAATGATATATCAATCTGCTCCACATTTTTGCTTTGTAACATGGTTCCTGAAGATTGCACTGTATTTTCATGATGACAGAATGCCTTTATGGCATCTTCACACGCAGTAGATTTTGTTGCAGAAATGTTCTGTGACTGAAAATCAGTTCCATTCATCTGAATGGGGTTTGCAGAAGTCCTTGTGCTTGCCGTCAAAACAGCCCTATACAAACAAATGGAACCGATTGGTACCGATTGGTTAGAGTTTGTAGACGTGAGTGAATAAGTGGCTGTAGTTTTCTAAGCAGAATCCACCAGGAAGAAAGATTCAAATTAGGAATTTATCAGGCTTCATCTTCACAGAGCAGTCTTAGTTGCATTATGTCGGTGTAGTCTATCTACAACGATAACCTGGCAAACAACTTTCTTGCTTGAATGACCCTGTGACATTGGACTAACTATGTGTCCCTTCATAATTTTTTAAAATCTCAGAGAATTTTGTCTTATCTATGTAAATTATTTTCAAGTATGGATAGCACAATGTTATAATCACATACATTAAACTTCTAGAACAGTGATGGCTATGCTCCAGCACTCCAGCTGTGGCGAAACTACGACTACCAGCATGCTCCATTCATTTCTATGGAGTTCTGAAACAGCCAAGCAAGTGTGCATCTTGGAAGTTGTCGTTTTACCACAGCTGGATGGCCAGAGGTTAGCCATCACAGCTCTAGAGCTTAAAAGAAGATATGTCACACTGCTTGTCATATTATTTCAGCATAATATTCATATCTATGTTTTGTATTATACACTGCTCAAAAAAATAAAGGGAACACTTAAACAACACAATGTAACTCCAAGTCAATCACACTTTTGTGAAATAAAACTGTCCACTTAGGAAGCAACACTGAATGACAATCAATTTCACATGCTGTTGTGCAAATAGGATAGACAACAGGTGGAAATTATAGGCAATTAGCAAGACACCCCCAATAAAGGAGTGGTGACCACAGACCAATTCTCAGTTCCTATGCTTCCTGGCTGATGTTTTGGTCATTTTTGAATGCTGCTGGTGCTTTCACTCTAGTGGTAGCATGAGACGGAGTCTACAACCCACACAAGTGGCTCAGGTAGTGCAGCTTATCCAGGATGGCACATCAATGCGAGCTGTGGCAAGAAGGTTTGCTGTGTCTGTCAGCGTAGTGTCCAGAGCATGGAGGCGCTACCAGGAGACAGGCCAGTACATCAGGAGATGTGGAGGAGGCCGTAGGAGGGCAACAACCCAGCAGCAGGACCGCTACCTCCGCCTTTGTGCAAGGAGGAACAGGAGGAGCACTGCCAGAGCCCCGCAAAATGACCTCCAGCAGGCCACAAATGTGCATGTGTCTGCTCAAACGGTCAGAAACAGACTCCATGAGGGTGATATGAGGGCCCGACGTCCACAGGTGGGGGTTGTGCTTACAGCCCAACACCGTGCAGGATGTTTGGCATTTGCCAGAGAACACCAAGATTGGCAAATTCGCCACTGGCGCCCTGTGCTCTTCACAGATGAAATCAGGTTCACACTGAGCACATGTGACAGACGTGACGAGTCTTGAGACGCCGTGGAGAACGTTTTGCTGCCTGCAACATCCTCCAGCATGACCTTTTGGCATTGGGTCAGTAATGGTGTGGGGTGGCATTTCTTTGGAGGGCCGCACAGCCCTCCATGTGCTCGCCAGAGGTAGCCTGACTGCCATTAGGTACCAAGATGAGCCCTTGTGAGACCATATGCTGGTGCGGTTGGCCCTTGGTTCCTCCTAATGCAAGACAATGCTAGACCTCATGTGGCTGGAGTGTGTCAGCAGTTCCTGCAAGACTAAGGCATTGATGCTATGGACTGGCCCGCCCGTTCCCCAGACCTGAATCCAATTGAGCACATCTGGGACATCATGTCTCGCTCTATCCACCAACGTCACATTGCACCACAGACTGTCCAGGAGTTGGCAGATGCTTTAGTCCAGGTCTGGGAGGAGATCCCTCAGGAGACCGTCTGCCACCTCATCAGGAGCATGCACAGGCATTGTAGGGAGGTCATACAGGCACGTTGAGGCCACACACACTACTGAGCCTCATTTTGACTTGTTTTAAGAACATTACATCAAAGTTGGATCAGCATGTAGTGTGTTTTTCCACTTTAATTTTGAGTGTGACTCCAAATCCAGACCTCCATGGGTTGAAAATTTGATTTCCATTTTTTTTATTTTTGTGTGATTTTGTTGTCAGCACATTCAACTATGTAAAGAAAAAAGTATTTCAGAAGAATATTTAATTAACTCCGATCTAGGATGTGTTATTTTTGTGTTCCCTTTATTTTTTTGAGCAGTGTATTTAGAGAGGAGTTAATCAATCCTAAAATCGAAGAAAGAAAGAGTCTCAGTGGGAGTTAAACTAGGTATTCCCATCTCACATATTTATGGTATAGTCATAGGATATGTCATAAATGTCTAATAGGTGCAAGTTCCGTTATTGAAACCCACATCTTTCAATAGAATGGGAGCTCTTTTGCTTCAGTTTTACAGCTGAGGAAACCGCTGTTATTACATGCAGCAATCTCCTCCACTGTATGGGGAGGAAGGATTGTTAATGCCATCGTTTGTCCCCATACTGCCCCCGGGCAAACAATGACTTTTAAACCTGCTGTAAGATTCTAATTGCCTGATGAACGAGCTTGTTTATAGGGCAATCGGTTGCATTATTATACTGCAAGATCATCGCTAACAAGCGTTCCTGTGAATGCTCGTTAACGATGAACTGGCCTACCACTGGCCAATATAATAAAGGATTTAAGAGTGTCAAAATAAAGACTGCCACAAAGACTGATCTTGCAGTATAATAATGCACGTTAAATGCACTGTGGCATGCAAATCATCAAGATCTGCTGCTGGCAGCCCCCTTTTCAATTGCTAACAAATGACGTCCCAGGTGTGCGCAATGGGAGACAAGTTCAGATATGGTGCAGGCCATGGTAGCAGGTTGTCTTGTTGAAAAATGGATTTTGAGACACTTTGGAGAAAAAGTCTATCCCCCATTGGTTCCATGACCAATTGAATGCAATGCTGTGCTGTTAGTATACCTGAAATGAAGACTAGAAGGCTACTGTATATTATGTCACCTCACACCATTATCCCTGGAGTCGGACTGGTATGATTTTCCCTTGTGAAGGCCTCTTCATTACATGCTAATGATGTCTTCACACCAATCCCTGGCTTTAATAGCATCTGAGACAAAAGCAAGAATAATTGCTGAAGAGGACGGGACCTATATTCCAGCCTCCATTGCTGTCTAGCTCTGCAGTATTATAGCCTTTGAGACTGATTGCTTGAGGTCAATGGAACACTTAAAGCTGGACATCTGGCTCGTAGCCCAGTGTCATACAAATGTCTTCTGATGGTTTGTGTAGACACTATTTCCCACTCTAGGCTTGGGATGTGATGTCCAATTTCACTTGCAGTACAGAATGGATCACTAAGCTCCATGCCACGGTGGGGAGTGGGGGAAACCCCCCACCGTGCGTGTCAAAGGGTAAAATGGGATCAGCCTGGCCAAAAAGGAGTAATAAGGGAGCAGGTCACCTCCTATAACATCCCTAATCCTTTCCCTGACTCCTCACTGTATGAGCGGACCCCGATGGTAGGACCATTCATACTCAGGATACCTAGAGACCCTAAGTCACCCTGGTAATCCCTCACCAAGGAGCAGGGAAGAGACCAGACAGAGAGAGGCTACAACTTAAAGGGGAAGTGCACACACAAGCATACCAAACACGTAACCACCGGCAACTGCATGCGTGACAACCATGTCACGGCAATCAGTCAGAAGGCCGAGACACTGCCACCGCATGCTCTCACAACCGCAAGTGTGGCAACAGTGTCACAGCGTACACCATAGGCCGTTACACTATATTCTTCTAATCATACACTCTATTCATGCAGAGGTTAACCTCTGTACACCTCTTGCTGTCATTCTAGTTTTTTATTGTTCTCCCAACCACTGGGACATGCAATATTGAACAGGTCTAATATCTCTGCTGAGGCCTCTAGCTATCTGCTGGAGTGTGTAGAGGATGCCAAGGTTGGGTCCTCAGTGACAGATATGTATCACCATTATTTGGGTTGTGGTGCCTTTAAGAAAGCACTACCTAGGATCCGGTACCCACAGGGTTAACTCACTCTCCTGATAAGAGGAAAAGGAAGTGAGTGAGGGGGTGGTGTGGAGTGTGTGGTGTGGTGGACACACTGCTGTGGCTGGCTGTGAACAGAGCTGGAAACTGAGAACATGTGGAAAGTTTGGCAGGAAAGCCGACTGGAATCTACCACGGACTAAAAAGAACCCAGGGTAAAAATACCTTTATTTTTGAACGGACTGTTCTATTGATTATGTTGTACTGAACTAAGCGGACTTTAAGTTGGGTTTGTTTGGACCTTGGCTGCTGGAAGCTGTACCTATTTTCGTTTTGGAAAATAAACATCTGTTTTCTTTAACCCTAGGCTGGCTCATGCACCTGGTTTATTGGAGTGATCTTCCCCCCATGTTACAATTGGTGGAGGATGCGGCCAGGGCACGAAAGCCACAAAATCCATTAAAATCATAAAATGTGACATTTAAAGAGACAGTACCCTGTTTTGCATGTCTTGGGTGAAATCTCTGCAAGTTGCAGGAAAAGACATGGAGGAGGTTATGAAAGCCCTGCTGCAAGCCACTGAAATTCAGCAGAAAGCTTCGTGGCTCAGCAGCATGCCACAGTAGAGGCAACCCGCCGCCATGAGGAAGCAATGGCGGCGCAGCAAAAGACAAACTGCGTGCTGATTGCTCAGCTTACGGCACATCAGGAAGCTACACAAGCTCAGGTAGCTGCGTTAAAGGAGGCTATACAACAGTTGGCTCAAGGACAAGTGCAAGCGAACAATGCCCCTGGGCCCCAAGTTGCTGTAAGAGCCAGACGTTGAGGCCTTCCTGTTGACTTTCGAGAAAGTAGCAGAGAGAGAAGGGTGGCCTCAGGACCAATGGGCCAGCATCATCGCGCCCTTTCTTACGGGTGACCCTCAACAGGCCTATTTCGACCTGCCAGTCGAACTGGTTAAAAACTATGAGCAGCTAAAGGCGGAGATCCTGGCTCGACTGGGGGTAACTACGGCTGTTCGGGCCCAAAGAGTGCACCGCTGGGGTTACCAGGCTGGCCGGCCACCAAGAGCCCAAATGCATGACCTGGTGCATCTAGTAAAAAAGTGGCTGCAGCCCGCAAATTGTAGAATGGGTGGCCATGGACCGGTACCTGTGATCGCTGCCGCATGACCTGCAGCGCTGGGTAGGCCATGGGGACCCTGCGACCGCGAATCAGTTGGTGGAACTAGTAGAGCGGTACACCATAGTGGAGGACTTGCTCGGACCCGCCAAGCACCGGGAACCCACGTCGAGAGCAGTACGACCAGTTACCGCACCCAGGAGGGGAGCCATCCCGGATTGTGGACCAGAGGTCCCTTCAACAATGCTCTCAGAACCGCTGAGGCTAACTACTGTAAGAAAGATGGGGGACATACAGTGTTGGTGTTGTCGAGCCTATGGCCATACCCGGACCCAATGCCCTCTTCAGGACGAGCCCATGGAATGCGGGACAGGATGGAGATTCTCCCTGTACGCACAGCGAGCATGCGTCACACATCTTGATGTAACTGCCGATCAGTTTGAGTGTGAAATTTGGGTGAACCATCTCCCGGCCAAAGCTCTCTTGGACTCCGGCAGCATGGTGACGCTAGTCCATGCCAGAATAATCGGGAGACTCGGCCCTGTAAGTAAGACTCTTCGTGTTGTTTGTATTCATGGGGACACTAAGGAATACCACTTAATACCAGTGACTATTGCCCATGGCTGTACTTCCGTGACTCAGGAAGTTGGGATAGTGAACAGCCTGATCCATGATGTTATTGTGGGGCGAGACTGTCCAATATTTCTAGACCTGTTGAAACGGGCGCAAAGTGGGTTCCCTGAACAGTCAAAAAGACTAGAGACTTTGACCTCTGATGGGTCAAATCAGGAGAGTAGTGGTCCCGAACTGCCCAGGACCCTTCTCCCCAATATGGACATACCTAGTGGCAGTAAGAATGGTAATGGTAACATGTATGATGGGGGTAATGTTCAGGATGTGCATGATTTAGCATCCAGAGCTGAGCTGACCACTGAGGGGGGGGAAGGCTCCCTGTTGCAAGTGATGTTGGGGGAGGATGAGAAGGAACTCTTCCCACCACAGACCCCAGTCGAGGAAGACGAGGGGGAGACCTCACCCGAACCAACGTACCCAGACCTGAATGTACCCAAGGGTGCGTTTGACTCCGCCCAGTTACAGGATCCCTCCTTAACACATGCTAGAGAGCAGGTGGTGGTTATAAATGGAGTCTCACAGGTTCCAGAGGCAGAACTCAGGTTCCCTCATTTTTCGCTAAACGGGGACTTGCTATACCGAGTGGCAGAAATCCGAGGGGAAATTATTGAACAGCTACTGGTGCCCCACTCGTATCGGAGACTGCTCCTCGATTTGGCTCATAATGATGCATTAGGCGGACACCTGGGAGCAGAGAAGACAGAGGCCAGGATAACAGACAGGTTCTATTGGCCTGGGGTAAAGGCAGAGGTGAAGAGGTAATGTGCGTCCTGCCCCACGTGCCAGCTAACAGCCCCAGTGTCACACTATCGGAACCCCCTGGTACCTTTGCCCATAATCGAGGTAACGTTTGAGCGGATTGCCATGGACCTGGTGGGGCCGTTGGTAAAATCAGCACGGAGACATCAGCACATACTAGTCATGGTAGATTACGCAACTAGGTACCCAGAGGCGGTTCCATTAAGGAACACCTCCTCTAAGGCCATAGCTCGGGAATTGTTTCAGATGTTTTCCCGCACGGGGCTGCCCAAGGAGATCCTGACAGACCAGGGCACCCCGTTTATGTCGAAGGTCATGGCGGACCTCTGCAAGCTGTTTCAGATCCGACAGTTGCGGACGTCCGTCTATCACCCACAGACGGATGGCCTTGTAGAGCGATTCAACAAAACATTAAATCTCATGTTAAAAATAGTAGTCCAGAAGGACGGAAAAGATTGGGACATGTTGCTACCAGCCTTGTTGTTCGCCATACGGGAGGTTCCGCAGGCCTCCACGGGATTCTCGCCATTTGAACTCCTGTATGAGCGGAGACCCCGTGGACTTCTGGATTTGGTGAAGGAAACCTGGGAAGGTGAGTCCTCACCATACCAGACCCTGGTAGAACACATCTCCCAAATGAGAGAGAGAGTGGCTAAAGTGATGCCACTGGTTAAGGAACATCTCCAGAAGGCCCAGGATGCCCAGAGGCGGGTATATAACCGGTCAGCTAAATTAAGGCAGTTTTCAATAGGAGACAGAGTAGCGGTTCTGATTCCCACTGTGGAAAGCAAGTTCTTAGCCAGGTAGCAGGGTCCATTTGAGGTGGTAGAAAGGGTAGGTGAGGTGAATTATAAGGTACACCAGCCTGGGAAGAGGAAACCCTACCAGATCTACCACGTAAACCTGTGGAAATCCTGGAAAGATCGGGATCAAGTGACCGCTATGGCAAGGGTCATGGTAGAGGACCCTGTAGGAGCCGACCAGGTATTTGTGGCTGACACGCTGTCCAAGTCCCAAAGGTAACAAACAATAGAGTTTCTTCAGAGAAACAGAGATAAATTCTCAGGTTTGCCAGGGCTCACGAATGTCGTTAAACATGACATTGTCACGGAGCCCAATGTGATAATCCGGCTGAAGCCATACCGAGTTCCAGAGGCCCAGAGGAAACCGGTATCTGAAGAAGTAAAAAGAATGCTTGAGCTGGATGTCATTGAAGAATCGCTGAGTGAATGGTCAAGTCTGATTGTGTTGGTACCAAAGCCCAACGGCACACTGCGATTCTGCAATGACTTAAGAAAACAAAATGAGGTTTCAAAGTTTGATGCCTACCCGATGCCCCGGGTAGACGAATTAATTGAGAGATTAGGGCCTGCCCGATATATCACTACGCTGGATCTCACGAAAGGGTACTGGCAAATTCCTCTCACCAGAGAAGCCAGAGAAAAGACAGCATTCTCCACTCCGGAGGGCCACTGGCAATACAAAAGGATGCCCTTCGGCTTACACTCTGCCCCTGCCACGGTTTAAAGAGCAATGGACAAGATATTGCGTCCCCATGGACGGTACGCATCAGTATACCTGGATGACATTGTCCTTTTCAGTACCGATTGGGAATCCCATCTCCCTCGGGTCCAGGCAGTCCTAGACTCTTTGAAAGGGGCAGGGTTTACAGTGAACCCGGAAAAGTCCGCCATTGGGATGGAGGAAGCAAAGTACCTGGGATACACCGTAGGCAGAGGGCTAGTAAAGCCACAGATGAGCAAGGTAGAAGCCATACAGAATTGGCCTTGGCCTATTACCAAGAAGCAGGTTCGGGCGTTCTTGGGGATAGTGGGCTACTACAGGAGATTTGTCCCTAACTTTGCCACTATTTGCCCCTTTGACGGACTTAATAAAAGGAAAGAAATCCGTCACGATCAAATGGAGTAGGAAGGCTGAGGTGGCTTTTCAGAAACTTAAAAGGGCCTTATGTGAGTCTCCGGTGCTTGTCGCACCAGACTTCTTGAAAGAATTTGTGGTCCAGACGGACGCTTCAAGTGCAGGTCTAGGTGCCGTCCTGTCTCAGGTGGTCAATGGGGAGGAACACCCTGTGGTCTTTCTCAGCAGGAAGCTGACAGCGGCAGAGAGGAACTATGCTGTGGTAAAGCGAGAGTGTCTGGCCATCAAGTGGGCTCTAGACTCTCTGCGATATTTCCTGCTGGGTAGGAAATTCCGCCTGGTGTCCGACCATGCCCCATTGACCTGGATGAGACAGCACAAACAGACCAATGCCAGGGTCACGAGATGGTTTCCCTCTCTCCAGGATTTCAACTTTGTGGTCGAACATAGGTCAGGGAGTCAACATCAGAATGCTGATGCTCTCTCCCGGGTGCACTGCATGTTATCCACAAGTGCCTCCGCCGCCCCCGCGTCGGGGCAGAGGAGGGGGATATGTAGAGGATGCCAAGGTTGGGTCCTCAGTGACAGATATGTATCACCATTATTTGGGTTGTGGTGCCTTTACGAAAGCACTACCTAGGATCCGGTACCCACAGAGTTAACTCACTCTCCTGATAAGAGGAAAAGGAAGTGAGTGAGGGGGTGGTGTGGAGTGTGTGGTGTGGTGGACACACTGCTGTGGCTGGCTGTGAACAGAGCTGGAAACTGAGGACATGTGGAAAGTTTGGCAGGAAAGCCGACTGGAATCTACCACGGACTAAAAAGAACCCAGGGTAAAAATACCTTTATTTTTGAACGTACTGTTCTATTGATTATGTTGTACTGAACTAAGCGGACTTTAAGTTGGGTTTGTTTGGACCCTGGCTGCTGGAAGCTGTACCTATTTTCGTTTTGGAAAATAAACATCTGTTTTCTTTAACCCTGGGCTGGCTCATGCACCTGGTTTATTGGAGTGATCTTCCCCCCATGTTACAAGTGATAAACCAAAGTGGCATGTCAACAAATAGGAGGCATTGCACAATCGTCGGACACAAGTTTTTATATGGTTAAAAAACTTTGCTTTCAATCTGGCTTTTATGCCCCTTTCACATGACCACAGATTGGAGCTAGGTGCTTGAAAATTTGATCATCTGCAGATCTTAGCAACAACTGCTACTTCCTTGATTTCATAAACTTACAGCTTGTTCTTGGTGTTGCAATTTTAATGTGGAGGAGTGTGTGCAGTGTATATATAAACACCTCTGTGGACTCAACCTAAGAAGGCATCACATGTTAACTATCACATCTAGCTGATTCACATAAACCAAAAGATACTTAAAATCTGCATATCAATAATATCGACAGTAACTTTCATAAGCACTCTTATTATTCAAACAGGAGGAAAACAATGGTCTGGGAAGAGTAAACTACAGGAAACAAAGTCTCAGGAAAGATACTTTAATTGATTTGTGATTGTTTGCTAAGAAAATTATTTATGTCTATACTGAGGAAATTGATGTATCTGTAAGTGGTCCTGACCGGAGGATATTCATTTCACAGCTTCTATACTTTTGATGGCTACGGCTAAATGTTCTTGTGATATAATTTGACTGATGATAGCTGTGATAACAATCACGTCCAATTAACAGAAAATAAATCACTCTAAAACTTGCTTAAAAAGCACTTATCTCAGCCTTGAGTCCTATTTCATTCCTAAATGCTTCTCAGCAGGAGAAACAGCTGCCTAAAGCTTGGCGTACATCAACAAACATTTTAAAATACAATTTAAAGGTGACCCCCTTTAATTCATAGGCGACAGTGATGAATATTAATGTTAACTTCTTGACAATACAGCTATTTACTGCTTAGTAACATGGCTACAGAATTTATGCATATGGTAGGTATTGTTCTTTCTCAAAAGCCTGTTAAAGACTGTAACTCAATATTGTTTAGTCAAAGCATGTCAGGTATTGCCAGGCAATCCCTGTTCATATACCCTATCAGTGCATATGCCTTCCCTGGAGGGCTTCCTTGGTCATTTGCTTTCACTGTGATAGACTTGAGATATCTCTGCATTATATAAATGTCCAACTTATTTTGATGGTCACCATGCAGTAATAAATTTCCCTTGCTGCTTTCCAGTGGTCTTAGAAGGCGGGTTCACTGTGGTGGCATCCATCTGAAGTGGATTTCATATACTGAGTATCATCTGAAAGTTGTTGGATGATACATCTTACAAGATTAAATTTTTCTATAACTTTATCCCTTTAACAATGTATATCTAAACCAGATATTCATTACATGTTCTACAGATGAAGCATTGGCTAACTTCACACTCACAGCATATTAAATAAACAGTTATAGCAGATGCCATGTTACGCTTCAGTGGTTTTTGTTGTTTTGTCAATTTAAAGGTTGCTGTAATTTTGTGTAAGTGTAAAATTAAGGAATTATACTACTGTACATGAATTTGGTTTAGTACTATTGCACAGTAGAGGAAAAAAGAAATAAAATCAATAATAACATTATATCGTGAAATTGCTATTTATGGAATTGTAGCTAATACATTCTTTAAATAAGTTAAATTGTAATGTCTATAAAGAAGGCTACATTCTTTTTCCAATTATCAGCGTGAGAAGCTAGAGAAAATGAACCGATTCTTTGGTCTACAAACCTTATGTTAGCAGTACAGGAAGGGTTACTAAGAAACAGATGTTGACGCCTGCATTGTGGTATTTCAAACATGATAACCTTAGACTACATGGATTTATGTCACTCATTCTTCTGTAAACAGACAACTTATCTGGAAATAGTTCATCACAAATGACTTGTAAGAAAGCTGGAAACAGCTCGATAGAAAGGATGCAATCACCATTTCCAAGGCTTTGGTCTGTTAGACAAATTGTAACCGACTCCAGCAAAGATTACCGGCTGCAAAATGTGAATCCTCTGAACAGAAGCTTCTTTGTTCTGAAAGAATCAGTATGTGAAATATTAACTTGGAGCCCTGCACCTGAATATAGGGCGTTAACTAAAATACAAAATACAACTCCAATTTCAAAAAGTTTTGACGCTGTGTAAAATATAAATAACTGTAAATAAAGACAAAATATAGTGATGTGCAAATCTCATAGACCCAGATTTGATGCACAATAGAACATAGAACACATTTAGAAGTTAGACATTTTACAATTTCATGAAAAAATTAACTCATTTAGAGCTTGATGGCAGTAATGCATCTCAGAAAAGTTGGTACAGGGCCATGTCTACCATTGTGTATCATCCCCTCTTCTTGGAACGAGTTTAGAAACATCTCCTAAATGAGGAGACCAATTGCTGGAGTATTGGAGAGGAATGTTGTCCGATTCTTGTCTGTTATAAGATTCTAGCTGCTCAACAGTACTGGGTATTCTAAGCCGGATTTTCCATTTAATGATGTTTGGCCAGTTCAGCACCTAGACTCTTCTCCTGCTTTTATGATGGATGCAGTATGTGGTTTAGCATTGTCTCCCTGAAAGAAACATTATCTGGATGGGAGCATATGTTGTTTTATGACCTCTATATATCAGCATTAATATTTCCTTCCCCGGAAGAAGCCAGATCTGCTGGCGAAACGGCGTTGGGTCAGGAGTCGGCCGAGAGATCTCTGCACCATTCAGGGTATGTTTATACTTTGTCCTTTTTATTTCAACCTCAATCTCTACAATCGCCTCCTTTGCACTTTGTTTGGGGCGTTGCTGCTATGAGGTTTTGAGGTATGCTCTTTCAGCTAGCATTCTTTTCCCTGTTATTTCGTGCATCGATCTCCCGGCCTCTCCTTGGGTCCTGCTACTCATCTGTGTGTCCTCCTTGTGCTGCCTGTTTTATTATATATGTATGTATTGTTTATATGTTTATATATACTTACAATAAAGTTGTTTGGATCTTCATACATATGTAAGTTATTTTAATTATTTTTTTTGGTGATTATTATGACTTCTTGGGGGTCCGATGTTTTTGATATTAATCTGTCCGGTTAATATTGGTTAAACACTTGTGTGATATACCAGCTGCCCCCAAAAAAACTGATTGAGGCAGGGGTGTGATATACCTATAATATAATTTCTATATAGTGCATTTGTATTGTGCAGCAGTTATGTGCTGTTCTGTTGCGATACCGCAGCTATACAGAAGGACAAACACTATTGGAACAACTAATTGCAACTGGTGTGATATACCAGTTGCCCTCCAAAAAATCTGACTGCAGCAAGGGTGTGATATACCTATAATATCATTTCAATATAGTGCATTTTTATTCTGTAGCAGTTGTGTGCGGTTCTACTGAAATACCGTAGCTATACAGAGGGACAAACACTATTGGATCAACTAATTGCAACTGGTGTGATATACCAGTTGCCCCCCAAAAAAAATTATTGAGGCAAGTAGTCAATTTGTCGCAGCGCTCTCTGTCCCCCGTTGAAATGGAAGTACTGAGAAAGGGCCTCTCTTTTGTCCCTCTGCAGAAACTAAATATATTTAATTGGGTTAAAGACTTGAATTTATATGCACGTAAGCTAAAATGAAAAAAATAAAATCCTAACCCATGACAAACGCATTTGTCAGGAGTTGGGGATTTCAGTGGAAGAACTGCAGGATGTTCAGTTATTGGCTGACTTATGTGATGAGGGTGATAGAGGCATTGGTGATGGCCCGTTCACAGATATGAGAAATCCCTCTAGAATGTTTCCTCCCATGAATGACAATACACCTATTGATACTTTTATCTCGGTTGTCACTCAGGACCTCCATAAACTGAAGGGACAATATTTTGGCTCTGACAATCTTAGCCCTAATCAAAGACAAGCATTGGGAGACCTGGAGAAGGACCCCAATATTGTCATTAAACCTTCAGACAAAGGGGGCAATATTGTCATCATGGATCAGGAATCATACTGTGACATGTGCCTCAGAATTTTACAAGACACCACCACATACAGACGCCTCCCCTCTGATCCGACCCCTGTCTTCAGGCAACAATTGTCTGTACTTCTCAACGAAGCCCTGAAGGACAAGCTTATTAACAAAGCTGAAATTGACTTTTTGCTACCGAAATTCCCGGTTTGTGCAGTGTTTTTTTGCAGCTTACCCAAGCTTCATAAGCAGGGCACACCGATAAAAGGTAGGCCAATTGTATCCGGCATTGGTAGTCTCACGGCCAATGTTAGTACATACATTGACGTGATACTCAGGCCATTCTTGGCGAGTCTACCATCCTTCACCCGTGATACAATGGATGTCTTACAGTGCCTTGAGGGTATTCAATGCAACGAAGACTCGTGGCTTGCTAGCCTAGATGTGGAGGCCCTGTACAGCTCCATCCCACACGAGCTTGGATGTGTAGCTGTGCAGGCCTTCCTTCAACAGAGGGGCGAACATCTTCATCGACATAATGCCTTTGTGATGGAGCTGCTTGACTTTGTGCTGAGTCGTAATGTGTTCCTCTTTGACTGTCAGATTTTCCACCAGCTCAGGGGAGTTGCGATGGGCAGTCCATGCACCCCTACTTATGCAAATCTCTACCTGGGCTGGTGGGAAAGAGAGGTCGTCTTCAGCGAAGTCATGGAACAGTACACGTCGTCGATATTAATCTGGACCAGATATATCGACGACGTGTTTATACTGTTGAAGGGGACCAAGGATTGCTTCACCCAATTTACAGCCGAGCTTAATAACAACCAGCTCGGCTTGTTTTTTACGTCTGATATCAATGAGCACAAAATTACGTTTTTGGATCTTACCATCTCGGTGGGGACAGACAGGAAGATCACTAAGAACCTGTTCCGCAAGCAGACATGTGATAGGTGAGACGTTGCCATGCTGTGCTGCGGCTGTTGTGCCTGGAAGCCAAGAGCCACACCGGTCCTGCACTCCTTTCAGGTTTGCGGTCACAGGCTGATCAGTGGCTAACCTAGCTCAATTTGACAGTTGGTAAAGTGGTGTGCGACAACGGTGCCAATCTGCTGAGTGCACTGAAACAGGGCAAAATAACACATGTGTCGTGCATGGCACACGTCCTAAACTTTGTTGTGCAACGATTCGTTGCCAAATACCCCGGGGTCCATGATGTCTTGCGGCCATTTTAGAAGATCTTACAGGGCCATGGCTCACCTTGCTGACGTTCAGCGGCGACACCACTTGCTCGTCAGACGTCTGATTTGTGACTGCCTGATCCGCTGGAACTACATCTTGTATATGCTTCATAGGGTGCTCCAGCAGAAACGTGCCGTTAACGATTACCTGTACGATCTCTGCGGAAGGACAGGTTCTGGGGAGCTTGGTTTCTTTTCACCGCACCAGTGGCTGCTCATGCTCGACGCATGCAGATTTCTGCGGCCATTTGATGAGATCACCAAACTGGTCAGTCGCAGCCAAGGCGCCATCAGTGACATCGTACCTTATGCCTTCTTTCTGGAGCGTGCATTGCATCGTGTTAATGATCAAGCCGTCGAGGAGCAGGAGCTGGAAGCAGAAACGTGCCGTTAACGATTACCCGTACGATCTCTGAGGAAGGACAGTTTCTGGGGAGCTTGGTTTCTTTTCACCGCGCCAGTGGCTGCTCATTCGCGATGCATGCAGACTTCTGCGGCCATTTGATGAGATCACCAAACTGGTCAGTCGCAGCCAAGGCGCCATCAGTGACATCGTACCTTACGACTACTTTCTGGAGCGTGCATTGCGTCGAGTTAATGATCAAGCCGTCGAGGAGCAGGAGCTGGAAGATGAGAAAGTCGCAATGCTGAATGAATTCCCAGGGGGGCAACTCCATCTGAGACAAGTCAGCAGGAGTCTGAAGAGGAGTCAAAGGAGGATGGTGGCTGGTGGCTGGGGGGAGGAGGAGGAGGAGCAAGAAGAGCAGGCTTTAAACTTTTCGGGGATCCCTGGTGTTGTCCGTGGTTGGGGGGAGGAGACAAAGGACAACATTCTCCTGGGCGATGAGCAAATGGGGGCCTTCATGCTCCAGTGTTTGAAGAGGGACCCCGTATAAAAAGCATAAAGGGCAAGGACCATTACTGGGTGGCAATGTACTTAGACACCGGTACAAACACAAAATGGCGGACATGTTACCAGCATCACAGAGGGCTGGCAGAATGCAGCATTTCCTAGCCTTGCTGCGAGAGATGCTGCATTCTGCTGTTGCGGGTGTTTTCAGAGGAATTTCCACTCATAGCGAAACAGGTACTGGTACCAATCCTGCCGCGCCTGCAAGAAGAGGGCGGTTTGAAGATGTGTTGGTCACTTCGGATATGAGCTCATTCTTGCAGCCAACCCATCGACAGCCGCCCTCCAGATCCAGCTTCAGGGAATGCCTAGAATGACAGGTGTCCGACTACATTGGGTTAACGGCCGATGTGGACGCTCTAAGAAGCGAGGAACCCCTGGAGTATTGGGTGTGCAGGCTTCACCTGTGGCCAGAGCTGGCACAATTTGCAATGGAACTTTTGATTTGCCCCTCATCAAGTGTCCTGTCTGAAAGGACGTTCAGCGCAGCAGGGGGGATCGTGACCAATAAGCGCACTCGCCTAGCTCACGACAGTGTGGATTGCCTCATATTTCTAAAAATGACTGAGGCATGGATCTCGGAGGAATTCAACACCTGTGACGACCACGTTTAATTGAATTTCCTCATGCAAGCCCACACATATCCGCCACCAGCCATAACAAAGAATGGTCCTTGTCTTATATATATATAGCAGCATAAAAGACCTTTTCTGTCAGGTGAATGACTAATTTTTGGAGCCTATACTGGCCTACAGTAAAAAAAAAAAATATCCAGTGACCGCCACATAATCAAAAGTTATTTTCTTTTAGGTTAATGCCTACTTTTTGGGGCCTGTACTCCAGTGGCCTACAGTAAAAATTTTATCCAGTGACCGACTAATGTGCCTTTAGCCACATAATCACAAGTTCTTTTCAGTCAGGTGAATGCCTCATTTTTGGGGCCTGTACTCCCGTGGCCTAAAATAAAAAATTTCTAGGCTCCAGCAGGGCACATTTTTAAGAATTTCCCTTTAAGACGCATAAAAATGGCCCCTGATTAAAATAGATATTTTTTGTGGGAATTTTTGCCAATGATCTCCTTCTGGTATGTCACTGTCTATGTTATGAGACTATTTAGTAAGTATTTGGTGGCTGCAAATATGACCTGAAGGTTTTTCAGCTTTGCTTTCCATTAAAGTCAAAGGGGCCCGCTGCGGACGCGCGGTTCGCGAACATTTGATCGTGAACACGTGGTCCCGTTCGCGAACCGTCCTGGCCAATGTTCGTCCATCATTTGACGTCAACACAAACTTACTGCTGACACCCACTCCACTCTGTCGGGTGGGCTCTACTTATATAAGTGTTTAATAGATCAGGTTCTGTAAAAATGTGGAATCTGTGAATTGGTTTAAAAGGAGTGTGCTCTTTCATGCTATAGTAGGATCTTGGGCCTCTGCACGGTTCACACTTGAGTTATTTGGTCAGTTTTGGCCCCGTAACTGCCCAAATAAGTGAAGTGTGCAGTGATTCTAAGAGCAACGCCTGTCATCTACATGTCATACTGACTCACAGTATTGTTTCATTACCATAAAAGACTCACTATGCATGTTACTGGAAAACAGTGTTCCACACCACTATAAAGGCTCTCTGCAGCTAGGAAATAGCTGTTTTGTAACGCAATTCGCCATGAATAAATTCGTATCGAAACCAAATTTCGGAAGATTCGGCAAACAATTCTAACTACCCAAATTTACAACTGTCCATAAATTCCTGGAAATCCAAAAAGTGAGAGACTTTTTCTAGTGTCTGTAAAAAATAGACATATCAGTGCTTTTTTTTCTGGCAGGTGTTACTTGAGCAAGAAATTGTAATTCTAAATATAATCATTTGTCAGTTCACACTAAATGTTGCTCATAAGTTAATATCAGTATATTGAGATAATATCATAAGTTGCTTTAAAAAAATGTTAAGATTCATTGTTGTTTTCCAATGTGTCTGTAAATGATTTTGGATCTCCATGATTTCTTAAATGTTATCCAGAAAAAAAAAAATCAAGATTAGCGGTCAGCGAATTGATTATGAGTAGAGTTGAGCGAACACCTGGATCTTCGGGTTCGACGAGTTCGGCCGAACTTTCGAAAAATGTTCGGGTTCGGGATCCGAACTCGACCCGAACTTCATCCCGAACCCGAACCCCATAGAAGTCAATGGGGACCCGAACTTTTGGGCACTAAAAAGGCTGTCAAACACACCCGGAAAGGGCTAGAGGGCTGCAAAAGGCAGCAAAATGTAGTTAAATCCCCTGCAAACAAATGTAGATAGGGAAATGATGAGTTAACATAAAATAAATAAAAATTAAACAATATTAATTGGAGTGAGGTCCCATAGCACAGAATCAGGCTTCAAGTCACCCACCAATGGAGAAGGTCACTTACTATTATTTTGACCACAGCACCCAGACAAAGGAGAGAGGTCCCACAGCAGAGAACCAGGCATCATATCACCCACCACAGGAGTAGGCCACCATTTAGTTACTTTGACCCATACACCCAGACGGAGGAGAGAGGTTACACAGCAGAGAATCAGGCATTTAGATCACCCACCACAGGAGTAGGCCACCATTGAATCAGACCCCGGCAACCATGTCAGATGGCACAAGCATAAGCTTTATATCAATCAGCACAGGAGAAGGCGACTTTGACAGACTTTGACCCCTACACCCGGACGGAGGAGAGAGGTTTCAAAGCAGAGAATCAGGCATTTAGATCACCCCCCACAGGAGTAGGCCCCAATTTAATGGGACCCCGGCAACCATGTCAGATGGCACAACCATCAGCTTCATATCAATCAGCACAGGAGAAGGCGACTTTGAAAGACTTTGACCCCTACACCCAGACGGAGGAGAGAGGTTTCACAGCAGAGAATCAGGCATTTAGATCACCCACCACAGGAGTAGGCCCCCATTGAATCAGACCCTGGCAACCATGTCAGATGGCACAACCATCAGCTTTATATCAATCAGCACAGGAGAAGGCGACTTTGAAAGACTTTGACCCCTACACCCAGATGGAGGAGAGAGGTTTCACAGCAGAGAATCAGGCATCATATCAACCACCACAGGAGAAGCCACCATTTAGTTACTTTGACCCCTGCACCCAGGAAGAGGAGAGAGGCACCACAGCACATATTCTGGCATCATATCAGCCACCACAGGAGAAGCCACCATTGAGTTACTTTGACCCCCGCACCCAGGAAGAGGAGAGAGGCACCACAGTACATATTCTGGCATCATATCAGCCACCACAGGAGAAGCCACCATTGAGTTACTTTGACCCCCGCACCCAGGAAGAGGAGAGAGGCACCACAGCACATATTCTGGCATCATATCAGCCACCACAGGAGAAGCCACCATTGAGTTACTTTGACCCCCGCACCCAGGAAGAGGAGAGAGGCCCCACAGCACATATTCTGGCATCATATCAGCCACCACAGGAGAAGCCACCATTTAGTTACTTTGACCCCTTCACCCAAACAGAGGAGAGAGGTTCCACATCAGAGAATCAGGCATCATATCAACCACCACAGGAGTAGGCCACAATTTAATGGGACCCCGGCAACCATGTCAGATGGCACAACCATCAGCTTCATATCAATCAGCACAGGAGAAGGCGACTTTGAAAGACTTTGACCCCTACACCCAGACGGAGGAGAGAGGTTTCACAGCAGAGAATCAGGCATTTAGATCACCCACCACAGGAGTAGGCCCCCATTGAATCAGACCCTGGCAACCATGTCAGATGGCACAACCATCAGCTTCATATCAATCAGCACAGGAGAAGGCGACTTTGAAAGACTTTGACCCCTACACCCAGACGGAGGAGAGAGGTTTCACAGCAGAGAATCAGGCATTTAGATCACCCACCACAGGAGTAGGCCCCCATTGAATCAGACCCTGGCAACCATGTCAGATGGCACAACCATCAGCTTTATATCAATCAGCACAGGAGAAGGCGACTTTGAAAGACTTTGACCCCTACACCCAGATGGAGGAGAGAGGTTTCACAGCAGAGAATCAGGCATCATATCAACCACCACAGGAGAAGCCACCATTTAGTTACTTTGACCCCTGCACCCAGGAAGAGGAGAGAGGCACCACAGCACATATTCTGGCATCATATCAGCCACCACAGGAGAAGCCACCATTGAGTTACTTTGACCCCCGCACCCAGGAAGAGGAGAGAGGCACCACAGCACATATTCTGGCATCATATCAGCCACCACAGGAGAAGCCACCATTGAGTTACTTTGACCCCCGCACCCAGGAAGAGGAGAGAGGCACCACAGCACATATTCTGGCATCATATCAGCCACCACAGGAGAAGCCACCATTGAGTTACTTTGACCCCCGCACCCAGGAAGAGGAGAGAGGCACCACAGCACATATTCTGGCATCATATCAGCCACCACAGGAGAAGCCACCATTGAGTTACTTTGACCCCCGCACCCAGGAAGAGGAGAGAGGCACCACAGCACATATTCTGGCATCATATCAGCCACCACAGGAGAAGCCACCATTTAGTTACTTTGACCCCTTCACCCAAACAGAGGAGAGAGGTTCCACATCAGAGAATCAGGCATCATATCAACCACCACAGGAGTAGGCCACAATTTAGTTTATTTGACCCCTGCACCCAGGAAGAGGAGAGAGGCCCCACAGCACATATTCTGGCATCATATCACACACCACAGGAGAAGGCCTCTTTCAGTGATTTAGGCCTTTGGACCCAGACAGAGGAGAGAGGTCAGAGATTAGCTTCATATCCCCCAGCACAGCAGAAGACCGCTTTATTTGACTTAGGCCTCAGCACCCAGACAGAAGACAGAGGTAGCATGGCAGAGGTTATGGCTTCATGTCACCCGTTAGTTTAACCGGCCACTTTCATCTGGTTAGGCCCCGGCGCCCAGACAGAGAAGAGTTTCATTCAACTGTGGGTTTCATAAAATTTGTATCAAATAAAGAAGTGGCCCGTAGCACAACAAGACATGTTTTAGGCAGTTAATAAGGACTACTCTGCACAAGGGAGGGACAGGTCCTGTGGGATCCATGCCTGGTTCATCTTTATGAAGGTCAGCTTGTCCACGTTGGCTGTGGACAGGCGGCTGCGCTTGTCAGTAATGACGCCCCCTGCCGTGCTGAATACGCGTTCAGATAAAACGCTGGCCGCCGGGCAGGAAAGCACCTCCAAGGCATAACATGCTAACTCTGGCCACGTGGACAATTTCGAAACCCAGTAGTTGAATGGGGCCGAACCATCCGTCAGGATGTGGAGGGGTGTGCAGACATACTGTTCAACCATGTTAGTGAAATGCTGCCTCCTGCTAACACGTTCCGTATCAGGTGTCGGTGCAGATAGCTGTGGCGTGGAGACAAAACTTTTCCAAATTTCTGCCATGCTAACCCTGCCCTCAGATGAGCTGGCCGTGACACAGCTGCGTTGGCGACCTCTTGCCACTCCTCTGCCTTCACCTTCCACCTGTTCCCCTGTGACATGTGGGAATGCTCTCAAGAGCGCCTCTATCAGCGTGCGCTTGTACTCGCGCATCTTACGGTCGCGCTCCAGTTCAGGAATTAAAGTGGGCACATTGTCTTTATACCGGGGATCCAGCAGGGTGGCCACCCAGTAGTCTGCACACGTTAAAACGTGGGCAACTCTGCTGTCGTTGCGCAGGCATTGGAGCATATATTCGCTCATGTGGGCCAGGCTACCCATGGGTAAGGACAAGCTGTCCTCTGTGGGAGGCGTATCGTCATCGTCCACCGTATCCCCCCAGCCACGCACCAGTGATGGGCCTGGGCTGCCACCCCGCTGTGAACTTGCGTCATCCTCGTCCCCCTCCACCTCCTCCTCCTCCTCGTCCTCCAGTACAGTGCCTTGGCTGGCGACTTGTGAACCTGTCCTCTGCTGCTTAAACAAACCTCCCTCTGAGCCACTTCGAACAGACTGGCCCGAAAGTGTTAGAAACGAGCCCTCATCCTCCTCCTCCTCCTCCACCTGGGCCACCTCCTCTAACATCATTGCCCTAAGTGTTTTCTCAAGGAGACATAGAAGTGGTATTGTAACGCTGATAACAGTGTCATCGCCACTGGCCATGTTGGTGGAGTACTCGAAACAGCGCAGCAGGGCACACAGGTCTCGCATGGAGGCCCAATCATTGGTGGTGAAGTGGTGCTGTTCGGCAGTACGACTGACGCGAGCGTGCTGCAGCTGAAACTCCACTATGGCCTGCTGCTGCTCGCACAGTCTCTCCAGCATGTGCAAGGTGGAGTTCCACCGGGTGGGCACGTCGCATATGAGGCGGTGAGCGGGAAGGCCGAAGTTCCGCTGTAGCGCAGACAGGCGAGCAGCGGCAGGATGTGAACGGCGGAAGCGCGCACAGACGGCCCGCACTTTATGCAGCAGCTCTGACATGTTGGGGTAGTGGTGAATGAACCTCTGCACCACCAAGTTCAGCACATGCGCCAGGCAAGGGATGTGCGTCAAACCGGCTAGTCCCAGAGCTGCCACGAGATTTCGCCCATTATCGCATACCACCAGGCCTGGCTTGAGGCCCACCGGCAGAAACCACTCGTCGGTCTGTTGTTCAATACCCCGCCACAACTCCTGTGCGGTGTGGGGCCTGTCCCCCAAACATATGAGTTTCAGAATGGCCTGCTGACGTTTACCCCGGGCTGTGCTGAAGTTGGTGGTGAAGGTGTGTGGCTGACCGGATGAGCTGGTGGAAGCAGTGGAGGAGGAAGCCGAGTAGGAGGAGGAGGCTACAGGAGGCAGAGAATGATGCCCTGCGATCCTAGGGGGCGGAAGGACGTGCGCCAAGGAACTGTCCGCCGGGGGCCCAGCCGCCACTACATTCATCCAGTGTGCAGTTAGTGAGATATAGCGTCCCTGGCCGTGCTTACTGGTCCACGTATCTGTGGTTAGGTGGACCTTGCCACAAATGGCGTTGCGCAGTGCACACTTGATTTTATCGGACACTTGCATGTGCAGGGAAGGCACGGCTGTCTTGGAGAAGTAGTGGCGGCTGGGAACCACATACTGCGGGACAGCCATGGCCATCAGCTGTTTGAAGCTGTCTGTGTCCACCAGCCGGAATGACAGCATTTCAAAGGCCAGCAGTTTAGAAATGCTGGCGTTCAGGCCAAGGGCTCGAGGGTGACTCGGGGGGAATTTGCGCTTCCTCTCTAAGGTTTGAGATATTGAGAGCTGAACGCTGCTGTGTGATATAGTGGAGACGCTAGTTGACGGTGGCGGTGGTGGTGGTGTCGGTGGCACATCCTCTGTTTGCTGCTCGGCAGGTGGCAACATTCCTCTCGAGGCGGAAGCCGAGGCAGCAGCGGTAGAGGGAGCAGGGGGAGCCTCAGCGAGTGCCTGGTTTTTAAGGTGTGTACCCCACTGCAGTTCATGCTTTGCATGTAGATGCCTGGTCATGCAGGTTGTGCTGAGGTTCAGAACGTTAATGCCTCGCCTCAGGCTCTGATGGCAGAGCGTGCAAGTCACTCGGGTCTTGTCGGTAGGACATTGTTTAAAGAAGTGCCATGCCAGGGAACTCTTTGAAGCTGCCTTTGTGGGGCTGGGTCCCTGTTGGCGATGTCCAGTAGCAGGCGAACTCTGGGGGCGGCGGCTCGTCTGCTTTGGCCCCCTGCTCCCTCTTTGGCTTCGCTGTTGTCTCGGTCTCACCACTACCTCTTCCTCTGAACTGTGAAAGTCATCGCCACGACCTTCAGTCCATGTGGGGTCTAAGACCTCATCGTCCTCTGCATCGTCTTCCACCCAGTCTCCCTCCCTGACCTCCTCCTGTTCAGTCTGCACACTGCAAAAAGACGCGGCAGTGGGCACCTGTGTTTCGTCATCATCAGAGAGTCGGTGACTCTGCTGTGGTGGTATTCCCATGTCCTCTTCATCTGGAGACATAAGTGGTTGTGCGTCAGTGCATGGTATGTCTTCCTCCACTGGGGAAGGGCTAGGTGGACGCCCCTGGGAAACCCTGGAAGCAGAGTCTTCAAACAGAAGAAGAGACTGCTGCATAACTTGTGGCTCAGACCGTTTCCCTGATATGCTTGGGGGTGATGTGACAGACTGATGGGCTTGGTTTTCAGGTGCCACCTGTGCGCTTTCCGCAGAAGACTGGGTGGAAGACCATGTGGTGAACGTGCTGGAAGCACTGTCGGCCACCCAATCGATTAATGCCTGTACCTGCTCAGGCCTTACCATCCTAAGAGCGTCATTGGGCCCCACGAGATATTGCGGTACATTCTGCCGGCTAGTTGAGGGAGTTCGTTCCCTACTGTGTGCGCCTGGGGCCGAACGGCCACGTCCTCTACCAGCAACAGAGGCTCCACGGACACCACCACGACCGCGTCCTCGTCCCTTAATAGTATTTTTCTTCATTGTTGCAATTCAACTCGCACCACAATGAAATATTATATTTTTTATAAGCAAAATCCCCTCACTGGAATACTTTCAGTCTTTTGACTGTATGGATTACAGATGGAATGACTGTTATATGTGAGTACCGCTTTCTTTGACAGATTCTAGTATGGGTACATATATGTTTTCCCAACCCCAGCACATTAGTTTGCTAATTCCAGATGTATGAAACGCAGGCCTAACTGTATCTAGTATATTGAACGCCAGATAAACTAACTTGGCCTTTTTTAAATAAAAAAAATTCCCTCACTGGAATACTTTCAGTCTTTTGACTGTATGGATTACAGATGGAATGACTGTTATATGTGAGTACCGCTTTCTTTGACAGATTCTAGTATGGGTACATATATGTTTTCCCAACCCCAGCACATTAGTTTGCTAATTCCAGATGTATGAAACGCAGGCCTAACTGTATCTAGTATATTGAACGCCAGATAAACTAACTTGGCCTTTTTTAAATAAAAAAAATTCCCTCACTGGAATACTTTCAGTCTTTTGACTGTATGGATTACAGATGGAATGACTGTTATATGTGAGTACCGCTTTCTTTGACAGATTCTAGTATGGGTACATATATGTTTTCCCAACCCCAGCACATTAGTTTGCTAATTCCAGATGTATGAAACGCAGGCCTAACTGTATCTAGTATATTGAACGCCAGATAAACTAACTTGGCCTTTTTTAAATAAAAAAAATTCCCTCACTGGAATACTTTCAGTCTTTTGACTGTATGGATTACAGATGGAATGACTGTTATATGTGAGTACCGCTTTCTTTGACAGATTCTAGTATGGGTACATATATGTTTTCCCAACCCCAGCACATTAGTTTGCTAATTCCAGATGTATGAAACGCAGGCCTAACTGTATCTAGTATATTGAACGCCAGATAAACTAACTTGGCCTTTTTTAAATAAAAAAAATTCCCTCACTGGAATACTTTCAGTCTTTTGACTGTATGGATTACAGATGGAATGACTGTTATATGTGAGTACCGCTTTCTTTGACAGATTCTAGTATGGGTACATATATGTTTTCCCAACCCCAGCACATTAGTTTGCTAATTCCAGATGTATGAAACGCAGGCCTAACTGTATCTAGTATATTGAACGCCAGATAAACTAACTTGGCCTTTTTTAAATAAAAAAAATTCCCTCACTGGAATACTTTCAGTCTTTTGACTGTATGGATTACAGATGGAATGACTGTTATATGTGAGTACCGCTTTCTTTGACAGATTCTAGTATGGGTACATATATGTTTTCCCAACCCCAGCACATTAGTTTGCTAATTCCAGATGTATGAAACGCAGGCCTAACTGTATCTAGTATATTGAACGCCAGATAAACTAACTTGGCCTTTTTTAAATAAAAAAAATTCCCTCACTGGAATACTTTCAGTCTTTTGACTGTATGGATTACAGATGGAATGACTGTTATATGTGAGTACCGCTTTCTTTGACAGATTCTAGTATGGGTACATATATGTTTTCCCAACCCCAGCACATTAGTTTGCTAATTCCAGATGTATGAAACGCAGGCCTAACTGTATCTAGTATATTGAACGCCAGATAAACTAACTTGGCCTTTTTTAAATAAAAAAAATTCCCTCACTGGAATACTTTCAGTCTTTTGACTGTATGGATTACAGATGGAATGACTGTTATATGTGAGTACCGCTTTCTTTGACAGATTCTAGTATGGGTACATATATGTTTTCCCAACCCCAGCACATTAGTTTGATAATTCCAGATGTATGAAACGCAGGCCTAACTGTATCTAGTATATTGAACGCCAGATAAACTAACTTGGCCTTTTTTAAATAAAAAAAATTCCCTCACTGGAATACTTTCAGTCTTTTGACTGTATGGATTACAGATGGAATGACTGTTATATGTGAGTACCGCTTTCTTTGACAGATTCTATTATGGGTACATATATGTTTTCCCAACCCCAGCACATTAGTTTGCTAATTCCAGATGTATGAAACGCAGGCCTAACTGTATCTAGTATATTGAACGCCAGATAAACTAACTTGGCCTTTTTTAAATAAAAAAAAAATTCCCTCACTGGAATACTTTATGGCTTTTCACTGTATGGATTACAGGTGGACTGGTATTAGTAGGGGTGACACAAGCACACCCAAGTCCCTGATGTAGGATTTCTATGGCACAGACCACTATTACAAGTGATTAATGGACGTTGGGAGAGATTGTGCTGCAGCACTAGTCCCAAGATGGCCGCCGCCTATCAGCCCAGTAACATGTGCCACAAAATGGTCTGCACAACCTTTAAAAAAAATAGCCTTGGACTGTGCTGCTAAATCGCTATTGGTCTGAATCCCAGGTGTAGATGTCTGACTTGTTTGGAGCTTTGGAATGCACACTGTGGCAGCTTCTGCTGCAGCACTACAAGTCGCAAAATGGCGGCCGGCGGTCAGCCCAGGTACATGTGGATGGAAAAATCACTCTGGCCACTCTAAAAATAGCCAATCCCTATCAAAAAAGCAGCTCAGCTGCAGTTGTTCAGATGAATCACAGGTGGAGGAGAGAAATTTGCTTCCAGTTATTCAATTATCCCTGCCTATTCTCGCCCTAGCATCAGCTGCGTCTATCCCTGTTCTATTCACATCGGGAGTGAGCACGTCCCGACGTGCGCACAAGCTTATAAAGAGGCTGAGTCACATGCTGCACTTGGCCAATCACAGCCTTGCCAATAGTAGGCATGGCTGCGATGGCATCTTAGGGCAAGTAGTATGATGCATGTTGATTGGCTGCTTTGCAGCCTTTCAAAATGCGCCAAAATACATGCCGAACGACGAACCCGAACCCGAACTTTTACGAAAAAGTTCGGGTTCGGGTCCGTGTCACGAACACCCCAAAATTCGGTATGGACCCGAACTATGCTCGAACTGTTCGCTCAACACTAATTATGAGTTTTGGAATTTCGACCCTAATTTTCCAAACAATTATGATTCTAATGAACCCAAATGTGTGATTAGAATGGAGAGAATCATGTAAGAGAGAGAGTGTTAAGATAAGATGGAAAGATTTGCAGAAAGAGAGAGAGAAAGAGACTTTTCTACAATTGGGGCACTTTCAGTTTGGGTCCAATTTATTCATACCCGAATCAAATTGAATCGACCAACCAAACTGGGTGAATCTGACCAGAATCGATCTTTAAGAAATGTGCGCATCTGTTTGCAGGTTGGCAACACTGATTTACACCACCAGCTTCAATTGCAACTTACATTGTCTTAAGTATTCATTGTAAGCTCCCAGTTATGACTGTAGTGTAACATATAGAATAATCCATGCAGCTTCAGTAATATGTTTATACTGATCAGTTAATGGTTATAAATAGAGTTGAGCGGACACCTGGATGTTCGGGTTCGATGGGTTCGGCCGAACATGACCCCGAACACGAACCCCATTGAAGTCAATGGGGACCCGAACTTTTAAACACTAAAATGGCTGTAAAAATGTCATTGAAAGGGCTAGAGGGCTGCAAATGTCGTCAAAATGTGGTTAAGAGCATGGCAAGTGCTCTGCAAACAAATGTGGATAGGGAAATAACTTTAAATAACATAAAATATGTAAAAATAAAAAATAATAATCTTGATCTAGGAGGACCAGGTCCATATGAAGTAGGAGGTTGAGGAGGCGGTGGATGTGGCGGTGTAGGTAGGAGGAGGAGGTAGACTACACTGCTTTTTGTTTTAAAATGTATTTTTATTTTTTTAAATTAGGGTACACCCCAGAACATTGGGAAATATAACCCTCCAGGTGTTCCTAACACACGTTCAGACAATACACCTGCTGCAGGGCAGGCCAGCACCTCCAAGGCGTAAAGGGCAAGCTCAGGCCATGTGCTCAATTTGGAGACCCAGAAGTTGCAGGGGCTGACCCCTGTCAGTTAGTTAGTGTAGGCGTGTGCATACTTACTGCCCCACCATGTCGCATGCGGTATCAACTTTCGATGCTCCTACCATGGTGATTACGGGTGGCGGGGAATCAGGGTTCCAGGCCGGAGAGGGAGTGTGAGAAAAAGAGACCAAATTTAAGGGAGATAAATTTATTTTAAAAAATTGGGATCGAGAAGAAATGTGGGAAAAGCTATTGAGGCGCAAATGTGGGACAAATTGCAGAAGCCCAAATGTGGGACAAAAGAGTCAAGCGGAATTGTGGGAAAACCTATTGAGGCGCAAATGTTGGCCAAAAGAGTATAGCATTGAATCAAAGGAGGTGGCGCGCATCAATTAAAGAAGCAATTCAGAAATTTTATTCCCTGTCACCTATGCAGAGCAGGGGTTTATTCACGTCTAAAATTGTATAATGTCAACCCAAGAATGTAACAGAAAAATGACAGAAATTAATTAACTTGTCTACTTGGTAGAGCAAGGGTCTATGACAGAAAACAATTGTTTATTGCCACCCGAAAATGTAAAATAAAAATTATTGAAATTTATTAAGCTGTCAACTAGGTAGAGGAGGGGTATATTACACCCAAAAATTTGTGAATTTGACTATAAAATGTAACTGACATTTTTTTTTTGTTAATCGGCCTACTAGGTATAGCAGTGGTACTATACACCCAAAAAAAATTTAATTTCACCCGAAAATGTAACTGTCACTTTTTTTTTTTTTTAAACTGCCTACTAGGTATAGCAGTGGTACATCACACCCAAAAATTGGTGAATTTCATCAAAAAATGTAACAGACAAGTTGTTTTATTGTTTAAACTGTCTACTAGGTATAGCAGTAGTACTTCACACCCAAAAATTGTTGAATTTCAACTGAAAATGTAACTGACAATTTTTTTTTTTTTGTTAACCGGCATACTAGGTATAGCAGTGGTACTATACACCCAAAAATTGGTTAATTTTACCAGAAAATGTAAATTACAAAGTAGTGAAATGATATAAAATAAAACACGTACAAAAAAAAAGTTAATTGATTTACGAGGTGGAGTTCCATATGGAGTAGGAGTTTGAGGAGGCAGTGGACGTAGCGGAGTAGGTGGAAGCGGCGGTGGAGGAGGACGAGATAGATATTTAGTAAAATTAAGGTACACTCCAAAAGAGTGTGAAATATACAAAATACAAACACAAGCAATTGCGCTGCAGTATAACAATGGCTGCTTTGTGCCGGTATACATGTCTATTCTGCACAATGTACAGACAAGTCCTGAGGGATCCATGCCTGGTTCTTTTTAATGAACGTGAGCTTGTCCACATTGGCTGTGGACAGGCGGCTGCGCTTGTCTGTGATGACGCCCCCTGCCGTGCTAAACACACGTTCAGATAATACACTGGCTGCAGTGCAGGCCAGCACCTCCAAGGCGTAAAGGGCAAGCTCAGGCCATGTGCCCAATTTGGAAACCCAGAAGTTGAAGGGGGCAGACCCGTCATTCAGTACGCGTAGGCACACATACTGCTCCACCATGTTGGTGAAATACTGCCTCCTGCTAAGACATTCCATATCAGCTGGTGGTGCTGGTTGTTGTGGCGTGCTGACAAAGCTTTCCCACATTTTGGCCATGCTAACCCTGCTTTCTGAGGTGCTGGCGGTGCCCCAGCTGCGTTGGCGACCTCTTCCTCTGCCTTCGCCTTGTGCTTCCACTGTGCCCCCGCTGTCAGGTGGAAATGCCACCAGCAGCGCGTCTACCAGCATGCGCTTGTACTCGCGCATCTTACGATCATGCTCCAGTGAGGGAATTAAAGACGGTACGTTGTCCTTGTAACGGGGATCCAGCAGCGTGGCCACCCAGTAATCAGCAAAAATTTGAATGTGGGCAACTCGACGGTCGTTTCGGAGACACTGTAGCATATAATCGCTCATGTGTGCCAGGCTGCCCAGAGGCAACGAAAAGCTGTGGGAGGTGTATCGTCTGTGTCCTCTGTATCCCCCCATCCACGCACTAGTGATGGCCATGAGCTGGCCTGGGTGTCACCCTGCTGTGAACATGGTTCCTCCTCCTCCATATCCTCCTCCTCATCCTCCACCTCCTCATCCTCCAGAACTGTGCCCTGGCTGGACAATTGTGTACCTTGGGTTTGTGGGTGCAGGAACCCACCCCACTTGGGAATGACTGGCCGGAAACCCTACGAAATGATCCCTCTTCCTCCTCCTCCTCCTGTGCCACATCCTCTTCCATCATCGCCAGGAGCGTTTTTTCAAGGAGGCATAGAAGTGGGATAGTAACAATGAGAACAGGGTTATCGGCACTGGCCATGTTGGTGGAGTACTCGAAACAGCGCAACAAGGAACACAGGTCTCGCATGGAGGCCCAGTCATTGGTGGTGAAGTGGTGCTGGTCCCATGCGTGCTGCAGCTGAAACTCCACTATCACCTGCTGCTGCTCGCACAGTCTGGCCAGCATGTGCGAGGTGGAGTTCCACCTTCTGGGCACATCGCATATGAGGCGGTGAGCGGGAAGGCCGAAGTTACGCTGCAGCGCTGACAGGCGAGCAGCAGCAGGGTGAGAACGCCGAAAGCGCGCACAGACGGCCCGCACTTTATGCAGCAGCTCTGACATATATGGGTAATTTTTAAGGAATCTCTGCACCACCAAATTCAGCACATGCGCCAGGCAATGGATGTGCGTCAAACCGGCTAGTCCCAGAGCTGCTACGAGATTTCGCCCATTATCGCATACCACCAGGCCGGGCTTGAGGCTGACTGGCACAAACCACTCATCGGTCTGTTGTTCAAGGCCCGTCCACAGCTCCTGCGCGGTGTGAGGTTTGTCCCCCAAACAGATAAGTTTTAAAACTGCCTGCTGTCGTTTACCCCTGGCTGTGCTGAAGTTGGTGGTGAAGGTGTTACGCTGACTGAATAAGGAGCTGGTAGAGGATGAGGAAGCAGAGTAGGAGGAGGAAGCAACAGTAGGCAAACTGAAGCGCCCTGCAATCCTCGGTGGTGGAAGGACATGGACCAAACTGCTATCCGCCTCAGGCCCAGCCGCCACTGCATTTACCCAGTGTGCTGTTTTGGAGATATAACGCCCCTGACCGTGCTTACTGGTTCACGTATCCGTAGTCAGGTGCACCTTGCCACAGATGGCGTTGCGCAGTGCACACCTGATTTTGTCCCCTACTTGGTTGTGCAGGGAAGGGATGGCTTGCCTTGAAAAGTAGTGGCGACTGGGCACGACGTACTGTGGGACAGCCACCGCCATAAGGCCTTTAAAACTATCCGTCTCCACCAGACGGAATGACAGCATTTCAAATGCCAGTAATTTTTTAATGCTGGCATTCAGGGCTAGGGATCGTGGGTGGGTAGGGGGGTACTTACTCTTCCTCTCCAGCATTTGGGATATAGAGAGCTGAACGCTTCCGTGAGACATTGTGGCGATGCTTGGAAACCTAGGTGTTGGTGTTGCTGGCAGATCCTCTGTTTGCGGGGTGGCAGGTGGCACTGTCACTCCAGAGGTGGATGAAGAGGCCGCGACTGCAGCAGAAGAGGAAGCAGGAGGAGCCAGAGACCTTTCTTGGTTTTTGAGGTCTCTACACCACTGCAGCTCATGCTTTGCACTTAAATGCCTGGTCATGCAGGTTGTGCTCAGGTTGAGAACGTTTATGCCTCGCTTCAGGCTCTGATTGCACAGCGTGCAAAACACTCGTCTCTTGTCGTCAGCTCATTCTCTGAAGAACTGCCAGGCCAGGGAACTCCTTGGAGCTGGCTTTGGTGTGCTCGGTCCCTTGCTGCGGTGGCTAGTAGGAGGCGTACTGTCTAGAGGACGGCTGCTCCGCTTTTGCACCCTGCTCCCTCTTTTGCTGTGCTGGTGGCTCTGTGCAACCACCGCCTCTTCTTCCGAACTACATTGGTCACTCGCATGACCTTGATTCCATGTGGGGTTGAGGACCTCATCGTCCTCCACATCATCTTCCACCCAGTCTTCACCCCTGACTTTCTTGTCGGTCTGCACACTTTCGAAAGCCCCAGCAGTTGGCACCTGTGTTTCGTAATCATCCGAGACGTGCTGCGATGGTCCTCCCATGTACTCATCTTGAAAAATAAGTGGTTGGGCATCGGTGCAATCAATCTCTTCCACTTCTGGGGCAGGGCTAGGTGGATGGCCCTGGGAAACCCTGCAAACAGAGTCATCAAAAAGCAGAAGAGACTGCTGCATGAATTGGGGCTCAGACTGCTTGGCTGATTTGCAAGTGGGTGAGGTTAAAGACTGATGGACATCGGCTGCAGGTGCCAACTGTGGTCTTTCAGCAGGAGACTGGGTGGGAGACAATGTGACGGAACTGGATCCACTGTCAGCAACCCAATCTACTATCGCCTGTACTTGTTCAGGCCTCACCATTCGTAGAGAAGCATTAGACCCGGCCAAATACTGCTGCAGGTTTTGTCGCCTACTCGTACCTGAGCAAGAGGTTTCACTTGTGCGTGTAGCTGGCACAGATCGACCACGTCCTCTCCCTGCAACAGGAGCTCCACCAGCAGCACCACGACCTGGGCCACGTCCCTTATTTGATGCTCTCCTCATATTTTTCGAATTTTGGATCTTGCCCTAAATGGGTGTTTAATTAATAGTAGAATAGAAAGACAGTATGTAAAGGCTGTATCTCACACGGTCTGAACCAGTGTAGGCCTGAATTAAATATTTCTTTGCCCAAAATGGCTGTATTTCAAATGGCTGTATTTCAAATCCCTGAATCAAACCCCTGTATGTAGAGGGAGTATCTCACATGGTCTGAACCAGTGTAGGCCTGAATTCAATATTTATTTTTCCAAAATGGCTGTATTTCAAATGGCTGTATTTCAAATGCCTGATTGAAACCCCTGTATGTAGAGGGGGTATCTCACACGGTCTGAACCAGTGTAGGCCTAAATTAAATATTTTTTTGACCAAAATGGCTGTATTTCAAATCCCTGAATCAAACCCCTTTATGTAGAGAGTGTATCTCACACAGCCTGAACCAGTGTAGGCCTGAATTCAATATTGGTGCACCAAATGGCGGTATTTAAAATCTCTGAATGTAACCCAAATGTATTAAGGGTGTATCTCACAATGAGATACACATCTGCATCAAAGGCTGCCAACTAAATTTTTTGTGCCCAAACGAGTGAATTTGACAGCAGTATATAAGCCTGTAATTTCACACGTGCTCATGCTGCAAGGCCTGAAAAGTGTTTTTTGTCAAAAAAGTGTGTTTTTCAAACCACAGAAAATGATGGGTGTATTTCTAGCTTAAATTGCACACTGGCTAATCAAGATGTTGTAGATTGCCAAAAAAGTGTTTTTTTCGTAACAGAATATGAAAGCTGTATATATTAAACTTGAATTTAACACTTGTTTGCAGATCTGGAAAATACTGTTTTTTGAAAAAAAATGTGTGTTTTTCAAACCACAGAAAATTATGGGTGTATTTCTTGCTTAACCACCTCAGCCCCCAGTGCTTAAACACCCTGAAAGACCAGGCCACTTTTTACACTTCTGACCTACACTACTTTCACCGTTTATTGCTCGGTCATGCAACTTACCACCCAAATGAATTTTACCTCCTTTTCTTCTCACTAATAGAGCTTTCATTTGGTGGTATTTCATTGCTGCTGACATTTTTACTTTTTTTGTTATTAATCGAAATTTAACGATTTTTTTGCAAAAAAATGACATTTTTCACTTTCAGTTGTAAAATTTTGCAAAAAAAACGAGATCCATATAGAAATTTTGCTCTAAATTTATAGTTCTACATGTCTTTGATAAAAAAAAAATGTTTGGGTAAAAAAAAAATGGTTTGGGTAAAAGTTATAGCGTTTACAAACTATGGTACAAAAATGTGAATTTCCGCTTTTTGAAGCAGCTCTGACTTTCTGAGCACCTGTCATGTTTCCTGAGGTTCTACAATGGCCAGACAGTACAAACACCCCACAAATGACCCCATTTCGGAAAGTACACACCCTAAGGTATTCGCTGATGGGCATAGTGAGTTCATAGAAGTTTTTATTTATTGTCACAAGTTAGCGGAAAATGATGATTTTTTTTTTTTTTTCTTACAAAGTCTCATATTCCACTAACTTGTGACAAAAAATAAAAACTTCTATGAACTCACTATGCCCATCACGAAATACCTTGGGGTCTCTTCTTTCCAAAATGGGGTCACTTGTGGGGTAGTTATACTGCCCTGGCATTCTAGGGGCCCAAATGTGTGGTAAGGAGTTTGAAATCAAATTCTGTAAAAAATGACGAGTGAAATCCGAAAGGTGCTCTTTGGAATATGGGCCCCTTTGCCCACCTAGGCTGCAAAAAAGTGTCACACATCTGGTATCTCTGTATTCAGGAGAAGTTGAGGAATGTGTTTTGGGGTGTCTTTTTACATATACCCATGCTGGGTGAGATAAATATCTTGGTCAAATGCCAACTTTGTATAAAAAAATGGGAAAAGTTGTCTTTTGCCAAGATATTTCTCTCACCCAGCATGGGTATATGTAAAAAGACACCCCAAAACACATTCCCCACCTTCTCCTGAGTACGGCAATACCAGATGTGTGACACTTTTTTGCAGCCTAGGTGGGCAAAGGGGCCCATATTCCAAAGAGCACCTTTCAGATTTCACAGGTCATTTTTTACAGAATTTGATTTCAAACTCCTTACCACACATTTGGGCCCCTAGAATGCCAGGGCAGTATAACTACCCCACAAGTGACCCCATTTTGGAAAGAAGACACCCCAAGGTATTTCGTGAGGGGCATGGCAAGTTCCTAGAATTTTTTATTTTTTGTCACAAGTTAGTGGAAAATGATGATTTTTTTTTTTTTTTTTTTTCATACAAAGTCTCATATTCCACTAACTTGTGACAAAAAATAAAAACTTCCATGAACTCACTATGCCCATCAGCGAATACCTTGGGGTCTCTTCTTTCCAAAATGGGGTCACTTGTGGGGTAGTTATACTGCCCTGGCATTCTAGGGGCCCAAATGTGCGGTAAGGAGTTTGAAATCAAATTCTGTAAAAAATGACCTGTGAAATCCGAAAGGTGCTCTTTGGAATATGGGCCCCTTTGCCCACCTAGGCTGCAAAAAAGTGTCACACATCTGGTATTGCCGTACTCAGGAGAAGGTGGGGAATGTGTTTTGGGGTGTCATTTTACATATACCCATGCTGGGTGAGATAAATATCTTGGTCAAATGCCAACTTTGTATAAAAAAATGGGAAAAGTTGTCTTTTGCCAAGATATTTCTCTCACCCAGCAGGGGTATATGTAAAATGACACCCCAAAACACATTCCCCACCTTCTCCTGAGTACGGAGATACCAGATGTGTGACACTTTTTTGCAGCCTAGGTGGGCAAAGGGGCCCATATTCCAAAGAGCACCTTTCGGATTTCACAGGTCATTTTTTACAGAATTTGATTTCAAACTCCTTACCACACATTTGGGCCCCTAGAATGCCAGGGCAGTATAACTACCCCACAAGTGACCCCATTTTGGAAAGAAGACACCCCAAGGTATTAGCTGATGGGCATAGTGAGTTCATGGAAGTTTTTATTTTTTGTCACAAGTTAGTGGAATATGAGACTTTGTATGAAAAAAAAAAAAAAATCAGCATTTTCCACTAACTTGTGACAAAAAATAAAAAATTCTAGGAACTCGCCATGCCCCTCACGGAATACCTTGGGGTGTCTTCTTTCCAAAATGGGGTCACTTGTGGGGTAGTTATACTGCCCTGGCATTTTCCAGGGGCCCTAATGTGTGGTAAGTAGGTAAATGACCTGTGAAATCCTAAAGGTGCTCTTTGGAATATGGGCCCCTTTGCCCACCTAGGCTGCAAAAAAGTGTCACACATGTGGTATCGCCGTATTCAGGAGAAGTTGGGGAATGTGTTTTGGGGTGTCATTTTACATATACCCTTGCTGGGTGAGAGAAATATCTTGGCAAAAGACAACTTTTCCCATTTTTTTATACAAAGTTGGCATTTGACCAAGATATTTCTCTCACCCAGCATGGGTATATGTAAAATGACACCCCAAAACACATTCCCCAACTTCTCCTGAGTACGGCGATACCAGATGTGTGACACTTTTTTGCAGCCTAGATGCGCAAAGGTGCCCAAATTCCTTTTAGGAGGGCATTTTTAGACATTTGGATACCAGACTTCTTCTCACGCTTTGGGGCCCCTAGAATGCCAGGGCAGTATAAATACCCCACATGTGACCCCATTTTGGAAAGAAGACACCCCAAGGTATTCAATGAGGGGCATGGCGAGTTCATAGAATTTTTTTTTTTTTTGGCACAAGTTAGCGGAAATTGATATTTTTTATTTTTTTCTCACAAAGTCTCCCGTTCCGCTAACTTGGGACAAAAATTTCAATCTTTCATGGACTCAATATGCCCCTCATGGAATACCTGGGGGTGTCTTCTTTCCGAAATGGGGTCACATGTGGGGTATTTATACTGCCCTGGCATTCTAGGGGCCCTAAAGCGTGAGAAGAAGTCTGGAATATAAATGTCTAAAAAATTTTACGCATTTGGATTCCGTGAGGGGTATGGTGAGTTCATGTGAGATTTTATTTTTTGACACAAGTTAGTGGAATATGAGACTTTGTAAGAAAAAAATTATAATTTCCGCTAACTTGGGCCAAAAAAATGTCTGAATGGAGCCTTACAGAGGGGTGATCAATGACAGGGGGGGTGATCAATGACAGGGGGGGTGATCAATGACAGGGGGTTGATCAATGACAGGGTGGTGATCAGGGAGTCTATATGGGGTGATAACCACAGTCATTGATCACGCCCGTGTAAGGCTTCATTCAGACGTCCGTATGCGTTTTGCGGATCCGATCCATCTATCAGTGCATCCGTAAAAATCATGCGGACATCTGAATGGAGCTTTACAGGGGGTTGATCAATGATAGGGGGGTGATCAGGGAGTCTATATGGGGTGATCACCACAGTCATTGATCATGCCCCTGTAAGGCTTCATTCAGACGTCCGGATGCGTTTTGCGGATCCGATCCATCTATCAGTGGATCCGTAAAAATCATGCGGACGTCTGAATGGAGCTTTACCCCCCTGTCATTGATTACCCCCCTGTAAAGCTCCATTCAGACGTCCGCATGATTTTTACGGATCCACTGATAGATGGATCGGATCCGCAAAACGCATCCGGACGTCTGAATGAAGCCTTACAGGGGCGTGATCAATGACTGTGGTGATCACCCCATATAGACTCCCTGATCACCCCCCTGTCATTGATTACCCCCCTGTCATTGATTACCCCCCTGTAATCAATGACAGGGGGGTGATCAGGGAGTCTATATGGGGTGATCACCACAGTCATTGATCACGCCCCTGTAAGGCTTCATTCAGACGTCCGGATGCGTTTTGCGGATCCGATCCATCTATCAGTGCATCCGTAAAAATCATGCGGACATCTGAATGGAGCTTTACAGGGGGGTAATCAATGACAGGGGGGTGATCACCACAGTCATTGATCATGCCCCTGTAAGGCTTCATTCAGACGTCCGGATGCGTTTTGCGGATCGGATCCATCTATCAGTGCATCCGTAAAAATCATGCGGACATCTGAATGGAGCTTTACAGGGGGGTGATCAGGGAGTCTATATGGGGTGATCACCACAGTCATTGATCATGCCCCTGTAAGGCTTCATTCAGACGTCCGGATGCGTTTTGCGGATCCGATCCATCTATCAGTGCATCCGTAAAAATCATGCGGACATCTGAATGGAGCTTTACAGGGGGGTGATCAGGGAGTCTATATGGGGTGATCACCACAGTCATTGATCATGCCCCTGTAAGGCTTCATTCAGACGTCCGGATGCGTTTTGCGGATCCGATCCATCTATCAGTGGATCCGTAAAAATCATGCGGACGTCTGAATGGAGCTTTACAGGGGGGTAATCAATGACAGGGGTGTAATCAATGACAGGGGGGTGATCAGGGAGTCTATATGGGGTGATAACCACAGTCATTGATCACGCCCCTGTAAGGCTTCATTCAGACGTCCGGATGCGTTTTGCGGATCCGATTCATCTATCAGTGGATCCGTAAAAATCATGCGGACGTCTGAATGGAGCTTTACAGGGGGTTGATCAATGACAGGGGGGTAATCAATGACAGGGGGGTGATCAGGGAGTCTATATGGGGTGATCAGGGGCTAATAAGGGGTTAATAAGTGACGGGGGGGGTGTAGTGTAGTGTAGTGGTGCTTGGTGGGACTTTACTGAGCTACCTGTGTCCTCTGGTGGTCGATCCAAACAAAGGGGACCACCAGAGGACCAGGTAGCAGGTATATTAGACGCTGTTATCAAAACAGCGTCTAATATACCTGTTAGGGGTTAAAAAAAACACATCTCCAGCCTGCCAGCGAACGATCGCCGCTGGCAGGCTGGAGATCAACTCTCTTACCTTCCGTTCCTGTGAGCGCGCGCGCCTGTGTGCGCGCGTTCACAGGAAGTCTCGGCTCGCGCGAGATGACGCATATATGCGTGACTCTGCGCAGGGCTGCCACCTCCGGAACGCGATCCTGCGTTAGGCGGTCCGGAGGTGGTTAAATTGCACACTGACTAATCAAGATGTTGTAGATTGCCAAAAAAAGTGTTTTTTTGGTAACAGAATATGAAAGCTGTATATGTTAAACTTGAATTTAACACTTGCAGATCTGGAAAATACAGTTTTTTGAAAAAAAATTGTGTTTTTCAAACCACAGAAAATTATGGGTGTATTTCTAGCTTAAATTGCACACTGACTAATCAAGATGTTGTAGATTGCCAAAAAAGTGTTTTTTTGGTAACAGAATATGAAAGCTGTATAGATTAAACTTGAATTTAACACTTGCAGATCAGGAAAATACAGTTTTTGGGCAAAAAAGTGTGTTTTTCAAACCCCAGAAAATGCTGGGTGTATTTCTACCTTAAATTGCACACTGACTAATCCAGATGTTGTAGTTTGCCCAAAAAATGGTGATTTGCAATGTCCCAAAAGCTCAGATGCAGTGCTGGTGCACTGAGCTTGCATAAAATGCCCGCCGCCGCCACCCACCTAACTAATAGAATGTTTTTTGTTTTTTTTGGTCAATGGCCTCAGGACAGGGTAAAACGATTGTGCCCTGCAACCACACAACTATTTCTCTGTAGATCGCTCAGTTAGATTCTCTCCTATTCTGTCCCTCAAATCACAAGTCCAGCAGCATCCTCTCCCTACACTTGTAACAGCAGAGTGACGTGCAGCGCTACATGACTTAAGCTTATATAGAGCCTGGGTCACATGCTGCTCTGGCTAATCACAGCCATGCCATTAGTAGGCATGGCTGTGATGGCTTCTAATGTCAGACAGTTAACCGCTTGTTGATTGGCTGCTCTGCAGCCTTTCAAAAAGCGCCAAGAAAGTGCCGAACACCGAACATGAACCCAAACTTTTACGGAAATGTTCGGGTTCGGGTCTGGGGTCCAAAAATCCTAACGTTCGGTACGAACCCGAACTTTACAGAGGCCGAACTTTACAGTTCGGGTTCGCTCAACCCTAGTTATAAAGATAATAATAATAATAACAACTATTATTATTTATTGTAAACAAGGTACATTATTATTAGTGTTGAGTGAAGCGATGCATTCAAATCTGAATTCGATCAGAGGTTTAGGAAAACTTTGAGTTACAACAAAGCCGAATTTCCTCGAGCTTTGTGGTAACGAATCAGGTTTTCCTAAAATGGCGGCTTCACATGTTACAAAATGAAAGTAAGAAGCCCAGGATGCGAGATCACCCATAATGCCATGCAGCCAGCCAATCAGAAGGTAGCCATCCCCAGTGATGTTACAACCGTATAAAAGCCTCATCCTGCACAGTGTTCTCTATTGTCCTGTGAGCTGAGCATTGGGAGAGATACAACAAGCGCTCATGCACTAGGGACAGTGTTGCTGCAATAATCCAGTGGTCATGTTTGATCCATCCATCAGGTTCGGCATCTGTTTTAACCCTATTAATATTAAAAGCGAAAGACCATTAGGTTCATAGTACGAAGGGATCCCATACCTTATGGAGAGATCTACATAGGAATATGGTCATCCCTGTTGTGTATCCCACAATTGTATTGCTATGAGGAAGGTTTTACTGCCTAAATGCTGTGTACCATCTCTGGTACCATCACACAGGAGGACAGGGGCTGCTGCATACAAACTTAGGAAAAACAGTGCACAAGGTCTAGCTCAGTAGAGGCTTGACCAATGTGCTCCCAAGAGTCAAAAGCAAATGAACTGATCCCCTTGGATGGGGACAAAGGGAATAAAAATTAACATTTAATGAGTGATAATTAGAATAAATGGCACAAAAAGAAAAAATTCACAAAACACATATAAGACAAGCCCATGTGGGCCTAAACAAAAGCAGGTATTGCCAGTGTAGAAAAGGAACGCTCTCACCCAAGATGGAAGCGATGAATGGAACTCATCAGGAGGGTGCCATGTAAGGATTCCAGGATAAACGTCTTCCAATTCTTTCTGCTGGTGGTCACTGGATACCATGCGAGAAGGATGTCAAACAAGAGGTTGCTATAGGCATAGGCAGTGGTCGGGAACAATTTCCCGGGTCAGACCCTGAAACAGGGAAGGGGCTAGTACGACCCTGCCTACCTATACGGAGTACTTGCCCCGCAAGGAGCTACCCCGTCCGGATACCTGTCCCTGGTGGAGGCCGGTATCCCTGATATACCCTATAAAGTTCCCGACGTGTCACGTTTCATTTCCATAAAACTCATCAGGGGAATTGTAGACTTGAGGGTAACAGGCAAACCAAGCCTGTAGTTAAGGGGGGAAAAAATAGCAACAATTAAAGCCAAGCAGGCTAAAGACTTTGAGCAAGGCCAGTTAAGGCCAATATGGCTCAAAACAGGCACTAGGATGGACCAGTGGGACCAATCAGGCTCAGGAGACAGTGGTCGGGCCAGTGGGACAAGACAACACAATTGCAACCACAGATGGACCTATAGTGTCGGCATGCCTATGGGCCGCATCAGCACATTGGTATACTGCAAAAAAGCGTAACCCGGTCCCTGTGGGGCCCAAGACGTTGGGTACATAATATGGGGCTGTCGGCAGCCTATAGCAACCTCTTGTTTGACATCCTTCTCGCATGGTATCCAGTGACCAACAGCAGAAAGAATTGGAAGACGTTTATCGTGGAATCCTTACATGGCACCCTCCTGATGAGTTCCATTCATCGCGTCCATCTTGGGTGAGAGCGTTCCTTTTCTACACTGGCAATACCTGCTTTTGTTTAGGCCCACATGGGCTTGTCTTAAATGTGTTTTGTGATTTTTTTCTTTTTGTGCCATTTATTCTAATTATCACTCATTAAATGTTAAGTTTTATTCCCTCTGTCCCCATCCAAGGGGATCAGTTCATTTGCTGCTGCATACACATTAGAGCTCCCTTGATCCACTCAGGGGGGAGCCGGACCATACCCAAATGACCACTGCATCTGAAGAGTTAAAAGTCTGCGATTGACATTATCACCAGTCTCTTTAAAGCAGCAGACAGCCGGTGGCCATGGCACCTGCTGCATATGCCAAACATAAAGTTACTGTCAACAGTCAGGAAAGGGTTAACTTCCAAGCCTTCAAACTGAGATTGGGCCACCAAGTGGGAAGAATATTATTAGGCTGAGTGCTCTGTGTATACCTGATTTATGGCTATTTGTAATAAATGATTTGGGAACAAATCAAATTTTTTGGTGAACTTCTGTGAATCATCTGAATTGAATTATTCAAAACTTTGCTCAACTGTAATTAATATTCTGGTTTTATATTAATAATAATCATCATAGTGCATGTCTGTAATATTATTATGAGCATTATTTTTATTGTTTGCATTAAAGAAGTTTCTATCAAGTTTGATAACATATAGAGCTGTAGGGTCATTTATCAAAGGGGTGTAAAGTAGAACTGGCTTAGTTGCTAATAGCAACCGATCAGATTCCATCTTTCATTTTTGATAGTTCCTTTGGAAAATGAAAGGTGGAATTTGATTGGTTGCTATGGGAAACTAGGCCAGTTCTACTTTACACCACTTTGATAAATCCCCCACTATTTATTACTTGAGGAAAAAAAGCAAAGCAATTCACTGTGGACAATGATGGAAAGATAAAGACTAAAATGAAGGGAGATAAATAAATGTTTAAAATTCAGAAGAACTTTCCTAAATTTAACAAAACAAAATGGTGAATGCTAAAAGAACATCTGCTAAAATATCTAGGCAAATAATAGAGATTTAAACTATAGATGCACTTTATTATTTTTGTTAGTCTAGCTCTTTAAACGAATACTCGGTGACCGAACTTTACACATAACAACTCTCAAAGGTTCTTGCAATCCATATTTATTGATTTATCCAGTATGTGTCCAACACAAAGGCAAAAAGCCCATAACACTTGGAAACCTTGACCACAGTGAAATAATGATGATAAATTAGAGGTGTCAATCAATAGAGCTACTAATAATACATAACAGTGAGGGACCATCCACATAGGTAAAAAGTTGAAGATCATCTGATCTGTGATGAAGAACACTAGGTCAGTGATACTTTATTAAGAGTTTGAAACTTTTTTTATTTTGTAGCACCTCTTGATTACTTTTGTCAACTTTCTCACAAATGACAACTCTGGTTATAATTCTGGTTGGGAACACTGATCCAGCTCCCGTCGGTCCATTAAAGAACTTTACTGAACAATTTTATGTGATTTTATTTAAATTCATTATAATTATATTGAAAGGTTGATTTCAGTTAGAAGAGCCTGACAGTTTTGTAAAGGTAATGAAAAAATGAAAGATACAAATAGATAGTAAATTAAACTGAACTAAAGTAATAGCAATTTGTTCATAAATAAAAAGAATGAGCATAAAAATAAGCATCAAAATGTTGAAAGACAGTCTAGTAAAGAGAACACTTTGATGATTTACGAGATCAGACGTTTTCTTGAAAAACACCCTGAACAACACTGCCTCTATATGCTGCTGCTGCCACCACTGTTAACAATTATAAGCTTTCAGAGATGTAAATAATTCAGGAACTCATCTGTTCCTTTCAGTGTAAAGACAGAATGTTGAGAGAACAAGGTCACTGCACCCATCCCCCTAACCAGTGACTTTTCCACCCCAACACCAGTCTGAATGCATGATACACCTAGTGTTTGACATGCATCCCCAGACACCTTCTTAGGCAGCCATTAGTCTGTTTGCTTAGCCAAGACAAATAATAATGGCGCACTCGGTCTGACAAATACAATTCCAAACAACAGCCCCGTCAGAACGTTGTTTGTTATGTGTACTTATCCTTGAAATAATTAAACAGTCAGTTATTATTTTCTGACATTGCCAGTGCTAATATTTTATAGTGTTCAGAGTGGCTGCATAGTAATTGTGAAAGTTCTCAGTAAAGCAAATTAAAAATATACATCAAATACTCATCTTCAGAAAGAAATAGAAAAAAAAATGAAATTATTCCATTTGATTAATGAAAAGCAAATTTTATTCTTTTTAATCTGGCTCCCAATCTCATCATAGACACGCTAAGCTTTAGAGTGGCAAGTTTTCCTAGACACAAGCCATGATTTGCCACTGAGATTCCACAGGTAGACCTTTTCTATGTATGCTTTTGGAATTCGTTACAAATTTCAGGAAAAATTCAATTCGCACCGAATGCGAATTTCCTCAGGCTTCGTAGTAATGAATGACATTTTTTCCTAAAATGGCTGCTGCATGTTTGAGGACATGGAGAAAGGAGGTTTGGGAACGCGGGATCACCCATACTGACATGCATGCAGCCAATCAGCAGCCAGCAATCCCTGTAATGGTAAGAGGCAGCCATCTTAGATTTTGCCATTCACCAGCGTACTTAGTGCAGCGAGAGACGTGTCTGCAGGCACTAGGGACAGTGATAGAAAAATGGTCATTGTGCTAAAAAAAATGATATGCAAGTGCAGGGAAAGGTTATTCAAGTTGTAGGGAAAGGATAGGGAGGGATCATTCAACTGCATTTCTGTTGAACAGGGTTCAGTCGGGGAGGTGACAGCCTGGGTAATAGGAACAATCCAATTGCACTTTGCTGCACTGACTGGCGATACAAATTGCCATTATACAGCTCTGTAATTCCAGCAAACCGCTCTTAATAAGGTGCAAGTGCTGTTTGATACAGGTTCATTACAAGGAAAAATGTATATCTTTTATTTGCCTTTTAAAGCCCTTTTTTGCGTGTATTAGTGGAAAAAGGAAAAATATCTTTGCTGCCTAGCGTTGCACTTATTTGTTGAAAAGCCTTTTGTGTAAAAATACACCTCGTTTGCCTGGACGAACGGAGTCACACAGGGGAGGAACTGCTCCATGTCCTTCAGCAAGAAATCGAAAATCGAATCCTGGCTTTCTCAGCGACAACTGAAAATCGGAACCATGGTGACCGACAACGGGAAGAACATTGCGTCAGCGCTGCATCAAGGAGGGGTGAGCCATGTGCCCTGCATGGCACACATGTTCAATCTGGTTGTCAAGCGGTTCCTGAAGTCTTCCACCCATCTGCAAGACATCCTAAAATGGCACACCCTCCTTGAGCTGCAGCGGCAGAACGGCATCCCTTAACATAGGCTAATAAGCAACATTTCCGCCAATTGGAAATCCACCCTCTATATCTTGGACCAACTGTACAAACAGAGAAAGGCCATAAATGATTTCTTGATGATCCAAGCGGACATCCGCTAGGCGGGCTCTTGACCCAAAGACTGTTGAGGAGGCAGCGGCGGTAGCAGTCAGTCAGTGCGTAGTGTTGGGGGTAAAATCACCTACTCGGCGGTGTGGCAGTTTTTTTTAAGCTGCCAGAGTAGGGGAACGTGGCCGTATGTAGAATCTGTGGGCAGAGGGTGAAGCGTGGCCAGGGTGCAAATGTTTGCACTACGGCTCTGCGTCAACATATGCAGCGCTGCCATAAAGTGGCCTCTGAGAACCGTGGCTCTGATGTGATAGTCCAGCCTATTGCAGCAACCACTGCATCCCCCACTGGCACTCACCTGGTTTCTGGCAGTCAAGGCTCCACCTTAGCCAAAGGGAGCTGTCTATCCTTCCCATCATCTGCTGGTCCTGATGCTCCTGCTCCTCCTCCTCCTACTCCTCATCACGCATTCCATCAGCAATTGATCACCGAAGCAATTGCCAAGAGACAACAGTATGCGTGCAGTCATCCAATGGCGCAGAAGCTGAATGTGCTCCTGTCCAAGTTGCTGGTGCTGCAGTCCCTCACTTTCCAAGTGGTGTACTCTGCACCTTTCAGAGAACTGATGGCTTGTGCAGAGCCGCGGTGGAGAGTCCTAAGCCCTCATTTCTTTGCCAAAAAGGCAGTACCAGCCCTGAACACGCAAGTAGAGCAGAAGGTGGGCCAGTCCTTGAGCCTGTCGGTGTCTGCCAAAGTGCACAGCAGTGCATGATGTGTAGAGCTATAACTACGGTTAGGGACAATACATGTCCTTTACGGTCCACTGGGTGAATGTGGTTCCTGCACAGCCACACCATCAACTTGGCCAGGTTAAGCAGCTTCCGCCTCTGCGTTGCCACGCCTTTGCAACAGCGACAATGTCCACCTTTGTCTCCTCATCCTCCACAGTGTCCTCAGCCTCCACTGCAGGGACAATGCACAGTGCCCCTCCAGCATACCACATGTGCAGGGCATGGCGGTGTCACGCTGTTCTGTACCTCGTTTTCCTGGGCGAATGGAGTCACATGGGGGATGAACTTTCTCTGCGACAACTGAAAATCTGAACCATGGTGACCCGACAACGGGAAGAACATTGTGTTGGCGCTAAATCAAGGAGGGCTGAGCCATGAGCCCTGCATGGCATACATGTTCAATCTGGTTGTCAAGCAGTTCCTGAAGTCTTCCACCCATCTGCAAGACATCCTAAAAATGGCCAGGATACTTTGCATGCACTTCAGCCACTCGTACACCGAAAAGCACAGCTTCCTTGAGCTTCAGTGCAGAACGGCATCACCCAACATAGGCTGATAAGCGACGTTACCACCCGTTGGAATTCCACCCTCCATATGTTGGACCGACTATACGAACAGAGAAATGCCATAAAAGAATTCTTGATGTTCCAAGCGGACAGGAGTACTCCCCTGTGTAACTTCGATGTCTGCCAGTGGCAGCTCATGCGTGACACCTGCCGTTTGCTCAGGCCTTTTGAGGATGCCGCGTTATTTGTCAGTCGCCAGGACTACGGGATGAATGATGTCATTCCACTGCTTTATGTCCTGGAACAGATGCTGCTACAAATGACTGGTCAGGGGACTGGAGACATGGCGCCTAGATCTCATGGCCACATGTGCCCTGTGGGGACTGAACTGGAGGAGAACGAGGACATTGGAGCACAAGTAATATGTAGCGAAATGGGGGGTGTTGCTACACAGTTGACAGGAGAGGAGGAACAGGAGCAGGCAGAGGAGCTACAGGGCGATGTTGAAGATGAGGCAGAGTATCCAGACACACCGTGGCAGTATGCAGTGGAGATGGAGGCAGGGAGTCCCTCCAAGTCACTTGCACAAATGGCTTAATGCATGCTCACCCGCTTTGGTAGTGACAGCTGAATTGTCAGCATTCAGCAGAGGGATGACTTCTGGCTCTCCACCTTGTTGGACCCTCGCTACGGGTCCAAAATGGGGGCATTTTTACACCCACTGAAAGGAAGGACAAACTCAACTACTATATAGACATCCTATGTATTCAGTTGGCCGCGCCATCGTTCATCCTCTCGTAGGTCTGACTGGGGGGACCTTCTGCGTTCACATTCCACTGCCATGGTTTCTGGGGAGGGGAGGTGTGGGGTGGCAGGAGCAGTACCAGCTCCATCAGCAACAGCCTGAGTCTACAGTCGCTGATGAGCAGATTGCTTCACCTGCTTAGTGAAGAAACTACTCACCAGCAGCTAGACATAAAGCAGAACCTGAACCAACAGGTGGCGGCATACTTGGGGTGCATCCTGCCAGCCGACCTTGAAGATACGCTGGACTACTGGGCAGCCAAACTGGATTTGTGGTCGCAACTGGCAGAGTTTGCCCTGGAAAAGCTGTCCTGCCTGGCCAGTAGTGTGGCATTAGAGCGGGTGTTTAGTGTGGCGGGGGGCCATAGTTACCCCAAGAAGAACTCGCCTGTCCACCAAAAATGTGGAGAGACTGACCTTTGTCAAGATGAATCAGGCATGAGCCAGGATTTCCACCACCAATTCCTGATGCATCAGACTAGATCATCCATGGTGCCACACCAACACTTTGACAAATGAGATTGGTTTCTTCTGGCTATCTGCCTCAGCTACTATTCTGATGCTGACACGCGCTTGATGCCAGACATCTGATGCCAAGTGCTCCTTTTTTACCCCACCATCTTCAGCTGGTACTGGTATTGCCACCCATCTTCATACTCTGTCACCTTGCACTCTGTGATCTACAGTTGCTGCTCCTACCTCCACTCTATGTCACCTTGCAACTCTGTGGCCTCCTAATGCTGCCACCACCTACTAACTCTGTGATTGGGCCACTCTGTGGTCTTCTCATGCTGCTTTCACCTCACCACTATGTCACCTTGCCACTCTGTGGCCTCCTGATGCTGCTGCCACCTCCACACTATGTCACCTAGCCATTCTGTGGCCTCCTGATGCTGCCGCCACCTACAGACTCTGTAATTGGGCCACTCTGTGGTCTCCTCATGCTGCTTTCACCTCACCACTATGTCACCTTGCCACTCTGCAGTCTCCTCATACTGCTGCCACCTCCACACTATGTCACCTAGCCTCTCTGTGGCCTCCTCATGCTGCCGCCACCTACAGACTCTGTAATTGGGCCACTCTGTGGTCTCCTCATGCTGCTTTCACCTCACCACTATGTCACCTTGCCACTCTGCAGTCTCCTCATACCGCCGCCAACTCCACACTATGTCACCTAGCCTCTCTGTGACCTCCTCATGCTGCCGCCACCTACAGACTCTGTAATTGGGCCACTCTGTGGTCTCCTCATGCTGCTTTCACCTCACCACTATGTCACCTTGCCACTCTGTGGTCTTTTCATGCTGCCGCCACCTCCACACTGTGGCCTCCTGATGCTGCCACCACCACCACACTATGTCACCTAGCCACTCTGTGGCCACGGAGGCTGTCGCCACCTTCACACTCTGTTATTGTGCCACTCTGCAGCCTCCTGAAGCTGTCGACACCTACAGACTCTAACATTGGGCCACTCTGTGGTCTCCTCATGCTGCTTTCACCTCACCACAATGTCATAGGACTACTCTGTGGAATTTTCATGCTGTTCCCACCCTCCCTACTTCTTTGCTCGGCCATTAGCTGTAAGGCCTGTATGGTCACATCAGAATTGGCTTGTGATTTGGTAGCCAAAAACAGGAGTGGGTATAAAACACAGAAGACTTGCAAATATTCTGTATATGTGTCATCTATGTTTTGGATCCACTCCTGTTTTTTTGGGCATTAGCAATACTGATGGATTACTGACCAAATGCTGACCGAGTGAAGGCGGATGCTCCACAGACAGGATCCGTTTTTTGGGGGTTATTGTTCTGACGGATCAGAGGAAGGGTAAAATAGGGTAAAATAATCAGTGACGTCAACACAAACTTACTGTTGACACCCTGTCCACTATGTGGGGGGGGGGCTCTACTTGTATAAGCGTTTAATAGAACAGGTTCTGTAGACATCTATGTGGAATCAGCTGATGACGGTGTGAAAGGAGTGCACTTCTTCTTGGCGCTAATATGGACCTGTAAGGCTGAGTTCATACTTGAGTTATGTGGTCAGTTTTGGGCCCGTGACTGCCCAAATAAGTGAAGTGTGCAGTGATTCTAAGTGTAATGCCTGTCATCTGCATGTCATACGGACTTACAGTATTATTTCACTTCCAAAGCAGACTCCCTATGCTTGTTACTGGAAGGCACAGTGTTCTACACCACTACACCTGCTCTGTGCAGCCAGGAAATAGCTATTTTTTTACATAATTTGCAGCAAATTCCAAATTCCCCCAAAATTTGGCAAACCGGCGAATCAATTTTTTTTTTTTAATTCGCTCATCTCTAATTATCTCTTTATTCTTTATTCCAGTTTATCTGGAATCAAAGTGCTGGACAACCACTAAACTCAACTAGAAAGATAGCTAAAGCAAAAACTAGTGGTACTATTGATTGATTTCCATACATAATGGATGGTTTTATTTGTAAAATAACTCATACATGACATTTTAGATGGAAACAATAGTATGAAAGGAAGCTACATGTATTGTGTTAAGTCAAATTCAAGTATATACAAATATATATTGTGCGGATTTGCTCTGGTAGACAGGCTAGCTGACGCAGTACAGAGGCAACCACAAAGTCTTTTGCTAAAGTGTAGGGCAAGTGATAGGTAACAATTTTGCAATAGACTTTATTTAGCCAAAACATTTATTTTTGGTAGAAAACGGGCTGAAATGGCTCTTAGCAGCACTCTTCAAAAGAGAGTTGCTAAGAGCCATCCGTCTCTAATTAGCAAAGGGGAGACGGGCTGTGCAGACGCTATGCTTCAGCCTCCTGTGCTTCCCTGGGAGACAGAAGGCTGGGCACAGGAGTCTTAGGAGTGAAGCAGAAGCAGAAGCCGGAAGTAGAAGCACTGTGCACAGTGAGCCGGCTGCTGCTTCATGAATTATTATCACAGGGATCGCAGGTCAGTGACTGTAACAGAGCATTAGATTGCATAGAAAGGGGGGGATATAAATGTAATTTTAACTCTTAAGACTCCTGTGCCCAGCCTTCTGTTTCCCAGGGAAGCACGGGAGGCTGAAGCATAGCATCTGCACAGCCCGTCTCCCCTTTGCTAATAGGAGATGGATGGCTCTTAGCAACTCTCTTTTGAAGAGTGCTGCTAAAAGCCATTTCAACCTCAGTTTTCTACCAAAAATAAACGTTTTGGCTAAATAAAGTCTATTGCAAAATTGTTACCTATCACTTGTCCTACACTTTAGCAAAAAAATATAAATATGACAGTTATCCTTTAAACAGTTCAGTGTTTTTTTAATCACACATAAGAAAAAAACAAAAAAGTAACGGTTTGCAGTCTTGAGGTTTGTTCACACCATAAAAAGTCCACAGAACAAAAGCCTTCACCTATTTCCCAGCAGGCGTCTCTCAGTTCCCAAACACACAGAGACTGACAGCGCTCGACTGTCAGAGAGGAGTAATCCACACCCAGCTGAGACTGCTGGCCGGGTTTGATATAGGCCAGTAAAGACCCGGCCTGGAACGTGGGGAGAAGCCACCCACCCAGCACTTTGGCTACTCCCAGTAAGAGCCGTCCCGGATCGGCTTTACAGCCATACTAACAGCAAATAGTGTCAATCAGCACTAGCTGCCGCTGACCCTTGAAATTACCGGCTCTTACCTCACCGAGGCCAGGAACCTCAGTGACACATACCTTCCGTCAATGACAGCCCCTTGCGCCTTCCTACTATATATATATATTTATATATATATATATATATATATATATATAGATAGATAGATATATATTTTACATTATATTTCATTTCAACTTGACAGAACAAAGCAACATAATGTATCTAAGCTTCTGGAACTTTGATTAATTATATATTGTCTGCTTTATTTATTTTAACCACCTTTTGGTTGTGCTCTGTAGTGTGCTAGCAGGTATTTTTAGCAGTATTGATGTCTAGCATTGCTACAGTAAACGGTACTGCCTATAAAGTGTAAAATGAAGCCCAACATAAAATACAGTTCAGAATCCACAACCTACAGTTAGAGCTGTTTCATTTTATACCTTGTATATGAGAATGATACGAATCTGCATGTGAAAAAGCAACTAAACAACTAATATTACACTATCAATTATATAAAAATATAAATTTAAAACTGTAAAAGAAACTCTTTTTTTCCTGTACTGCTTGATCTGCACAGTGATACATCTCTGTGAAAACAAAATCAACTTCTGTAGATTGATAGCGACAAGGCAAATCTCAATGCAACATAAGCCAAGGCTATATAACTAAACAATGGCCCACTGTGGTCATTATGTGAGAGCTCAGACCCTGGTGGATAAGCTCTGTATGCCAGGCTTCAAATGCTGCAAACAAAAAAGACACAGACTGTCTACTGCACAGATAGCTGATCTAGTTACACAGAAATGTCTTCTGTTAGGAGAGCAGCATTATCACAGGCTGAAATCCTAATTAAACGTTCCAAAATATAACAGCACCAAGAAGCCGTTAATGAAGAATGTTTAATGCCAAGGTTATGTAGAGATGGAAATGTCCAACTATAATGAAATCTCTTTATCATTTGAAGAATTACCAAACATCATTCTAGGTTTAAAGGTGTTTTTCAAGATTTGTTTATTGATAACCCACTCTTAAAGTAGGTTATCCATATTAGATTGTCAGTGGCCAACTATAGGCACCTACAGCCAAAACAATGAGTTAGTATGTTAGGCAAAAGCTTGACTGATGACAAAGTATGATATTTGATAAATAAGTGTGAATAAAGTTTAAGGCCTCATGAACACAACAGGTGCATAAATCATGGTTCTACAAAATATGGATCCAGTCCATGTATTTTTGCGGACCTATTGACATTTTGCAAGCAAGAATAGGACATGTTGTATCTTTTTAAAGACTGAACATACAAATGTGGAAAGATTTCTGCATCCATATGTCCCTTCCGCAAAAAGATAGAACTTGTCCTATTCTAGGCCATAGAATATAGACCACAGACCCATTGAAGTCAATGGATCCACAAAAAATGTGGATGCATTACGGACGGTATTCATATTTTGCGAATCAGCAGTTTCTGTACTGCAAAACATACGGTTGTGCCAAATGTGCATGGCCTGCATTTAAACATTGCTACTGATCTTAACCTTATTAGACTATTGTTTTATCTCTTTACTTTCCAGAGCACACACTACTCTCAAGGGTCAGACCCCCACCAATCAAACCATATGTATGATTACTTCATGTTATTAATGTTTCAATATTTTTGTATCTTACATCTTGTAAATATTGGCAAAACCCTCTGACAATAACTGCCTTATAAAGTACATTTGTTACATACTCAGCTTTTATGAGAGGTGATTTTGCAGGTTGAATGAAAAATGACCTGCTTGTAATTACTGTCACTGGACTGAGAATGTGCTCAAAACTGTAGCTGAGATATTAACCAATCTTCCATCTGTCATTTTTAACATTATGATTTCTGAAACAGAAATAATGTGGCCTTATCAGTAAAGCACAATAATCTGCCCTAGTTTTGAGAACTTTAAGGTTGCAGGTCATAGCCTTAAAATGTGATGACTGCAATGAATTCATCCCTTCCGTGTCCGGCACTGAAATGGCCCAATATATTGTATGTGCATGAAAAATGTCTGAACGCTGAACTTAACTATTATGAGCTTCCTAGATATAACCACAAGATTATTAAAGTGCCCTTGCAAATATGAGGCTATAAAAATACTGTCTGCTTTTCAGCAACTTTGAATGTCACAGTCCAGTTTAACATACTGGGCTAATATTTAATTAGGAATAATGTACTACATACAAATGTCAGAGAAGTATATCTACCCTCACTAACCCGAGCTCCCTACTGTATGTGATAAGGGATCTGCTCAATCACTAAATGTGCTGGGTAAAGTGACAAAAGATTATAATAAATTGAGAAAAGCAAAGTAGAGAGGGGAAAAAAAAAAGAAAGAAAAGGGGTCAATTCTAATCCCATCACTTCTATTAGACCATTCCTTTACGTGGGAAATTATTTCTTAACACAAAGTTGATTGATATCTGAATGTCTAACATTTAAATGAGAGGAGATGTTACATAGTTACATAGTTGATACGGTTGAAAAAATACATAAGTCCATCAATTTCAACCAAGGGATAGGTGGGGATATGAATCCCAGAAGGAAGTGAGACTCAGATTTCTACACGTTTTCATAAGCATTAATGTTGTTTATTTTTAAGAATTCATCTAAACTCTTTTTAAAACTGTCCATTGTTCCTGCTGTGCATGTCCTGAGGAAGTCTATTCCACAGCTTCACAATTCTTGCATTAAAGAAGCTTTGACGCTTCCGGAGACTGATCTTTTCTTCTTCAGTCGGAGGCAGTGCCCCCTTGTCTTTTGAGGGCATTTTACATGGAACAGTTTTTCACCATATTTTTTGCATGGCCCATTTATATATTTGTATAAGTTAATCATGTCCCTCCTTAGATGTCTCTTCTCAAGACTAAATAAATTCAATTCTTTTAATCTTTCTTCATAGCTAAGACCCTCCATGCCTCTTATCAGTTTAGTCGCTCTCCCCTGTATTTTTTTCAAGCTGCAGTGCATCCTTTCTATGGACTGGTGTCCAGAACTGAACTGCATATTCCAGATGAGTCCGCGTCAATGCTTTGTAAAGTGGTAATATTGCATCCCTGCCCTGCGAGTCCATGCCTTGTTTAATGCATGACAATATCCTGGTCGCCTTAGAAGCAGCTGATTGACATTGTATGCTGTTATTTGATCTACCATCTACAAGAACACCCAAATCCTTCTCTATAAGTGATTCTCCCAGTGTTATATCACCTAAGATATATGACACAAGGAGATTATTACTACCAAAATGCATAACTTTACATTTATCCACATTGAACCTCATTTGCCAAGTTGATGTCAAATCACTCAGAGTGTTATTGTCAAAGCAAAAGATGATGAAGGACATTGGCAATATTTCTAGCATCTAGTAGTTGAAAGGATAATTATTTCAGAATTTCCCTAGTTTAAAACAACCACCTGACCTGGCTGTTAGACATTAGCACAAACATTGGCCCCTCAATTGTTCCAATAGCATGAAGAAAGGATTGCTGAATAATAACAGATCTGGTACACAGGTATATTCTACTCCAGAATAGTGATTTTCTCACATTAACATTTTTTGTCAGATATGAAAACCCAAATGTAAAAGAACAGTAGCTAAAGTTTGGTAATTATGTTTCATTTACTTACAGAAACATGGATATTTTCCATTCAGTAGCTGGGTCTACTCTGTAGCCATGTTTCCATTTTTAAGAGAATTTTTTTTTTCAATGTGTTCTAGATTTCAACGATTACTGATCAATATTGGTAATCTGTTTTTGAAAGGAACCATTCATTCTTGTAAACAATTTAACCTGCATTTTTGCATATCATACATATCACATTCTTCACAAATTATATTTACTTGCTGTGCGGTGTTGGCTTTTCAGTGGCATGGACCCACCTCCTGCTCTCCTCTTTGTGGTGTGTTCAGCTGCAGGGCTTGTTTTGTTCCTCCCTGCAGTGTGTGTGTGCTCCCACATCTCTTAAAAGGCTAGCATGTGCATCCTAATCTTCACCAGCCATTGGCTAGCAACCCTGGGGTACTAAAGGCATCTTCTACTGTGGGAAGGTGCCTGTGCAATAGGTTTCATAGCTTGATAAGTTACTACAAAGGTGTGCTGTTTGTGTTTTCACCTCCTAGTGAAAACCCTAACCAAAACCCTGACAGATTAAAAGTATGAACAGACCCCAAAGGTAGGTGAGTTCATACGCAGGAATACCTAGAGTCCTATCAAGCCCTATAGGACCTTGATACTAATGGCAGGGACGAGACTGCCTGTTTCTCCAAAAGGAAGGACGAACAAGGGTCTACTTCAGGCCTAATACAAACAATAGGGAAATGCAACACACAGAATCCAAACAAAATACAAAAGAGAAAGGAAAGACTTAACTTTAAAGGAGCAATGGAAGCACCAGGAACTCACCCGAGATCCAACCACAATCTATCCAAAGGTCCAAACAGAATCTATAAACCGCACAGCATTGTGGGAGAAGCAACTATAAATAGAGAAGTTTAAATGACCCTAATAGCCACACCTGGGGAAAGAAGGTGTTGCAAGCACCAGAAACAACACTGATGTAATTTGATCCAAATGGAAAACATGTCAGATCAAACCACGTGTTGCCAGTCTCACCGATCTCCTGCCACCTGTCGCGGAAATGTCCTGATGCCTGATTTCCATGCTGACCCTTTGTTGCCTGACCAAGGACCATTTAAGGCATTGCATGTACTTTGCCTATAGCAGACTACTCCAGGAGGTAGAAGCCTGGTGGTTCCCCTGAAGTGAAGTCCAGTACAGGGTTTAAAGGATGAAGACCAGGAGCCTGCCAGGATAATGCTCTAAGTCAAAGCCCAAAGTCAAACCTGTTGGTTGACACAGTGGTTCCACACCCGGTAGCTATATAACCATTCCTGCAACATATCAAGCTGGATATAAAACAGGTGAATACAGTTTAGAGACATTGTCAAAACAAGGTGCTCAGTAAAGTTAACACACAACTTGAGTTTGTGAGACCTATAGATATGTGCATTTACTTTTTAAATATAAGGATACTAAAGATAGCACACAAATCAATTTTTGTATGGATCCAGACATCAAAAGTCTGCTCTTTAAATAAATTCTATCCCTGGCTTTTATCAAGAGTGATACCTTTAGGCCATCACATAAATTTCTACATGTGATCTTAGATTTTTTTCAATTATGCAAACTTTTCAATCAAGCTATGAATGAACTGCTGGAGATAGGTAGTGGGCTTTTTCTTTGTCTTCTTGTGACAGAATACACTTGAGCCACTACAGCTAAGTCGTGTATCATCAATAGGTACATGTAACTGCCTTGAGTCAGTAATAGAATAAAGGAAACCTGCTTTAAAATGTTTTTATTCACTTCTGCTGGAGGAACTTGATAGGTATATGTCTTTTCTAGTCCTTTCTGTGTAACTATGCAAAATATATATTGTACGAGTATCTATTAGTTAGGAAACTATAAAAGATGTTGTTTTTACCAACACATTAAAGATATAGACTCGAGTTTTATTTATGGATGACTTTAAATGGGTTGCCACACATTTAAATATTAATTTACTCTGTTGGATTAAGCCAAACATAAGGTTTGTGTCCACCTTGTGTGCCCAGAGCTGGTGAGAAAAAGTTGTTTCTAGTGCACTGATTCAAATTACCTGGCATGTATAGTAACAGGAATTGCTCTGCATCCATTGTACAAGAGAAGGTGGGACTGAGCTAATGAGTATGTATGATCACAGCTACCAACACATACACTAGACGTTCTGAGAGGAAACAAAAAAAAAAAAAAAAACACCAGAGGGTGCCATAACAAATAAATAACAACAATATCTCAACAAAAGAACTTTAAAAAATGATTTTTTTAATGATTCTAATTTAAAAAAAATAGTTTTACATGATCTAATAGAGTAAATTAATAGTTAATAATGACAGAACAGCTTTAATGATTAATTATTATTATTTTTTTGTTACTACATTAAACTATTTTATTACATTTTTAAAAATCAAGTTGTTGTTTGTGTCTGACTCACATGGAGCTTTTAGTTTTCAAGAGCACTTGGCAAACAAACAAGTTGTCAGTATAACCAATGAATCCATCTTAATGTGACACAAGACAAAAAGAAGATTGCCAGTATTTTCCTTGATATTGGATGGGCTCATGGCATTCCGCTGCTTATAGGATCCATGTTGACAATGCCTGGGGTTTTATATTAATTATCTGCTACAGACTGTGAAACAGCACCTATGTTTTCTGAGTTAGGTTCCAAAATTAAATATGGCACCAATGTTATTTTTTAAGTTGGAAGGTTATTCTAAGAGGCATGCAATGCCAAAGTCATTAAAAGGGTAACATCTATTATTTCTTGCACCTGGAATTGCCTGGTGATTAATTTATGCTGGCATATCCCATATTGTTGTCCCTGAGTCAGAACTATCTATAAAAGCACAAATCTTGTCCTACAACTGTCCAATTGTGCACTGTACATTAGCTGAAATAAGACTTTAATATATGTCAGATGATCAGGACTAAAGTGGGAGGCAGCATAATTTGGCAAGCAGCATAGAGTGGCAGCATAGAGTGGCAAGGTGACATAGTGTGGAGATGGCAGCAGCATACCACAGAGTGGCAAGGTGACATAATGTGGATATGGCAGCAGCAGTAGCATACTACAGAGTGGCAAGGTGACATAGCCTGGAGATGGCAGCAGCAGCAGGATGATACCACAGACTGGCAAGGTGACATAGTGTGGAAATGGCAGCAGCAGCATCAGGATACCACAGAGTGGCAAGGTGACATAATGTGGAGATGGCAGCAGCAGGATGATACCACAGAGTGGCAAGGTGACATACTGTGGAGATGGCAGCAGCAGGAGGATACCACAGAGTGGCAAGGTGACATAATGTGGAAATGGCAGCAGAAACATCAGGATACCACAGAGTGTCAAGGTGACATAGTGTGGAGATGGCAGTAGCAGCAGCAACAGGAGACTACAGAGTGGCAAGATGACATAGTGTGGTGATGGCAGTAGCAGCAGCATTAGGAAACTAGAGAGTGGCAAGGTGACATAATGTGGAGATGGCAGCAGAAGCAGTAGGATACCACAGAGTGGCAAGGTGACATAATGTGGATATGGCAGCAACAGCAGGAGGCTACCACAGAGTGGCAAGTTGACATAATGTGGATATGGCAGCAGCAGCAGGAGGCTACCACAGAGTGGCAAGGTGACATAGTGTGGAGATGGCAGCAGCAGAATCAGGAGACCACAGAGTGGCAAGGTGACCTAATGTGGAGATTGCAGCAGCAGGAAGATATCACAGAGTGGCAAGGTGATGTAGTGTGGAGATGGCAGCAGCATCAGGAGACCATAGAGTAGCAAGGTGACATAATGTGGAGATGGCAGCAGCAGCATCAGGATACCACAGAGTGGCAAGGTGACATAGTGTGGAGATGGCAGTAACAAACAGCAGCATCAGGAGACCTAAGAGTGGCAAGGTGATATAGTGTAGAGATGGCAGCAGCAGCATCAGGAGAACACAGAGTGGCAAGATGACATAGTGTGGAGATGACAGTAGCAGCAGCATGAGGAGACTAGAGAGTGGAAAGGTGAAATAATGTGGAGATGGCAGCAGCAGCAGTAGGATACCACAGAGTGGCAAGGTGACATAGTGTGGAGATGGCAGCTGCAGCAGCATCAGGAGACCACAGAGTGGCAAGGTGAGACACTGTGGATATGGCAGCAGCAGCAGGAGGAGGCTACCACAGAGTGGCAAGATGACATAATGTGGATATGGATGCAGCAGCAGGAGGATACCACAGAGTGGCAAGGTGACATAGTGTGGAGATGGCAGCAGCATCAGTAGACCACAGAGTGGTAAGGTGACATAATGTGGAGATGGCAGCAGCAGGAGGTTAACACAGAGTGGCAAGGTGACATAGTGTGGAGATGGCAGCAGCAGCATTAGGAGACCACAGAGTGGTGAGGTGACATAAGTGTTGGTGTTGCACCATGGATGATCTAGTGTGATGCATCAAGAATTGGTGGTTGGAAATTCTGGCTGATCCACGCCTGATTCATCTTGACAAAGGTCAATCTCTCCACATATTGGGTGGACAGGCGAGTTCTTCTTGGGGTAACTATGGCCCCCGCCGCACTAAACATCCACTCTGATGCCACACTACTGGCTGGGCAGGACAGCTTTTCCAGGGAAAACTCTGCCAGTTGCGGCCACAAATCCAGTTTGGCTACCCAGTAGTTCAGCGGGTCTTCAATGTGGGGTGGCAGGGTGCTGTCCAAGTATGCCACCACCTGCTGGTTCAGGTCCTGCCCCAGGTCTACTTGCTGCTGCTGGTGAGTAGTTTCTTCACTATGCGAGTGAATAAAGATACTCATCAGCCACTGTAGACTCAGGCTGATGCTGATGGAGCTGGTACTGCTCCTGCCACCCCACCCCTCCCCAGCAGCCATGGAAGTGGAACGTTAGCGCAGAGGGCCCCCCGGTCAGACCTGCGAGAGGATGGACAATGGAGCAGATAGGCAGCGGCCAACTAACAACATAGGATGTCTCTGTAGTAGTTCAGTTTGTCCTCACTCTCGTGGGTGTAAAAAAGGCCCCCATTTTGGACCGGAAGCGAGGGTCCAACAAGGTGGAGAGCCAAAAGTCATCCCTCAGGGACTGAAGAACCAGCAACTTGGACAGAAGCACGTTCAGCTTTTGCGCAGTTGGATGCGTGCACGCATACTCTTGTCTCTTGGCAATCGCTTCTGTGATCGATTGCTGACGGAATGACTGACGAGGAGTAGGAGCAGGAGCATCTGGACCAGCAGAAGATGGGAATGACAGACAGATTCCTTCGGCTGAGGTGGTGGAGCCTTGACTGGCTGAAACCGGGTGTATGCCACTGGGTGATGCAGCGGTAGATACGACAGGCTGGACCATCACATCGGAGCCACGATTCTCCCAGGCCACTTTATGGTGCATATGTTGACACAGGACCGTGGTGCCAACATTGGCACCCTGGCCATGCTTCATCTTCTGCCCACATATTCTACATATGACCATGTTGACCTCCTCCAGTGGCTTCACAGAAAACTGCCACACCGCCGAGTACCTGATTTTCCCCCCAACACTACTCACTGGCTGACTGCTACCGCCGCTGCTTCCGTGAGCCCGTGCACCACTCCTTTCTGAGCAGGTAGGCTGCTGCAAAATGGGTGGTATACCCCGTGTCCGTTTGGCTCCCGACCTCCCACTGACCTAGTGTGATGCATCAAGAATTGGTGGTTGGAAATTCTGGCTGATCCACGCCTGATTCATCTTGACAAAGGTCAATCTCTCCACATATTGGGTGGACAGGCGAGTTCTTCTTGGGGTAACTATGGCCCCCGCCGCACTAAACATCCACTCTGATGCCACACTACTGGCTGGGCAGGACAGCTTTTCCAGGGAAAACTCTGCCAGTTGCGGCCACAAATCCAGTTTGGCTACCCAGTAGTTCAGCGGGTCTTCAATGTGGGGTGGCAGGGTGCTGTCCAAGTATGCCACCACCTGCTGGTTCAGGTCCTGCCCCAGGTCTACTTGCTGCTGCTGGTGAGTAGTTTCTTCACTATGCGAGTGAATAAAGATACTCATCAGCCACTGTAGACTCAGGCTGATGCTGATGGAGCTGGTACTGCTCCTGCCACCCCACCCCTCCCCAGCAGCCATGGAAGTGGAACGTTAGCGCAGAGGGCCCCCCGGTCAGACCTGCGAGAGGATGGACAATGGAGCAGATAGGCAGCGGCCAACTAACAACATAGGATGTCTCTGTAGTAGTTCAGTTTGTCCTCACTCTCGTGGGTGTAAAAAAGGCCCCCATTTTGGACCGGAAGCGAGGGTCCAACAAGGTGGAGAGCCAAAAGTCATCCCTCTGCCGAATGGTGAAAATTCGGCTGTCACTAAGCAAGCAAGTGAGCATGCATTAAGCCATTTGTGCAAGTTACTCAGAGGGATTCCCTGCTTCCATCTCCACTGCATGATGCCACGGTGTGTCTGGGTCCTCTGTCTCGTCTTCCTCATCGCCCTGTAGCTCCTCTGGCTGTTCCTGCTCCTCTTGTCCTGTCAGCTGAGTAGAAAAACCACCCAATTCTCTACACATTTCCTGTGCTCCTCCCCCTCCTCTTCCAGTTCAGCCCCCACAGGGCACATGTGGCCATGAGATCTAGGCACCACATCTCCTGTCCCCTGACCAGCTATTGTTACCAGCATCTGTTCCAGGACATGAAGCAGTGGAATGACGTAGTTCATCCCGTAGTCCTGGCGACTGACAAATAAAGTGGAGTCCTCAAAAGTCCTGAGCAAGTGGCAGGTGTCACGCATGAGCTGCCACTGGCTGACATAGAAGTTACACAATGGAGTACTCCCATCCGCTTGCATCATCAAGAAATCATTGATGGCCTTTCTCTGTTCGTATAGTCGGTCCAACATATGGAGGGTGGAATTCGAATCAGTGGAAACGTTGCATATCAGCCTATGTTGGGGGATGCCGTTCTGCCGCTGCAGCTCAAGGAGGGTGAGCAGATGGTGGAAGACTTCAGAAACCACTTGACAACCAGATTGAACATGTGTGCCATGCTGGGCGCATGGCTCAGCCTTCCTTGATGCAGCGCCGACACCATGTTCTTCCCATTGTCGGTCACCATGGTTCCGATTTTCAGTTGTCGCGGAGAAAGACAGGATTCGATTTCTTGATGCATCACTTGGAGCAGTTACTCCCGTGTGTGACTCTGTTTGCCAAGGCAAACCAGGTGTAGAACAGAATGACACCGCCGAGCCCTGCACATGTGTTATACTGAAGGGGCACTGTTACTTGTCCTGACCTGCAGTGGAGGCTGAGGACATGGTGGAGGATGAGGAGGCAGAGGCAGACATTGTCTCTGGACCAACGGCGTGAGAAGTGGCGTCACCTGGCCAAGTTGCTGGTGTGGCTGTGCAGGAACCACATTCACCCAGTGGGCCGTAAAGGACATGTATTGTCCCTGACCGTAGTTATAGCTCCACACGTCAGCGCTGCCGTGCACTTTGGCAGACACCGACAGGATCAAGGACTGGCCCACCTTCTGTTCTACATGTTTGATCTGGGATGGTACTGCCTTTTTTCGCAAAGAAATGACAGCTTTGGACTCTCCACCTCAGCTTGGCACAAGCCATCAGTTCTCTGAAAGGTGCAGTTTCCACCACTTGGAAAGGGAGGGACTGAAGAACCAGCAACTTGGACAGAAGCACGTTCAGCTTTTGCGCAGTTGGATGCGTGCACGCATACTCTTGTCTCTTGGCAATCGCTTCTGTGATCGATTGCTGACGGAATGACTGACGAGGAGTAGGAGCAGGAGCATCTGGACCAGCAGAAGATGGGAATGACAGACAGATTCCTTCGGCTGAGGTGGTGGAGCCTTGACTGGCTGAAACCGGGTGTATGCCACTGGGTGATGCAGCGGTAGATACGACAGGCTGGACCATCACATCGGAGCCACGATTCTCCCAGGCCACTTTATGGTGCATATGTTGACACAGGACCGTGGTGCCAACATTGGCACCCTGGCCATGCTTCATCTTCTGCCCACATATTCTACATATGACCATGTTGACCTCCTCCAGTGGCTTCACAGAAAACTGCCACACCGCCGAGTACCTGATTTTCCCCCCAACACTACTCACTGGCTGACTGCTACCGCCGCTGCTTCCGTGAGCCCGTGCACCACTCCTTTCTGAGCAGGTAGGCTGCTGCAAAATGGGTGGTATACCCCGTGTCCGTTTGGCTCCCGACCTCCCACTACTGCCACCCTGCTGACTCCCGGCCAAGCTAGCAACTTGCTGGCTCAGCCGCTGCCACCCTCTTCTCCTGTTGATGACAAAGCCCCTTCTTCACCCGGCTCCCAAGTGCGATCGGCTTCATCATCATCGAGTAGTGTCTGCACGTCACTGATGTCCTCCTCAACGGTCTCTGGGTCAGAAGCCTGACTACTCGCAACACATTCTCCCGCGCCACTCTCCTCATCACTATTTTCCCACCTAGCTGAGGAAGCGGCAGATGTCTCCTCTAGATCTTGGCTGGGCAGTAGCTGAAGACTGTACTCTAGTAGCTCTTCCTCGGTGTATAGTGGAGCTGAGCCCACAGCATATAATACTTCTAATGGTGAGGGAACAGAAAAGGACAAAGGCAGGTTGAGGACATGTGAGGGCACACGGCCTGCTCCCAGGACATGCCAACTAAGGGTTGTGTCTGACGAACCCACCGACTGTTGGCTGGGGGTGTCTGATGTCACTTGGGATGATGTGGATGACCGAGTTAACCAATCAAGAAACGCTGGGTTACTGATCAAGACACGACCGCTAGATACTGGGAGCTCAGGCCTCTCGCTGCGTCTCCTGATGCCACGCCTCCTGACTCTGCAGCGACCTCTGCTTGCGCCAGAAACATTTGGACCTCTGCCACTCCAATAAATTAAACGAAAATTAAAACACCACTAAAAGCAACAAATATATTTTCCTTTTTGTACTGAAATAGGCCACTAAAAGCTTTCACCACAATTAACTGCAGAAGTGAACTGAGAATATATTTTTCTGGCTGGACTGAAATACGCCACTATACGCTTTAAACAGAAAAAAAATGAAAGAGTAAAGTGCGTATATATATTTCTTGAAGTACTGACATATGCCTCTATACGCTTTCACCAGTAATAACTGCAACAGTGCAGTGCGTATATATATATATATTTTTTTTTTTTACTGAAATACACCACAATTCGCTTTCAACAGAAATAACTACAGAAGTGAACTGAGAATTTATTTTTCTTGTTGGACTGAAATAGGCCACTACACGCTTTCACCAAAATATAATAGCAGAAGTGAACTGAGAATATAATTTTCTTGTAGAACTGAAATAGGCCACTATACACTTTCACCAGAATTAACTGCAGAAATGCACTAAGAATATATTTTCCTTGTTGTACTGAAATACGACTTTATACGCTTTGACCTGAAAAAACTTAAAGAGCGAAGTGCGTATATATTTTTCTTGTAGTACTGAAATACCCCCCTATACGCTTTCACCAGAAATAACTGTAACAGTGCAGTGCTTCTATAGTTTTTTTTATTGTAATTCGCCTCTATACGCTTTCAACAGAAATAACTGCAAAAGTGAACTGAGAATATATTTTTCTTTTTGGACTGAAATTGGCCACTATATGCTTTCACTAGAAAAAACTTAGAGTGAAGTGCGTATATATTTTTCTTGTAGTACTGAAATACACCCCTATATGCTATCAATGAAATAATGGCAACAGTGCAGTGTGTATACTTTTTATTTTTTTTACTGAAATACGTCCCTATGCGCTTTCACCAGAAATAACTGCAGAAGTGAAATGTGTATATATTTTTTCTTGTAGTACTGACAAGATACTAAAGATACTAAGATAAAAGCCACTGAATGCTTTTCAACATAGCACTTGCAGCCCAAAAACAAATAGCTGGAATGACAGAGCTGTCTAATGGCTATTTGGCTCCCCAAATAATCTTTCGCTGCACTTGTAAATCGCTTTTCTATCAATATCCCTAGCGCCTTCTGACGTCTCTCCCTGCACTAAGATGCTGTGAAATGATTTCTCCCTATTCTTTCCCTGCACTTATAAATAGTTTTTTCTGTCTTTTTTTTCCACAATCAGGTTTTTCCAATTGCTGTCCCTTGAGCCTTCACACGTCTATCCCTGCACTCTGAACACTGGAAAATGTCTGGCTCTAAGATGGCCACCGTATTTATAGGGCTGTGACATCATAGAGCTGGCTAGCTGCTGATTGGCTGCATGCATGCATGTCAATCTGGGTGATCCCACCTTCCCAGAGTTCCTTGCCCCATGTCCTCAGTCATCCCACATGTAGCCGCCATTTTAGGAAAAATGTGATTCGTTATCACGAAGCGCGAGGAAATTTGCATTCGCTATGAATCAAATTTTTTCTGAAATTCTAAAGGAATTCCACTTCGTCAGCTTCAATTCGCTCATCTCTAGTGAGAATTTCAATCATGTAACATTTGTGTCAAACAAAATTGCCCACATAATAGCGCTGTGGTCAGACTCATTACATGTCCACATTTTCCATCTCTGGTCGAAAAACATTGATTTGTATTTTGATATGTAGTTTGATGTTTAAAAAAATAACAAAAAACAGCTTCTAGACTTCACCATATAATCTAAAAAGTAAGTTTCTTAAGTATTTCAATGATTATCAAACCATTCTAAATGTAATCTGTATTTTTTTCACTAATAAAACTAAATGCTGAAAAATTTTCTTCTGTAATACTATATTTCTTTTGTTTAACCTTTTTTTTTTTTTAAATGACTGTAGATTTCTTAACCATTTTTCAGTATATGATCATGGAGGCAGACATTCTGCCTGAAAGGCTGCTAACATGACTCAGATATATGCTTTACAGTAGCCATGTGGACCATATAGAAGCTTTTTGGCCAGGAGATAACTCATTAACTTCTATGGGAGAGTGTTCTGGGCATGCTCTATAACCTTGCAGAGGTCATTGTGCAGGGAGGGAGAGCTGTGACAATCACCTATTGTGCATGGCTCATCTATATGAACAGATGATACATTCAATTCTTTGACGGATGAGAAGTGATCTCTACATAACAGTGAAAAGGAAAGTTTTTAAAATATATATTGATTGTAGATTCTCTAAAAAAAGGTGCTTTATATTATATTGCTTTAAGCAATAGGTCATTTTATGATGAGATACTTTTTAGATTATTACTATTACAATTGTAGCATGTGAAAAAATTAAATTGTGCTTTATTTTGCCAATTGTAGAAATACAAACATGGGCATCTAAAATTAACCAATGCTGACTGTTGGCTGCATACTTTACAACCTTACAACTGGAATTACAACTAGAAGACGCCTATATATATACTGTAATAACTCAGTTGCATACAGAGACGAAATAGCCCATGAAGTGAGCTCACCGTAAATTAAAATATAGAAATCAACCAGTGAAATGGTTGATCAATGAATGATACGTTTCAAATCAATATTACATGATACAAATTCATAAATTCTTTATAGATTTTTAGAAGACACTTTACTTAGACATGACATATGCCGTGGTTGTCATTTCTCAAACATGAACAATACTTCATTAGATTTCATTATACCTCAGAAATAAGGACAAAAACCACATACACACATTTCATACTGCCAAGCATTGTTAAAGTGCATCTGTCAGCAGATTTGTACCTATGAAACTGGCTGACCTGTTGCATGTGTCCTTGGCAGCTGAAGGCATCTGTGTTGATCACATGTTCATATTTGCCCCCAAAAAACTATGTTTTAATATGCAGTAATATGAAAATGAGTCTCTAGGTACAACAAGGGCATCGCCATTACTCTCAAAAGCTCTGCTCTCTCTGCAACTACTGAACCCTCTCCACGTTGATTGACATGTCTTGGCCAGGCAATAAAAAGGTCATTACTATAGATGAGCGAAGTTTTTAAAAATTCTATTAGGCTGATTTGCCAAACTTCGTCAAGAAATTTGATTAGTTAGTAACTAATTTGTCACGAATCTCGATAAATCAAGTATACACTGGCCACTCTAACTAATCATATTCATCCAACCAATCTCAGTGTGAAGGCTTAGAACTTAAACTTCAGGGAGAGTGCAGGGAGAGGGTATCCCCACTTGCATTATGTTCTAGAGCACCCCCATTCATAGTTAATCCATTCTGTAGGTACAGTACTGTGCTGTCAGTATTACAGACAAATATAATTTATCACCATCTATATCACTGTGCAGTGCACCAAGATTCATAGCTAGTACCTTCTGTTAAAGAAAAAGAAAAGCGTACAGCACCCTTCAGTGAACCAAAATAAAGAAATAGAGGCAGCATCAATAAAGTGATAGACAAAAAAAAAAAAGTTATTTTAATGCATGTTATGTCAGTCCAATACATGCCTTTTAATTGCTTTGGTTAGCTGTAGATTTACTGTGCGTGACCGCATGACAGAATGGGGAGGGTGGCAGCAGCAGCAGTGGTAGTAACAGTGACAATAGTTGCCCCATAACAGAGTGGGGAGGGGTGGGGCAGCAGCAATGGCAGTAAGGCTAAGTTCACATCACTGTTTATTTTTCTGTTCTTATCTGCCAAAATAACAGACAAATCAAAGACTGTACTTGGAGCATCCATAAAGCCTCTTTCATAGGGTCAGGATTTAATCAGTAATTGTAAGACAAAGCCAGGAGCTGGTCTAAAACAGAAATAAAATGTAATGGAAATATTTAAATCTCTGTGTTTTGAAACCACTCCTGCTTTTCGCTTACAAATACTAACCAAATACTGACTGTGTGAAAGAGGCATTATTCTCAATTTGCATCTGTTTTGGCCATTTACATCCGAAAAACAGTTGTTTTTTTTTAACAAGGGAAAAAAGTCCCGCATGCAGAACTCTAGTGGCCTCTTTCACAGGGTCAGTATTTGGCAAAATAAATGTAATGGAAATATTTGCATCTCTTTTGAGTTTTGGACCCACTGCTGCTTTTAGCTTACAAATGCTGACCAAATACTGACCGTGTGAAAGAGTCCTTACAGATGCTCAAAATACAGGATCTTATTTTTAAGAAGATCAATAAGATAAACGATCATGTCAACACGGACAAACAGGAATAATAGTGGCCTCATAACTAGAGTTGAGCGGACACCTGGATGTTCGGGTTCGGCAGGTTCGGCCGAACTTGAAAAAAAAGTTCAGTTTCGGGACCCGAACTTGACCCGAACTTGACCCCGAACCCGAACCCGAACCCGATTGAAGTCAATGGGGACCCAAACTTTTGGCTACTAAAATGGCTCTAAAATAGTCCTGGAAAGGGCTAAAGGGCTGCAAAAGGCATTAAAATGTGCTTAAGAGCATGACAACTGTTCTGCAAACAAATGTGGATAGGGAAATGACTTAAAATAACATAAAATACAGAAAAAATAAAAATAACAACCTGGATCTAGGAGTAGGAGGCGGTGGATTGGGTGGATGTGGTGGTGTAGGTTGACGTGGCGGTGTAGGTGGAAGCGGCAGTGAAGGAGGAATAGGTAGCCAACACTGATTTGTGTTATTTTTATTTTTTTTAATTGGGGTATCCCCCAAAATATTGGGACATATAACAAAATAAAACAAACAATAAGTGCACTTGAGTACAAGAATGGATGGTTGAGACTGGTATAAATGTCTATTCTGCACAAGGTACGGACAAGTCCTGTGGGATCCATGCCTGGTTCATTTTAATAAACATAAGCTTGTACACATTGGCTGCGGCCTGTGATAATGCTCTATGTCGTGCTAAACACACGTTCACACTATACACTGGCTGCAGGGCAGGTCAGCACCTCCAAGGCTGACAAAGCTTTTCCACATTTTGGCCATGCTAACCCTGCCTTCTCAGGTGCTGGTGGTGCCCCAGCTGCGTTGGCGACCTCTTCCTCCTCCTCTGCCTTCGCCTTGTGCTTCCACTGTGCCCCCGCTGTCAGTTGGGAATGCCGTTATCAGCGTGCTCTTGTAGTCGCGCATATTCCGCGTTCCCTGTCAGCAATTCAGAGCAGGGGTTCATTTACAGCAAAAGGGGGATCATCTCACCCAGCAATACAACAGAGGATTTTGAGAGATTTAGGCCCCAGTCACCCAGGCACAGCAGGGGTTCATTGACGGCAAAAGGGGGTTCATGTCACCCAGCAATAGAACAGAGGATTTTGAGAGATTTAGGCCCTTGTCAGCAATGCAGAGCAGGCGTTTATTCACGGCAAAAGGGGGTTCATGTCACAAGGCACACAGGGCACCCCTCTGTAATACACGTTCAGAGAGTACACTGGCTGCAGGGCAGGCCAGCACCTCCAAGGCATACAGGGGAAGCTCTGGCCATGTGGACAATTTGGAGACCCAGAAGTTGAATGGGGCAGAACCATCAGTCAGTACGTGTAGGCGTGTGCACAGGTACTGTTTCACCATGTTGTTCAAATGCTGCCTCCTGCTAACACGCTCCACATCAGCAGTTGGGGCCGATTGTTGCGGCGAGGTGACAAAGCTTTTCCACATGTCGGCCATGCTAACCCTGCCTTCTGAGGTGCTGGCGCTGACACAGCTGCGTTGGTGACCTCTTCCTCCTCCGCTGCCTTCGCCTTGTGCTTCCACTTGTTCCCCTGCGTCAGTCGGGAATGCTCTCAGGAGCGCGTCTACCAGCGTGCGCCTGTAGTCGCGCATCTTCCGATCACGCTCCAGTGAGGGAATTAAGGACGGCACATTGTCTTTGTAACGGGGATCCAGCAGGATGGCCACCCAGTAGTCAGCACACGTTAAAATGTGGGCAACTCTGCAGTCATTGCGCAGGCACTGCAGCATGTAGTCGCTCATGTGTGCCAGGCTGCCCAGAGGTAAGGACAAGCTGTTCTCTGTGGGAGGCGTATCGTCTGCGTCCTCCGTATCCCCCCAGCCACGCACCAGTGATGGGCCCGTGCTGCGTTGGATACCACCCCGCTGTGAACATGCTTCATCCCCATCCTCCTCCTCATCCTCCTCGTCCCCCAGTAGTGGGCCCTGGCTGGCCAAGTTTGTACCTGGCCGCTGCTGTTGCAAAAATCATCTTTCTGAGCCACTTCTAAAAGACTGGCCTGAAAGTGTTAGAGATGACCCCTCTTCCTCCTCCTCCTCCTGGGCCACCTCCACTTCCATCATCACCCTAAGTGTTTTCTCAAGGAGACATAGAAGTGGTATTGTAACGCTGATAACGGAATCATCGCCACTGGCCATGTTTTTGGAGTACTCGAAACAGCGCAACAGGGCACACAGGTCTCGCATGGAGGCTCAGTCATTGGTGGTGAAGTGGTGCTGTTCCGCAGTGCGACTCACCCGTGCGTGCTGCAGCTAAAACTCCACTAAGGACTGCTGCTGCTCGCACAGTCTCTCCAGCATGTGCAAGGTGGAGTTCCACCTGGTGGGCACGTCGCATATGAGGCGGTGAGCGGGAAGGCCGAAGTTACGCTGTCGAGCAGACAGCCGAGCGGCGGCAGGATGAGAACGCCGGAAGCGCACACAGACAGCCCGCACTTTATGCAGCAGCTCAGACATGTCGGGGTAGTTGTGAATGAATTTCTGCACCACCAAATTCAGCACATGCGCCAGGTAAGGGATGTGCGTCGGTCTGTTGTTTTATACCCCGCCACAACTCCTGCGCGGTGTGGGGCCTGTCCCCCAAACACATCAGTTTCAGAATGGCCTGCTGACGTTTACCCCTGGCTGTGCTGAAGTTGGTGGTGGAGGTCTGTCGCTGACCGGATAAGGAGGTGGTAGAAGAGGAGGAGGAAGCCGAGTAGGAAGAGGAGGCAACAGGATGCAAAGAATGATGCCCTGCGATCCTTGGTGGCGCAAGGACGTGCGCCAAACAGCTCCGCCTGGGTCCCAGCCACCACTTCTTTTACCCAGTGTGCAGTTAGAGAGATATAGCATCCCTGGCCCTGCTTACTAGTCCACGTATCAGTGGTTAGGTGGACCTTGCCACAGATGGCGTTGCGCAGTGCACACTTGATTTTATCCGATACTTGCTTGTGCAGGGAGGGCACGGCTCTCCTGGAGAAGTAGTGGCGGCTGGGAATGACATACTGTGGGACAGCAAGCAACATGAGCTGTTTGAAGCTGTCCGTCTCCACCAGCCTGAATGAAAGCATTTCAAAGGCCAGTAGTTTAGAAATGCTGGCATTCAGGGCCAGGGATCGAGGGTGGCTAGGTGGGAATTTACGCTTTCTCTCAAAGGTTTGTGAGATGGAGAGCTGAACGCTTCCGTGTGACATGGTGGAGATGCTTGGTGACGGAGGTGGTGTTGTTGGTAGTGATGAGCGGCAGGGTTCATATTCGAATTCGCAATATTTTGCGAATATTTTGTAGAATATTTGTCGAAAATTCACAAATTCGAAAATTCAAGATTTTTTTTTTTACTAAAAAAATCGGAAAGGTAATGATTGTGTAATATGCGAATTTTCGGAATTCTAATTTTCGGAATCAAATTTTTTATTGCAAATTTTTCAACTTACAACTATTAGACAAAGAAGATTATATCACTATATTAGCTAAATTGCTCTATTCGATTTTTTTTGAATATGCTCTATATTGCTATAACTTTGTTTTTTCGAATATTCGTAATATTCTAAAACAAGAATATATAGCAATATAGCGAATATTCAAAAAAAACGAATATAGAGCAAAGTTCGCAAACACTACTACTCCTAAAGTCAAGTATATTGCAGCCTTCTTATTGGCCCACAAGCTAGAAGCAGTGAGGGATCATGTGTACTGATAAAAAAAAAAAAAAAAAACTGAAAAAATAAAAATCGGAAAAAATTCGAATATTCGAAATTTCGAATATATATAACTATATTTGAAATTTCCACGAATTTTCAAAGTACCTATATTCGCGATAAAAATTCAAATATTCGTGGAAACTCCTTGAAGCTGCCTTTGGTGTGCTCGGTCCCTGGTGACGGTGGCCAGTAGCAGGCGAACTGTTTTGGCGACGGCTGCTCTGTTTTTGCACCCTGCTCCCTCTTTTGCTACTCTGTTTGCTCGGTCACACCACTGCCTCTTCCTCCGAACTCTGAAAGTCAGTTGCACGACCTTCATTCCATGTGGGGTCTAGGACCTCATCGTCCCCTGCATCGTCTTCCACCCAGTCTTCCTCCCTGACCTCCTGTTCAGTCTGCACACTGCAGAAAGACGCAGCAGTTGGCACCTGTGTTTCGTCATCATCAGAGACGTGCTGAGGTGGTATTCCCATGTCCTCATCATCAGGAAACATAAGTGGTTGTGCGTCAGTGCATTCTATGTCTTCCAACCCTGGGGAAGAGCTAGGTGGATGCCCTTGGGAAACCCTGCCAGCAGAGTCTTCAAACAGCATAAGAGAGTGCTGCATGACTTGAGGCTCAGACAGGTTCCCCGATATGCACGGGGGTGATGTGACAAACTGATGGGCATGGGTTTTAGGCGCCACCTGTGCGCTTTCTGCAGAAGACTGGCTGGGAGATAATGTGAACGTGCTGAATCCACCCAATTGACTAGCGCCAGTACTTGCTCAGGCCTTACCATCCTTAGAACGGCATTAGGCCCGACCAAATATCGCTGTAGATTCTGGCGGCTACTGGGACCTGAGGTAGTAGGTTCAGTAGGACGTGTAGCTGTGGCAGAATGGCCACATCCTCTCCCTGCACCAGAGGCTCCACCAACACCACCACCGTGACCCTTATTAGATGTTTGCCTCATAGTTAGCGTTCACAAAGCAAAGTAAAAATTGGTTAAGTATGTTAAAAATAATTAACCGCCAATATAAACCCTGATGTAGGGTATTGCACTCAATTATTTTTTTAAACTCTATATGACAGCGGTATTTGTGGCCTAAATGTGACTGTATTCGATGTACGTTAAATCCATAATGATCAGTATATGAACACACAGTTTATTTAAACCACAGTAAACGAATGGCAGCATTTGTGGCCAAAATGTGACTGTATTCTATGTACGTTAAATTCAAAATGAGCAGTATATGAACACACGGTTTATTTCAACCGCAGTAAACGAATGGCTGTATTTGTGGCCTAAATGTGACTGTATTCTATGTACGTTAAATCCATAATGATCAGTATATGAACACACAGTTTATTTCAACCGCAGTAAACGAATGGCCGTATTTGTGGCCTAAATGTGACTGTCACCTATGCACGTGTAATCAAAGATGACCAGTATATGAACACACGGTTTATTTCAACCGCAGTAAACGAATGGCCGTATTTGTGGCCTAAATGTGACTGTCACCTATGCACGTGTAATCAAAGATGACCAGTATATGAACACACGGTTTATTTCAACCGCTGTAAATGAATGGCCGTATTTGTGGCCTAAATGTGACTGTATTCTATGTACGTAAAATTCAAAATCAGCAGTATATGAACACACAGTTTATTTCAACCGCAGTAAACGAATGGCCGTATTTGTGGCCTAAATGTGACTGTCACCTATGCACATGTAATCAAAGATGACCAGTATATGAACACACGGTTTATTTAAACCGCAGTAAACGAATGGCCGTATTTGTGGCTTAAATGTGACTGTCACCTATGCACGTCTAATCAAAGATGACCAGTATATGAACACATGGTTTATATCAACCGCAGTAAACGAATGGCCGTATTTGTGGCCTAAATGTGACTGTATTCTATGTACGTTGAAGGAGAAAAAGGGGCAGTAACGTGGTATAAAAAACTAAGGTTTATTAGAATTATTTAAGATCCCTGATGGGGAAGACAAGCCCCTACCAAACAAACAAGACAGACAACATAATGGGGCCCATTAATGAGTCCCCAAAGGATAGGTCACTCGTGCAGAGCTGGCCCACAATAAACACAAAAAATAGATCTTTGGCAAATGCCGTAGATCTTAATTATGCCATACGGCAGGATGCAGGGTAGATCTTACCGGTATGCCAATCAGGACAGTTATAGTCCAAAAGACAGGAGGTGGAGGAGCTTCTTGTGTTCTGAAGAGCGTCCTCTTGTTGGTGACAACTGGGTTCCAAGGGGCTGCAGGGAAAGTCTATCCCTGTTTATGCCCTACTTGGCCCCGCAAGGGGTGGCCACGTCCGGAACCTAACCCTATTACGTCACCCTAGATAGCCCTAAAGGCTAATGAAGTCCAAATAAGCCCAAATACAGCTTATGAATATGGGGCGCGTGTGGCGAATCCCATACAGAGCGGCAGTCCAGGTTAACTTGCCAGGACGCTGACACACAGGCGGCAAGTTAACCTTGACTGCCGCTCTGTATGGGATTCGCCACACGCGCCCCATATTCATAAGCTGTATTTGGGCTTATTTGGACTTCATTAGTCCCATCAGGTCTGCGCAACCCACAGGGTTTTCCTTTGTCATCCCTCCTTCCCATCTAGATCATCAAATCGGGCTGGGAGCGTTGCTTGTTTTGGTACATGTTACACACGCTCCACGAGTATAACTATACCTGGGCTGACCTTGACCACACCGGCCTAGTTAGGCCTGTATAACCCACAGGCCCGTCCCCTCCCTTTGATCTAGACATATGACTACACGGTGATAGGAGTGGAGACAATATCCTCCACTTATGACCCCTGTCCCCTGAAGAGTTAAGGGGTCTCCCTTCTTTATAAAGTGGAGGTATCTTCCATATTTTTGATATATTCCCGAGATAACGAAACGCGTAGGGACTCCGATATATATATCATCCACACCCATTTCTTCCCTCCCACCCTGGTTACCCCCATTACCATCAGGACCAGCTCATTGCTCCTTTAGGGCTATCTAGGGTGACGTAATAGGGTTAGGTTCCGGACGTGGCCACCCCTTGCGGGGACAGGACCTCGTGTTAGGTTGACACCATAGGGATCTACAGGCCAAGTAGGGCATAAACAGGGATAGACTTTCCCTGCAGCCCCTTGGAACCCAGTTGTCACCAACAAGAGGACGCTCTTCAGAACACAAGAAGCTCCTCCACCTCCTGTCTTTTGGACTATAACTGTCCTGATTGGCATACCGGTAAGATCTACCCTGCATCCTGCCGTATGGCATAATTAAGATCTACGGCATTTGCCAAAGATCTATTTTTTGTGTTTATTGTGGGCCAGCTCTGCACGAGTGACCTATCCTTTGGGGACTCATTAATGGGCCCCATTATGTTGTCTGTCTTGTTTGTTTGGTAGGGGCTTGTCTTCCCCATCAGGGATCTTAAATAATTCTAATAAACCTTAGTTTTTTATACCACGTTACTGCCCCTTTTTCTCCTTCATATTCTCTGTCTCAGAGCAGTACTTTACGGAGAGTGCCCCGGCACCTCCTCCCTCCAGGGACCACTTATCTTTTCATTATTCTATGTACGTTAAATTCAAAATGACCAGTATATGAACACACGGTTTATTTCAACCGCAGTAAATATATATTTTTTTAAACGCAGTAACCTAATGCCCGTATTTGTGGCCTAAATGTGACAGTCACTTATGCACGTGTAATCAAAGATGACCAGTATATTAAAAAAAAATTAAGCACAGTCATCAAAAAAGCTGTATTTCTGGACTAGCAGATATGCAGATAGATAGTGCTGGTGCACTATATGAAAAAAAATTAAAATTAAGCACAGTCAGCAAAAAAGCTGTATTTCTGGACTAGCAGACATGCAGATAGATAGTGCTGCAACAGCATGTCTGCATAAAAGGGCTGCCAATTAGGTATTCATAGTGACAAACTGTAAAAAAAAAAAGTGTTTTCAACAGAAGTTGGCTCAGTGCAGGCTTAAAAAAACTGTGCACTGCACCCACAAAACACATTGGATTGAGATCGCTGAGTTATAAGGCAGTTCTTCTTAGTATTTATCCCTGATCTGTCCCTGACAGCAGCAGCATCCTCTCCCTACAATAAGAATAGCAGAGTGACGGGCGTCGCTACGTGACTCAGCCTTATATAGAGGCTGGGTCACATGCTGCAGTTGGCCAATCACAGCCATGCCAATAGTAGGCTTCTAAGGGCACACAGTTAAACGCTTGTTGATTGGCTGATTTGCAGCCTTTCAAAAAGCGGCATAAAAATCGCCGAACACCGAACACGAACCCGAACTTTTACGTAAATGTTCGTGTTCGGGTCCGGGTCCAAAAAAAGCTAAAGTTCGGTACAAACCCGAACTTTACAGTTCGGGTTCGCTCAACTCTACTCATAACAGAGCGGGGATGGGGACCAACAGCATTGGCAGTAACAGGGATAATAGTGGCCTTGTGACAGAGTGGGGAGGGGGAGAAGCAGCAGTGGCATACAGCACAATATAGTGGCAGATCACAGTAGTAGCATAACCCAAAAACAGCAGTGTGATAGCATGGCCCATTGGCATGTATATCCTTTTAGCATGTACATATCAGTAGGCCAAGAACCCCAATTGTAGGAAAGGCAGTAGAGGCAGCGGGCAGGTGGCATCAGGTGGGTGGCAGCATCAGAATGGTGGTAGCAGGACGTGGCCAGAAGTAATGGTCCATTTTGCAGAATATTGGCAGCACACTACAGTATGATCATTAGTGGCAGAATTATCTATTCTGTTGCAACAGGCACCGGCGTCTGGAAATCCTGGTTGATCCACGCCTGATTCATTTTTATGAAGGTTAGTCTCTCAAAATTTTGAGAGAAAAGGTGAGTTCTTAGTGGTAACCCCCCGCCGCACTGAACACCCTCTCAGATGCCACACTTCTGCCTGGGCAGGAAAGCATGCCCATGGCAAACTGAGCCAATTGCAGCCGCACTTGAAGTTTGCATTCCCAGTAGTCCAGGGGATGTTGGATCATGGGTGACAGGGTGCAGTCCAAGTATGCTACCACCTGCTGGTTATGGTTCTGCTGCTAGGTGGTTTCTTCAGTAGGCTGAAGAAAACTGCTCATCATAGATGCCAGACAGAAGTTCCTGCATATGGATCTGGTGCTGATCCTGCCCCCCATCAGTCATGGCAGTGAAGCATGAGCACAGAAAGTTCCCCCTGTCAAACCTTCCTGAGGATGGGCAATGGTGGAGACCAACTAACTACTCAGCATGTCTCTATAGTAGTCTATTTTTGTATCCCTCTCAGAAGGTCTAAACAATGGCCCCATTTTTGACCGGTAGCGAGGGTCTAACAATATGGATAGCCAGTAGTCATCCCTCTGCTGAATCCTTACAATGTGGCTGTCAGTACACAAACATGACAGCATGCATCTAGTCATTTGTGCAAGGGACTTGTAGGGTCTCCCTGCCTCATATGCATCATCTTCATCATCGCCTTTAAAGGGAACCTGTCACCTCTACTATGCTACCCTCACTGAGCGTTTCTAAATGTTCATTGTGTTACCCTAAACATATAAATTACACTTTTAATTTCACTTGCAGACAAATTCAATAAGTATTATGCATTTTTGTACTTCCCGTCTTTAATGCAAATTAACATAAAAGAGTCATATCTTACTTGTGTGACCAGAGAAGAGTCATATTTGCTCCTCATGCTCCTCCGGCTCCTCTAGTTCCTCTCCTTGGGCAGAGAACCCATCTAGTTGTTTATAAAATTCCTGGGCGTTTCTATAATCCTCCTATGCCAGTTCATACTCCTCGACGTTCAGGTGGCCGTGAAATGGAAGTGCCACATCTTCTGTCCCCTCCCCACTATCCCTTCTAGGACGTGAAGGAGTGTAATGATATAATTCTTCCCATAGTACTGCCAACTGACAAATAAATTGTCCTTCTCAAAGGGCCTGAGAAACTGGTACATGTCACTCATGAACTGTCACTGGCTAATGTGGAAGTTACATTGGGAGTAGACCTCTTCGTCTGCAGCATTAAGAAATTATTGACCACTTTCCTCTGCTCGTACAGGTGGATAGTGGACTTCCAATGGGTGGAAATGTCTCATATCAGTTGATGTTGGGTAAAAGCCTTTTTCCTTTGCAGCTCAAGGAGTATGTGTTTTGCATGGTAACAGTAGCTGAAGTACATGTACAGTTTCCTGAACATTTTTAACAATTCATGCAGTTCAGTGGAAGACTTGAGGAGTCGAGTGACACCGAGATTGAAGACGTGTGCCATGCAGGGCGCATGGGTCAGCCCTCCCTGATGCAGCACAGACAAAATGTTCTTCCCGTTATCAGTAACCATGGATCCTATCTCTAGGTGGTAAGGTGACAGTCAGTGTTCGATTTCTTTATTGATGACGCTGACCAATTCCTCCCTGGTGTCGCTCCATTTGCCAAGGCTGACCAGGTATAGAACTGCGTGACAATGCCTAGCTCTGCATAGGTGATATGCACCTATCAGACAATGGGGGCATATACTAGCCATACGCCCCCATGCCGACCATTGTCTGAGATGGGAATACCCCTTGAATGACCAATATTATGTTAATCATTTCATTCATCATGCTGAATTATTTTTTGTTAGCCATAACTGAACTTTAAATTATGTTCTTAAAAAGTTTTCTTCTGCAGCTACTGTACTTTTTCTTTCTTCTCTGGGCCTATCCTACAGTATGATTGTAAATAGTTGTAAATACTTGTAATGGTAGTGGCCGTGTACAGTCAGACAACTAACTGATTAATCATCTGTCGGGCAGTTAAACTGATTAATAATTGACGACTAGTTTCAACTTCTTGACCAGCCTTAAATTTTCATAATAATGATAACATTTTCATTTTACTTGGATTTAGCATTATTTAATGAAATTGAGTATAAGTGAATTATCCGTGCTCAGACAATGACGACACAATCAGAGTAAACCTATTTTCAATTGCTTTTCATTTTCTACGGTAATGTTTTTCTTTTCTTTTTTGTATCTCAAAATGCATCGAAAGTTAAAATTAAATTAAATAAACTACTACACTTTTTCTAAGCATACAGGAATTGTGGATAGGAAATCTAAAGGAATTTAATCACATTTTCCGTGTTTGAGAAAGCAGTATTATTCAAACACATTTACTGTACATACCCTTTCCATCATATTAGGAATGTAATTCCTATAGAAAATTAAAATGTAGCATAGGCTCATACTACATGAGCAGACATTATATATGTATATATGCGTGTATGCATGTATGTAGAAATAATAGAATTCCCTCACAGAAAAGTAATCAGGACTTGTAATCAGCCAAGCAGCTTTATTCAGCTGTTTAACCCTCTATGTATTCATACATGGTATGGGAATGGATAACATAAATTACATCTCATAGGAGAATAATTCCATTTATAGGTCAGCTGTATTCTTCAACTTTATGTTAGACTGCCATTAGACCCCGTTTATGCAACCATATTTTTGGTCCACATCCTATCCGCAAGGACCCATTAATTTATTTAGGTTTGCAAAAAAAATAAAAATAACGACGTTGACAACTGTCCATATCCGTATTTCTGTTCCGCAGTCCCACAAAAATATAGAATATGTCCTTTTCTGGTCTGTTTTGCTGCCAAAGATTGGCATTGTAACAATCGGTCGGCAAAAAAAACAAAAACGATGCAACACGAATGTTACATAGATTACATTGTTTTTTGTTTTTTTTGTAGATCCGAGCTTTACGGACCACAAAATAAATACGGTCATGTGAATGCATCCTTAAAAAGAGAACACTGATATTTATTAACCCCTTAGTGACCAGCCTGTTTTGGGCCTTAGTGACCAAGCATTTTAATTTTTTATTTTTTCATCATCGCATTCAAAGAGAATACAGTATAACTTTTAAATTTTTCCATCATATAGTATTATGAGGTCTTGTTTTTTAATGGCACCATTTTGGGGTACACATAAATGATTAAATTTTACTATGGGCTGTTTCACACGAGCGGATGCCGTGCGTGGCATCCGCTCCGTGAAAGAGTGCCAAGACCCGATGCAGACTGCAGAAGCACAGAGCATTAACATGACTGAAAATGCTCCGTGCCTCTCTGTGATCTCTTTACTACGAAATCACAGTGACAACTGTGATTTCGTAGTAAAGAGGTCACAGAGAGGCACGGAGCATTATCAGTCATGTTAATGCTCCGTGCCTCTGCAGTCTGCATCGGATCTTGGCACTCTTTCACGGAGCGGATGCCACGCACGGCATCCGCTCGTGTGAAACAGCCCTAAGGCTGAGTTCACACGAGTGTGTCTGGATAAGGTCCGGATGCGTTGTGGCAAACCCGTGCGAATAGGTACCCAATTGCAGTCAGTTTTGACTGCGATTGCGTTCAGTTGTTCAGTTTTTATCGCGCGGGTGCAATGCGTTTTGCACGCGCGTGATAAAAAACTGACTGTGGTACCCAGACCCGAACTTCTTCACTGGGTTCGGTGTTGTGTAAATGTTATTATTTTCCCTTATAACATGGTTATAAGGGGAAATAATAGCATTCTTTAATACAGAATGCTTAGTAGGTGGTCAATTGAGGGTTAAAAAAGAAAAAATAATTAACTCACCTTCTCCTCTTGATCGCGTAGCTGCCGGTCTCTTCTTACTTCTTTAATCATGAGCTGCCGGCTAAAGGACCTGTGGTGACGTCAGATCACATGGTCAAATCACATGGTCCATCACCACGGTGATTGACCATGTGATTGGACCATGTGATGTGATGTCACCTACAGATCCTACTGTGAACTCAGCCTAACTGTTTATGGGGAAGGGAAAAGCAGAAATGCCATTTAGTTTTTATGTTAGACATTTTATGTTAGAAATTTACTCTCTGGATTGGTATAATTACAGTGAATATATATATATATATAGATATATATATAGATATATATATATATATTAACCTTTTTTTTACCTTTTACTAGTTTTGCACAATAAAACCCCTTCTTTAAAAAGCACCACATCCCAAGACCCATCTTTTTTTTTTTTTGTTTTCTTTTTACGGAGCTATGTGGGGTTTGATTTTTCTGAGACAAATTTTCATTGATATAATTTTGGGATACATAACACTTTTTGATTGCTTTTTATTTCATTTTTTGATAGTGAATAACTTAAAAAACAGCAATTATTATTATTATTTTTTTTTAAGCTTAGGGTGTCTAGACCTGCACCAGATCTATCAGAGGAGTTCAGGCTGGATGATCAATCTGGTGCAGGGATACATACTTTTTACTGACTCTATACCAACTATTAGGCCTCGTCCACATTTCAGTTTTTTGCTAACGTGTTTTATCCGCATTTTCCACGGACAGCACATGTACCCATTGATTTAAATGTGTCCGTTCACATTTCAGTATTTTTTTACTGATCGTGGGTCAGTAAAAAAATTTACGGAGACATGCACTACTTTGATCAGTGATGCGGATTAAGCACGCCCATTGAAGTCTATGAGTCAGTGAAAATCACAGACACACCACGGATGGCCTCAGTGGTGTATCCGGATGTTAAAAACGGACACCCGGACCAACCACGGATCCTTCACGGACATCTTCACAGATGAAACACGTACACTTTTTTTCACAGACGTGTCACTGACTTGGAAATGTGGACGAAGCATTAGATGGCTTGCTTTAAGATATATTTTTGTACCAGAACTGTGAAGCAAAATGGTGCATCTTAGATCCTGCTCCATTTCTCCACCCCTTTGTGATAAGCTTTGCCCTCTTGTCAAGCATGTCAGAAAAAAGGGTAAAAGCCCTAGATGCACCAAAATGCATCACATTTTAGACCAATTTAGGCGCACAAACATTAATAAATCTTTGCCACAATGTTTTCAGTGTGTTTTTCAGTTCACATCCGGCATATGCATGTAACCTATCCATAGGTCACCCTTTCACCCCATGGAACAGTGTCCTTATGCCCTTCATCTGGCTGCTATATATCAGTATACCCTTGTTTTTACCTGTATATAATGCTATAATGCTTTTTTATGGCGGAGTATTTAAGAAAATACTGATATACTTTATTTTTTTCACATGGGAGTCTATGAGCGACTTAATCACCTATATGTCTATACAGTAGCATATGCCAGAGCCCTCTGTTGGAGATATGCGTAAAAAAATCCTACTACTTCATACAAAAGGTAGTAATAACTCCTCAAGTAACAACAGCTAAAGGTGATTTAGCAAAGTTGATGCAAACATTTATATTTTGGGATATAATTTTAATTAGTATTTATTAAGCTGTGTTGATGAATGCATCATTGTGAGAAAAAAAAATAGAACAAATATGTGGATGTCAGAGAAGCATTATATTTAAGTAATAATTAGTACCAAACTTCAATCACAAGAAAAAAGCAGCAAAGGAATCCTCATGATAAAGCTAATTGTTATTTAAGCAAATCAAGTGAATAATACATATGACCTCTTAGCCGCCACCATTCCACGCTGATAAGAAACGGTCTAATGAACCTTCTTAATTAAAGACTTCATAACACCGTCATTTAAGTGTTAACAATCACCATAGACTCATTATATTATCAGGTACACCACCTAATTGCCTAAAAAAATTACAGCTCCCCATTATCCATCTTTGTGAACACTGACTGCCAGGAAGTACGGTATTTTACAAAGGAAGTATTGATTTCAAGATAATAACAGGTGGCAGGCCGGCATACTTGGCAGCTTTCCTTTAGAAAGTGGATCAAGTGATAAAGCAATGTTATGATTTTTAAAGGCCACAGCTTGGGTTCTCGAATCAATCTGTGTGACATTTGTAAACTTCAAGGTTTACATATAAAAAAATACTCGTTCTTATCTGAACATGGTTATGTCAGAAAACAAAACCCCATACTTAAACAGGCATGCTATTTCTGAAGCGTAAAGAGCAAATTAGGGTGAGGAACCTACTAAAAAATAAATAAAATGGCAGGTTGTGCACTATAGTCCCACTTGCTTGTCTAGGGTACAACTCTTCTCCTAACATACTTATTATGAGACATGGCCCCCCCACTGTAGCAACACACATAATGTGCAGCATCTTAAAGAGACAGATGCACGTTAGCTGGTTGATGCTCAGCGCTACCACACATTGCCTGGGCAGCTATTCTCCTTGTGTCAAAGGTTAAGGGGAAGGGAAAACACCAAATACACACCACAACGAATAGACAACAATCTAGGCCTCAAAAGCTAAGGAAGAGGGATGGTGACCTCCTAGGAATCCCTAGGCCTTTCCCTAACTCCTGCCAGTATGAGCAGATCCTGATGGTGGAAATACTCATACACCGGATACCTAAAGCCCTGCTAAAACTGAAGAGCCCTAGGATAGGTAGCAGGGGATGAGACAGCTGGTTCCTTCCAGAATGAAGGAACCTGCATCTCATTGAGGCCTAGAAGCAACACACACCAGATAATAAGAAACAGTGAAGGCAACAAGTACTTAGCTTAGAGTTGTATGGAGAAGCAGGAGATCCAAGACAAACCAGCACTAGCAACTCCAAGCAGAAACTATCAACCGCATGGTCAGCAGTGTGAGGCGGATCTAAATAGAGCCTCATCACTGATAACGAGCGGCACCTGAGGAGAGGTGAGATCCTGCCAAACAACAACATACATAGAGTAAAACAGAGAGACCTGTCAGATAGCCTCACGTGCAGAAAGTCTATCCGATCTTCTCACCTCTCTCACAGGAGGGACCGTGACACCTTAGTTCTTGCTCATTAGTCATTTTTCTTGTTTTCTATATTGAATTTGACCCAGACTTTTTTTTGGAGACACCATCTGCAAGATGATAATGGTTGGTATTAGAGACTACTCCACAGAGCTGACCCAAAAATGTATTTGCCAAAACATGTACCCTGTGGTGGGTGCATTGAAAGGGCAATGTCCCATGCAATGGGTGCTTCAAGGAAATGTCTTCCTAGATCAGACTTCAACTACTGGCTGGTGGGGAAACGGTAAGCTGAACCCATGGTGATTAGTATTGAGCAAAGCATCCAAAGTGGTATTCGGTCCAAATTTTAGAAAAAAATTGATTCTTAACTAAGCCAAATATCCTCAAGTTTCGGGGTAACAAATCATTTTTCCTAAAATGGCAACTGAAAAAAAATACTCAACTCATCCAATTGCTCGCACAGAGGCAGTCTGTTACGGACGATCCGGGACAAGTGGCAGGAGATCGGTGAGACTGGCAACATATGTTTTGATCTGACAGGTGTTCCTTGTGGATCAATAGGCGTCTGTTGATGTTTCTAGAAATGGCCACACCCCATTGCTAATATGGTCATTTAACCTTCCTTATTTATTGTTGCTTTTCCCACAGTGCTGTGCAGTTTATAGCTTCAGTTTCAGTTGTGGATTGCTGGTGTGTGGATCTCAGTGGAGTTCCTGGTGCTTCCATAGTGTCAGTATGGGATCTGTATCTCCACTGCAGGGTGGCAGATCGCTGTCTACACATTGCAGCACTATGGGTTCCAGTACTGGCTTACCTTGTAGGAGACGCAGGTGCCCGCCAGCATACCGCCGCATCCGTCCTCTTTGCCAGGTGTCATCTGATGCGCTATAGCATGCGCGCGCGCACCTCTCCCTTTCTTATAGGAGTAGGCAGCTGGTTCCTGATTACCATCCCCACCCGGAGGCGGGACTATTTGTATTTAGGCAGCTTCACTCATCATGAAGTGCCCAAGCGTGGTTGTTGTACCTCTTGACTCCCGCTGAAGCATTCCTCTGTGTCTGTTTATTGGATTTCCTGGATTCTGACCTCTGCTTCGTTTGACTACGCATCTGCCTGCTGTCTGTTTATTGGATCACCTGGATTATAGACCTCTGCACTGCCTGACTATGCGTCTGCCCATCTCCTCCTGTAAGTCTGCCTGGATCCAGATCCTGCACTGCCTATGAGACTGCTTATATCTGCATGCTATATTGCTCTGAACTTTGTGTTGCCTGTATCTGTCAAGTGACTTTTGAATATTGTCTGCCAGTAAAGACCATCTGTTCCTTTATTCTGCCTTTGTTGGACTCTGTTCACACTACTGCAGGTAGCTGCATTCAAGGTAACCAGTGCAGACACCAGGGTCCTGTCTCTGAGAGTCAGCAGTCAGCAATATTGGACTAATTCCCAGTCCTCTATCAGCTGACACAGAGGATCCACATCCTCTGGTCCTAACACATAGCTCCTTTGAAGTTAAGTATTTCCTTTCCCTATTGTATTCTGTTTGGGTTCTGTGTGTTGCATTTCCCTATTGTTTGTATTAGGCCTGAAGGAGACTCCTGTTCGGTCTTTTATTTGGAGGAACAGCTAGTCTCATCCCTGCCATTAGTATCAGGGTCCTATAGGGCTAGATAGGACTCTAAGTATTCCTGTGTATGCACACCTACCTCTGGGGTCTGTTCATACTGGTAGTAGTCAGTCAGGATTTTGGCTAGGGTTTTACTAGGAGGTGTCCATTAGTGTTGAGCACGAATATTCGAAAAACAAATTTTTATTGCGAATATCGCCACTTCGAGAATTTGCGAATATTCTATAGTGCTACATTTTCATTTTTGACCCACGCCAGTATTGAGCGTGCAATATTCGCATATTATGCGATCATTACCTTGCCGATTTTCGCGTAAAAAAAAGAATGTAGAATATAACGAATATACGAATTCGCGAATATATGATGAATATTCTACAAAATATTAGCAAAATATCACAAATTCGAATATGACCCCTGCCGCTCATCACTAGTGTCCATCTTCCTTCCCTAGTTCTCGGGCCTGATTCCCTGTTCTCCTCTTTCCTCTTATGCTCGGTGTTGTGTTTCCCTCCCACACCAAAGCGTGACACAGTCCGCTCCTTTCTTGATTGAAAAAAATCTGCTGAAGGTCTGCCCTGAGAGTGATGGTGTTACCACTCGCTCCCAGTGTGATCACTTGGTGACATCATCGTCATCACTTGTTCACACTGGGACTGTGCGGTGACGTCATCACACTCACCGCAGGTTCTTTAACAGGTCTTTTTCAATCAAGAGAGGAGGAAGTAAAATAAATCCAAAGTATTTTATTACAGTTGCCTTTGTTTTTTTAGTCAATAGAGGCAGACCAAATAACTCAATGTACAAAGTGTATAAAAAGAAGGGAAATGAACTATATAAGGATATATGTAAAGATGTTAATAGTTCTATTAGAAAGAGGAAATTAAAGTATGCAGTTTGTGGGTTAGGCATATGGTATACAAGGCCAGAATGTCATTTCACTTGAATTAGTAGAGTGTGTATTGTTACATCAGCAGCCTCAGCTTTGCTCTCTACAAACCCTCTTGCTCCAGAGAACCAGACCCACCAGTTTTACTCTACTTCCTTGCAGTAGGCCTGGCCACCTGAGTCATCTGTCTCTTTTACCCTGGCAGGAAGCAGCCAGCTTCTTGCCAGTAAGGCCTCCACTCCCCGTCTATAAGCTGTGCTCCCCTAGCTCTTAATGTGCCAGTGTGCATGCACCCTAATTCAAACCAGCCTATAGTTGGCCACCTTTGGGTACTTAAGGCATCTTTCTCTATAGAAAGGTGCCTGAGCAATAGGTTGTTTAGCTTGCTAGTTCCGTGCAAAGGTGTGCTGTGTTTATTTGTCTGCCCGTGTACTAACTTCTGTATGTTTTCTGGATTATGACCCTCCCTTGCCGGTCCTGACCTCTGTCTGATGTCTGTATTGACTGATTGCTGCCTGCCCAGACCTCGGACTGTTAATCGCATTGCTAATACTCCCCCTGCCCTGACCTTGGCCTGTCTCTGACTATTGTTTGCCTATCCCAGTGGGTCAGCTGTCAATCACACAGAGATTGTTCCCAGAGGTAGCAGTCTGCCAAGATAATCCCCTTAGGGTTAGCCTAAAGTGGAATCTGTATAGTTGACACAGTGGTTCCATAGCCAATTCCGTAACAACATCATATATAAAATATTATCTTATGCTTATTATATATTTTTTCTTCTGTGACACATTTTGCTTGATTCTATATGTATTAGGCTGATGTCATGAATGTCATCTATTATACTCTAAACTATATGTAAATACACCATAGCTGATAAAAAATTAGCTACTGAAGGCTCTTAATATAACAAAAATGCACAGTGTCATAGACAATTCGAAAAAAAGAAAAATGTTCATTAAGCACAACTGTCCAGTGATCTACTGTACCTGAACTATAACAAAATATGATCTTTGGTCTCTGTACTATCTTAACTGCATTTTTGTTTCTCCCTCCCTTGGTTAAAAATTATGTTTCATTTTCTCAGCAGGTATATAACAATACTCATATAACTATGTTCCAGAACACAAGAAAACCCTCCGTCATTCTCGCAGGGGCCTATTTATCATGCAAGCTGAAAGAGAACAAAATCTCAGTAGTCCAACTAGCATAATTGTAATGGATTCCAAGGGCCGTGCACATTTGTCAGGCTCTATATGACTTGATATGCTGCAGAATAATCTGAAAAGTTGGATCACACTGGTATATATTACTCAGTTGTTAGTGCCCTCATTAAATATTGATAGACTAGTTAAGGTAATATGACCCATGCTGATAAATTTATGGAGAATAAATCATGGTATTTTCAAATGCAGATCACACACGCTGCCTTCTAATAGAGCAGTCCGAAGGCTTGTAGAGGAATTCAGCAAATAATTTGTGACAGGACAGCTGTACACTGTATTTCAAGGTAATGTAAGGGAAATAGCAATGCAAATGATGTCATGTAATATCTCAACAGGCACAAGTGTACTCAGTAATCATGCTTCCCTGCAAACACACGGTAATACATTTCCCTTCAGTGCAATAAAGGACAATTCCACACAACACTGAATTGTCAAAACTCAATTTCTCAGAAATGATAGTTTCCTGGGGTCTGCACTTTTGGAGTTCAGAGGGTTAGGGACCTTTTTTCACTGGAGTCCTCTTGGCAAACATGTCCCACAGCTCTGAGGAGCACCCGTGCTGTCAGGTCATAACCCGGCTTCCTTTTGCTGAGTAGCAAATGTGAGAGTTTTCTGAAGTGACTGAAGACAAAGAGACATCATAAGAATGTCCTGTCCTGTATAACTTGCACATTATAAACGTTTTGTCTCTGTGTAATTATAATGCTAAGCAGAAGCCACCTTTCTGTATTGTAAGTGTTCATTGGATGTTAATCAATACATTAGGGTACAAAGATACAAGAGCAGTTTCCCAAGTTGCAGGAAAACCACAGTAAGTATAGCATTTATAGCGTATATATTTTCTAAGACTATTTCTTACATAGAAATATTCATCATTGTCATTGGCCCAATTAGAGAGGTAAAGAAAACATTCACCATTTTTTAAATAATTAATTTGCCTGTTTTTTTAAAGGCCCTCATATACACTCACCTAAAGAATTATTAGGAACACCATACTAATGCGGTGTTGGACCCCCTTTTGCCTTCAGAACTGCCTTAATTCTACATGGCATTGATTCAACAAGGTGCTGATAGCATTCTTTAGAAATGTTGGCCCATATTGATAGGATAGCATCTTGCAGTTGATGGAGATTTGAGGGATGCACATCCAGGGCACGAAGCTCCCATTCAACCACATCCCAAAGATGCTCTATTGGGTTGAGATCTGGTGACTGTGGGGGCCATTTTAGTACAGTGAACTCATTGTCATGTTCAAGAAACCAATTTGAAATGATTCGAGCTTTGTGACATGGTGCATTATCCTGCTGGAAGTAGCCATCAGAGGATGGATACATGTTCTCATTCTGTTTACGCCAAATTCGGACTCTACCATTTGAATGTCTCAACAGAAATCGAGACTCATCAACATTTTTCCAGTCTTCAACATTCCAATTTTGGTGAGCTCGTGCAAATTGTAGCCTCTTTTTCCTATTTGTAGTGGAGATGAGTGGTACCCGGTGGGGTCTTCTGCTATTGTAGCCCATCCGCCTCAAGGTTGTTCGTGTTTTGGCTTCACAAATGCTTTGCTGCATACCTCGGTTGTAACGAGTGGTTATTTCAGACAACGTTGCTCTTCTATCAGCTTGAATCAGTCGGCCCATTCTCCTCTGACCTCTAGCATCCACAAGGCATTTTTGCCCACAGGACTGCCGCATACTGGATGTTTTTCCCTTTTCACACCATTCTTTGTAAACCCTAGAAATGGTTGTGCGTGAAAATCCCAGTAACTGAGCAGATTGTGAAATACTCAGACCGGCCCGTCTGGCACCAACAACCATGCCACGCTCAAAATTGTTTAAATCACCTTTCTTTCCCATTCTGACATTCAGTTTGGAGTTCAGGAGATTGTCTTGACCAGGACCACACCCCTAAATGCATTGAAGCAACTGCCATGTGATTGGTTGACTAGATAATTGCATTAATGAGAAATAGAACAGGTGTTCCTAATAATTCTTTAAGTGAGTGTACATGTGTGCATTGTTAGCCAAACTTGATGTTCTCGGTAGGTTTGGACAAGAAGTGTATGGGGAATTCCCAATTCTCCACTAACAGATAAGGTAAGGGGAGCGAATGATCAAGCAAAATACATATTTTTGACAGACCCTTTTGTTCTCCCAAAAAGATAAGCTGCCACAAGAAGTGTTTGGTGGTAACTTTTTCCTCTCCACCCTTTAAATATACTTACACATTCGCCAAGCTGAATGTGTATGTGTATGGGAGAGTTGGGAGGAAGATAGGAGAGATAGCTGATCATTTGGATAAAAGCTTTTCAATAGGTAAGGTCACCTGAAACTGCTGCCCATAGCAACCAATCACAGTACAATGTTCATGTTTACCCAAAATAACCAATTACAACACTGCTTTCATTTTACTACAGCTCCTCTCGATCTACCTTTCCCTGCTAGTTGTCTGAAAATAAGGTCCTTTGTGATTCAAAGTGGTAATCTCCCTACATGTTCTGTCTAAAAGACAAACTGTTTGTTGCACATAGTAACCAATTATGTATTATGCATTTTATAAACTAAAGTAACTGTTGAGATACTGCTTCTCAGTCTGCCTCTCATCTCCCCTGCATGTGCTGTCTAAAAGATAAACTGTTTGTTGGCCATATCAACCAATCATAGCAGAGATTTCATTTTACTATAGCAATTCGTATAAGGGTCCATTCACACGTCCGTAGAATGGGTCCGGATCCGTTCCGCAACGTTGCGGAATGAATCCGGACCCATTCATTCTCTATGGGGTCGGAAGAGATGCGGAAAGCACACAGTGTGCTGTCCGCATCTGCATTTCCGGAGAGCGGCCCAATCTTCCGGTCCGCGGCTCCCGAAAAAAATAGAACATGTTCTATTCTTTTCCGCAATTGCGGACAAGAATAGACAGTTCTATGGGGTTGCCGGCCGGGTGTATTGTGGATTTTCAATTTGCGGATCCGCAATACACTATGGACGTGTAAATGGACCCTAATACTGTAGACCTATTGTATGTTTACCAACCTGTGGCTCTCCAGCTGTTGCAAAATGACAACTCCCATCTTGCCCTGACAATCTACAGCCATCAGTATATGATGAAAGTTGTAGTTTTGCAGCAGCTGGAAATCCACGGGTTGTTAAATATAGGTTAATGGCATTGTAAGAAGTGCTGTGGTAAAATGAAAGCTATGATGTGACTGGTTGCTCTGGGCAACAGTTTGTCTTTTAGACAGCATGGGTAGGGAGATGGGAGGTCATTTGAAGTGCAGGGTATGTGAGAGGCAGAGTGAGAAGCAGTATCTCAGCAGTTACAGTTACATTAGTGTATACATTTTAATGCACACAGAATCAAAAACACATTGCTAGAACCATCCAGAACCCTGTCGACTGGACCCAGTATTGCCCCCAGTATTTTAAGTTGGATCATTAAGAGTACATGTAGCAAGTTTGGTTGATGATATCCATCAAGGATTAAACAAACTTTCATAGTTAGAATAGATTGATAGATAGATAGATAGATAGATAGATAGATAGATAGATAGATAGATAGATAGATAGATAGATAGATTAAAGAGGTAGTCCCAAGATCAACAATTATCTTCTAACCACAGAACAGGTGATGTGAAGTGGCATCCTGTGTCCCACATTTGAATATAGAGGTGGTTGAGCTGTACTCAGATATCTCAAACAATCTCCTCCAATAATCAGTCACATCACCTATTCTGTGGTTAGATGATGTGTCAATCATGGGCCACCCCCTTTATGTTTAGTTCATACACTTGTAGGTCTTTGATTTGAGTTAGGTCTTGGTTATAATCTAGATCCAAAATCAGAATGAGTACACAACTAAATTCAATCAATGTTACATTTAAATAAACTACATTACTAATATTTCCCCCTATTCTCATATGTATCTTACCAAATATTATAAATTTCTAAAACATATAATCATCTTTCTAACACTGGGATCCATAAACCCTTATTGCACCTTTATGCTCAGAACATATTTAAAGAAGGCTACAGGAACATTTGCTTCCAATCTGATCAGGCCATGCTATCAGGATGTTGATGGTAAAACTACCTTGAATGTTGTTTTCCATGATTGGAATGAAGACCCATGTTGAAAAGTATTCCAAAGAGTGAAAATTTTATTCATTTGTGGTCATGGTAAAATGGTGCATTAATGGTACCATTACATAACCGTAATATTTTTTCATGATGGAAAATGTCAAATGACTATTGCAAGAATTCTGACTTTTACTATCAATAAAAGTTAATATAGATCCATTACCTAAATTTCAATTGGTACACCACATAATTGAAGATTAATGCAGAGAAAATTGTCAGACAATCCCCCAAAACACACAAAACATGCAAACATCAACTAACAGAGGCTCTGAACACTGTAATCCTCCTCCTTCAGATCCAGTTGTTAGGCTATGCATATACTGTAGTTAGCGCTGGGGTTAGCTTCCAGGTCACAGGATGTAATTATAGAAATAAGCAGCAGAGCACATTTGGTATTTAAGAAAGTTCAAAATAAAATTCATAAAAACACCAACTTCTAATTAAAAGATGTCATTGTGCTAATTTGCTGAATGTTAAAGACATTTTAAATGCAAGGTCTTGCAAAAATGACATTAAAAGGCATTCAGAAAATAGTGATTAAACTATTGGTGGAAAAAGTCCTCTTTAGCTGCTTTTGGTATTCCTCTCACTTTCATTGAAGCTATCTTTTCCATGTACAAGGACCCTACCGCCAGAGTGATGGTGAATGACATGCTGTCGCCTGTGTTCCCTATTTCAAACGGTACTCGACAGGGATGCCCATTATCAGGCTCACCCTGCCGCTGGCAAAATGCCTACACTAATGCCTACACTAATGCCCACACTAATGCCCACACTCAAGATGATGCGACCTGTGCGGCTCAGCGTGGCGCCGCCTACACATATTACCGCTCTACTGCTGCGGCTCCTCCTTTTTCTGACCGGAAGAGGAGAGGAGGACTGGACTGAGCACGCAGCAGCCAGGCGAGGTAACGTCAGCGGCGTCATCTTAGAGCCTGAGGCTAGAGTGGTTTTACTGTCAGGGTAACCCATTGGTAAAAGCTCAGCAAAGACATTTGAACTCATGGGTTTTCAAAAGGGCATAATAGACTGCGCAGGAATGTATCCATCTGAGGCTCGGGGTCCAGGGACCCCTGGGAGTCTGGGACCCCACATACTGCAGCAATATAATACCCTGGGATACCCCAGATCACACAGGGTTGTCAGACATTAACCCCTCACACTTCTTAGCTTTTCTTCTCACAGACTCTTGTTATTTAGTTTAGCTGATATACTCGAACATGTCCACAGCTGTGGCTGCGTTACATTTACAGGTTACACTTGTTTCATCCTTTTGGTTCCTGGTGCTGCCCTCCGCTATGATGCCCTCACCTAAAGGACCCTCATCTACAGTGCCATCACCTATAGGACCCTCATCTACAGTGCCATCACCTATAGCACCCCATCTACAGTGCCATCACCTATAGCACCCCACCTACAGTGCCATCACCTATAGCACCCCATCTACAGCGCCATCGCCTATAGCACCCTCATCTACAGCACCATCATCTACAGTGCCATCACCTATAGCACCCCATCTACAGTGCCATCACCTATAGCACCCCCATCTACAGTGCCATCACCTATAGCACCCCGATCTACAGTGCCATCGCCTATAGCACCCTTATCTACAGCGCCATTGCCTATAGCACCCTCATCTACAGCGCCATCGCCTATAGCACCATCATCTACAGTGCCATCACCTATAGCACCCATATACAGTACCATCACTTATAGCACCCTTATCCACAGTGCCATCACCTATAGCACCTTCATCCACAGTGCCTTCACCTATAGCACCCCATATACCGTGCCATCGCCTATAGCACCCATATACAGTGCCATCACCTATAGCACCCTTATCCACAGTGCCATCACCTATAGCACCTTCATCCACAGTGCCATCACCATAGCACCCCATATACAGTGCCATCACCTATATCACCTTAATCCACAGGGCCATCACCTATAGCATTACCATCTACCATGTAATTTAATCTTGCCAAGAACAACAGCGTGATGGCGCTATAGATTACCGTGCTAAAACGAATAGCACTATAGATGACTACAGTATACATTATATGCCCTGTACCATGCTGTACAATTTACAGTATAATCCATACACCATGCCGTACAATATGCATTATAATCCATACACCATGCCGTACAATATGCATTATAATCCATACACCATTCTGTACAATATACATTATAAGCCCTGCACCATGCTGTACAATATACAGTATAATCCATACACCATGCTGTATAATATACAGTATAACACCTACACTGTGGGGTTATTGTGTATATTGTACGGCATAGTGTATGGATTATAATGTATATTGTACGGCATGGTGCAGGGATTATAATGTATATTGTACAGCATGGTGCATACCAAGGGGAGAAACAGAACTGGATCGCACATCCACAATGCTATGCTTAGAGCTAATTAAACTCGATTCTCAGAGCAATAATAAAGTGTACAGCCCCCTATACTACATGCTGTACAAAAGGCATTAGGGTACATTTTGATCAAAAGGCATAAGCCCACTGGTGTATGAACTATACTGTATATCGTACAGCATGGGGCAGGGATTTTATAATGCATTCTGTACTGCATGGTGCAGGGATTATACTGTATACTGTACACCATGGTGTATGGATTATAATATATATTACACAGCATGGTGTAGGGGTTATACTGTATATTGTACAGCATGGTGTATTAACTATACTATATATTGTGAGGCATGGTGCAGGGATTATAATGTATTCTGTATAGCATGGTGCAGGAATTATACTGTATATTACCCAGCATGGTGCAGGGGTTACACTGTATTGTACGGGATGGCACAGGGGTTACACTGTATGCTCTTTGATGTGACAATTATCCTAGGTTTTCCTATCGCCCACCTTTGATGGCGCTGTGCCCAGCTCTGAGCCGACCCCGCTCAGCAGCCGCCAAGGCTTAGAGGGAACACTGGTCCTCACACACCTCTGATGCCATATATTTTTCAACGTTGATTATGAGCTTTTTCCATGATGAATGGGAACTCATGATGTTTTCCCTGATGAAGAGAAATAATTATGGTTTGAATCTTGATAAACTTTGAGACTATTGCAGGCTCCAAGCAAACTTGAAGATTTGTCTTCTCATTGTCTGTAGCTACCAGAGGCCTGTTCATGCCAGGCAGGTTCGATGAGCAGCCGATACCACACTTGCATCAATCTTGACAGGATTCGTCTCCAGGTGGAGAAATATTGTTTTTTGGAATGCTATCTCCATCGCAACCACGACGTCGAATAAACTGAAGACTGGCCGATTCTCTCCTGTCTTAGGCAACACTTATTTTTTTTATTAAATATTTAATATTAAATGGAACTAAAACTTGATTAAAATTATAAGAAACTAAACTTAAAGTCGCCAATATATTATTCCAATCTTCGCGCAGAGCCGAAGTGGCCTCCTCATGCTGCTGCCACCTCCACAATCTCTCATCGTCGTGCTACTCTGTGGCCTCCTCATGCTGCTTCCACCTCCACAATCTCTCGATGTTGTGCCACTCTGAGGCCTCCTCATGCTGCTGCCACCTCCACAATCTCTTGTCAATGTGCCACTCAGTGGCCTTCTCCTGATGCTGCTGCTGCCGCCACCTCCAGACTCTGTCAATGTGCCACTCGGTGGCCTCCTCATACTGATGCCAACTCTAGACTCTCCTGATGCTGCCAACTCCAGACTGTGTCATAATGCCACTTGGTGGCCTCCTCATACTGCTAACACCTCCAGACCCTGTCATTGGGCCAATCTGTGGTCTCCTCATGCTGCTTCCACTTCACCACTATGTCATAGGTCCACTCTGTGGACTTCCAGGGCCGTCTTTTCCAATGGGCACGCTGGGCAGTTGCCCGGGGGCCCCACTTGCCTGGGGGCCCGCCTGCCCAGTGAACCCACCACCCGCGGGAACGGCCGCCTAACACACACAGGTTGCCCCCCCAGTTGAATACTAATGAGCGCTTCCATTATGGAAGCGCTCATTAGAACCGAGAGACCAGGAAGTGGTGAACGCTCTGTACTCACCACTTCCTGGTCCTCGGCTGTCGGCTGTGCAGGGCTGCGCACAGCGTGAGGGCGCTCTGTGACCTCACGCTGTGCGCGCCAGTTCAGAGCACAGAGTCGACTGAGGAGAGGCAGGCGGCGTCCAGGAGCAGGAGAGGTAAGTGATTTTTTATTTTATAAGAAAATGTGGCTGCTGGGGGCATAAGGGGGCTAATGGAGAGGCATATGGGGGCTAATGGAGAGGCATATGGGGGGCTAATGGAGAGGCATATGGGGGGCTAATGGAGAGAGGCATATGGGGGGCTAATGGAGAGAGGCATATGGGGGGCTAATGGAGAGGCATATGGGGGCTAATGGAGAGGCATATGGGGGCTAATGAGGCATATGGGGGCTAATGGAGAGGCATATGGGGGCTAATGGAGAGGCATATGGGGGCTAATGAGGCATATGGGGGCTAATGGAGAGGCATATGGGGGCTAATGGAGAGGCATATGGGGGCTAATGAGGCATATGGGGGCTAATGGAGAGGCATATGGGGGCTAATGGAGAGGCATATGGGGGCTAATGAGGCATATGGGGGCTAATGGAGAGGCATATGGGGGCTAATGAGGCATATGGGGGCTAATGGAGAGGCATATGGGGGCTAATGGAGAGGCATATGGGGGCTAATGGAGAGGCATATGGGGGCTAATGGAGAGGCATATGGGGGCTAATGAGGCATATGGGGGCTAATGGAGAGGCATATGGGGGCTAATGGAGAGGCATATGGGGGCTAATGAGGCATATGGGGGCTAATGGAGAGGCATATGGGGGCTAATGGAGAGGCATATGGGGGCTAATGAGGCATATGGGGGCTAATGGAGAGGCATATGGGGGCTAATGGAGAGGCATATGGGGGCTAATGATGAGAGGCATATGGGGGCTAATGGAGAGGCATATGGGGGCTAATGATGAGAGGCATATGGGGGCTAATGATGAGAGGCATATGGGGCTAATGATGAGAGGCATATGGGGCTAATGATGTGAGGCATATGGGGGCTAATGATGAGGCATATGGGGGCTAATGATGAGGCATATGGGGGCTAATGATGAGAGGCAGCATATGGGGGCTAATGATGAGAGGCAGCATATGGGGGCTAATGATGAGAGGCAGCATATGGGGGCTAATGAGAGGCATAATAACACTGTCATCCACAGATGCCCCCATAACAGTGTGTCTTCCACAGATCCACCATAACAGTGCGCCTGCGCACTGACGAGAGACAGAAAGAAGGGGAAAGAATCCACGGAAGCAAGCAGAGGACGGCACAGCAGACGACTGAACAGCTTCTTTTGTAAGTAAATAGTTTTATTATAAATGTATCCCTGCAGACCGCAATTCTCTCATATTTTGTAATCTTATTTATATATACTTATTTTGTTTTTGCCCCCCCATTTTTGACTGTGGTATCTTTGTGCCCCCCCTATATATTATTCCTATATTAAACACTGATTTTGTTGAAAGTACCAATAAATATCGCCTTATTGATAATTTGCATTTTTATTCTAGTGCGTGATTGTGTAGACAGGGCCCCAGTGCACTGTATTGCCCGGGGGCCTATAATGCTCTTAAGATGGCACTGTGGACTTCTCATGCTGTTCCCACTCTTCCCACTTCATGACTAGTTCACTATTTTGGCTTTCGGCCTGGCTGACATCATCATTTATTTGAACTTTAGTCTGATCTGTCAGAAGGAAGGAAAAATGAGACCCACAACGGATCCTGTCTGTGTAGCAGCTGTAAGGCCTGTATGGTCCCATCAGAATTAACTTATAATTTGGTAGCCAAAAACAGGAGTGGGTACAAAACACAGAAGAAATGCAAATATTCCATTCACGCGTCATCTCTGTTTTAGATCAGTTCCTCTTTTTTTGGCATTAGCAACACTGATAGATTATTAAGCAAATGCATATGAGGCGTATGCTTCACAGACAGGATCCGTTTTTTGGGGGTTATTGTTCTGACGGATCAAAGGAAGGCAAATTAATCAGTGACGTTAACACAAACTTACTGCTCACACCCTCTCCACTCTGTCAGGGGTGCTCTACTTGTATAAGTGCTTAATAGAACAGGTTCTGTTGACATCTATGTGGAATCAGCTGACGACGGTGTAAAAGGAGTGCGCTTCTTCTTGACGCTAACATCGACTTGTAAGGCTGAGTTATTTGGTCAGTTTTTCGCCCCGTGACTGCCCAAATAGTTGAAGTGTGCAGTGATTCTAAGAGCGACGCCTGTCATCTGCATGTCATTCTGACTCACAGTATTATTTCACAACCATAGCAGACTCCCTATGCGTGTTACTGCAAGGCACAGTGTTCTACACCACTATAAAGGCTCTCTACAGCCAGGAAATAACCATTTATAACGTAATCCACCGCAAATTTATTCGGATCAAACCAATTCTTTTTTTTTTTAAATTGGCGAATCGGCGAATCGAATTTTTAAAAAATGTGCTTATCTCTAATTATGGCACAGTATCTAACTTCAAGGTGAACATGAGTAAGTTTCAAGTTTTGAATATATCCCTTCCTAAGTACCAGACCTCTTTACTATCTACCAAATCGCTATTTGACTGGTCCCTACTCGACATTACATTTTTGGGGATAAAGATCTCTGAGTCTGCCCAACTATATAAAAATAACTTTCTACCTTTGTTGCAGGAGATAACCAAAATCTTAGCATCCTGGCCAGCTCCGTATATTTCATGGTTTGGTCATAAAAATATAGCCAAATGTCTCATATGGCCAGAGATAACCTATCTATTACAAGCTATACCAATGCATACTCCCAATACCTTTTACTCCTGACTAAGATCTTCTCCAAATACATATGGAACTTCAAGAAACCAAGAATTAAATACTCCACACTTCAACTCCCTCAAAAAATATGGTGGAATCAATTTACTCGCCCCACAATCTTTTGTTTGTGCTGTCCATTTGATTGGGATTGGGTTAGGAAGCCCCCACATAAGCTATGGGTCTCTATTGAAGAGGATATTCTGCATTACCTGCTGAGGCACATTGTATTCTCTAATCAAATCACCTTAGTACCATGTGCAACGCATAATTCATTACTTCTGAAAACCAGAAGAATATGGAATATGAAGGATATCTGCGCACTGTGCTCTCCTTTCCCATCCCCATTACTGAAAGTGAGGGACATACTATACAGCGCGAATATTGATTATAACAACACCATACCTAAAGAGATTAAACTTAATCACTCTACCATTGATTCTTTAATATCATCCGCTTCAATCCCATCTTTAACAACACTCTCTGAATGATTGTGCTGCCCATGCTTGTCACCACTAATATATAACAAATTCGCTATATCTTTTAAACATTTCTTACAGGTAGGAGATCTACATAGACCAGTAACAAAGTTTGAAACTCTCCTCACGCAACTTTAAACTTTAAAACTGTATTGACTCTCAGTGGGTTATTACTTTCTCCACCCATTAATACGGCACACTCATTGATTAAAGCTTGGGAAAGTGACCTTACTAAGAAATTCTCAAAAGATGAATTACACAAACTCTTTCTTGCACCTAAACAGTCCTCTAAATGCATCAGAATGCAAGAGGGTGGTTATAAAATATTAACTAGATGGCATCTAGCTCCAGTGTTACTAAATAGGTACAACTCTAGCTATAATCCCTGCTGCTGGAGATGTGGTCAACAGTTGGGCACATACTTCCACTTATGGTTGACATGCCCACTCAAGAGATCTGCTTATTGCACTTATTCCCAGATAAGATTTCTAAACACACACTGAAGTTAACAAGACACCTTCCAGCAGCCGCTAGAATATTGATTCCTACACAATGGAAGTCGGACTCTCCGCCAACACTCGGATAGTGGTCGGAGAAAGTTGACTCTTGATGCCGTTTAGAGGAGCTGAATAGCTGGGAGACTAGGACATAGGCCTCTTTCCAGATAACCTGGTTCCCCTGGGTGAGATATAGACACTTCTCCATTTAACGAGTAGTTTTGGGAAACATCACGTTATATGGGATACTTACATATACATATCTTTCCCCTTTCTCTCACTTGCATCTTTGCCTTCTCACCAGGGGCGTACATAGAAATCATGGGGCCCCATAGCAAAACTCAGAATTGGCCCCCCTCCCAATAAAAAGTACAATTATTAAAGCTGATGGTTGTTGCGGGGTGTTGCAGTGATATTGATGAAGAAAATTCGAATAAACGATCATGCACATGAACGTATGCATTTTGCGGTCTGCAAAATGCGAATCCGCATTGAAATGAATGGGTCAGCATTCTATCTGCAAAAAAAGGAATGGACACAGAAACAAAATACATTTGTGTGCATGAGCCCTAATTGAGAAAAATGTATTTAGTGGATATTTTTGCTTTTTTTAAAAACATTTTTTTTAATTTTATGTGTATTATTTATTATGTTTGCAATTTTCAAACAGAGCATCGTCAGGGTTAAAATGGTGTAATTGGCTCTAGCTCCAGTCCTGACAGTTAAAGCAGTGGTTTATACTAACAGCTGACAGCGCAGGTTGTTTGAGCCTTTGCCATCACAATGCTGTTCATGTACATAGCAGAGCAGGAAGGAAAAAAAAAACTAATAATAATGAAAAAATAAATAAATATATATATATATATATATATATATATATATATATACAGTCGTGGCCAAAAGTTTTGAGAATTACATAAATATTGGAAATTGGAAAGTTGCTGCTTAAGTTTTTATAATAGCAATTTGCATATACTCCAGAATGTTATGAAGAGTGATCAGATGAATTGCATAGTCCTTCTTTGCCATGAAAATTTACTTAATCCCCAAAAAACCTTTCCACTGCATTTCATTGCTGTCATTAAAGGACCTGCTGAGATCATTTCAGTAATCGTCTTGTTAACTCAGGTGAGAATGTAGACGAGCACAAGGCTGGAGATCATTATGTCAGGCTGATTGGGTTAAAATGGCAGACTTGACATGTTAAAAGGAGGGTGATGCTTGAAATCATTGTTCTTCCATTGTTAACCATGGTGACCTGCAAAGAAACGCGTGCAGCCATCATTGCATTGCATAAAAATGGCTTCACAGGCAAGGATATTTTGGCTACTAAGATTGCACCTCAATCAACAATTTATAGGATCATCAAGAACTTCAAGGAAAGAGGTTCAATTCTTGTTAAGAAGGCTTCAGGGCGTCCAAGAAAGTCCAACAAGCGCCAGGATCGTCTCCTAAAGAGGATTCAGCTGCGGGATCGGAGTGCCACCAGTGCAGAGCTTGCTCAGGAATGGCAGCAGGCAGGTGTGAGCGCATCTGCACGCACAGTGAGGCGAAGACTTTTGGAAGATGGCCTGGTGTCAAGAAGGGCAGCAAAGAAGCCACTTCTCTCCAAAAAAAACATCAGGGACAGATTGATCTTTTGCAGAAAGTTTGGTGAATGGACTGCTGAGATCTGGGGCAAAGTCATATTCTCCGATGAAGCCTCTTTCCGATTGTTTGGGGCATCTGGAAAAAGGCTTGTCCGGAGAATAAAAGGTGAGCACTACCATCAGTCCTGTGTCATGCCAACAGTAAAGCATCCTGAGACAATTCATGTGTGGGGTTGCTTCTCATCCAAGGGAGTGGGCTCACTCACAATTTTGCCCAAAAACACAGCCATGAATAAAGAATGGTACCAAAACACCCTCCAACAGCAACTTCTTCCAACAATCCAACAACAGTTTGGTGAAGAACAATGCATTTTCCAGCACGATGGAGCACCGTGCCATAAGGCAAAAGTGATAACTAAGTGGCTCGGGGACCAAAACGTTGACATTTTGGGTCCATGGCCTGGAAACTCCCCAGATCTTAATCCCATTGAGAACTTGTGGTCAATCCTCAAGAGGTGGGTGGACAAACAAAAACCCACTAATTCTGACAAACTCCAAGAAGTGATTATGAAAGAATGGGTTGCTATCAGTCAGGAATTGGCCCAGAAGTTGATTGAGAGCATGCCCAGTCGAATTGCAGAGGTCCTGAAAAAGAAGGGCCAACACTGCAAATACTGACTCTTTGCATAAATGTCATGTAATTGTCGATAAAAGCCTTTGAAACGTATGAAGTGCGTGTAATTATATTTCACTACATCACAGAAACAACTGAAACAAAGATCTAAAAGCAGTTTAGCAGCAAACTTTGTGAAAACTAATATTTGTGTCATTCTCAAAACTTTTGGCCACGACTGTATATATACACACACACACACACACATACACATACATAGAGATATGTATGCTTCAAGTTCTCAGGGGGGATCCAGACCATTTTTAAAATAGGATATTTCTAATAGGGCAATGAGAGGCAGGGAATGGATCGTCCCTCAGAACTTTTAAGCATACCAGGATGGTGGATTGTATATCTATGGGGGTGCTGGGTCTATGAGGGAAGGGTTGTATGTCTATGGCAGAAATGCTGTGTGTCTTTCACTTATAGTAAGCTATTACTACTAGTGCAAGCCACACAGACCTCCCTATATTCCTTCCTTCACATTGCAGCGCAGTCACTCACACAGATGCCGACTGCTGCACTTTCGTCTGCTGTTTGAATCCGTCCATACTCTCCAGTCTCTCCTGCAGGTCACTAGGATTTAGGACCTCGGCCAGGGGCTGCACGGAAGATGGATAGGCTAAGTGCTCTCTCTCACATTGCTCTCATTCCAAAGGCGCTGGATTGTAACACCTCACGCCGGCAGAGTGCAGAGCAGAGGTCAGGTGTCAGCTGGCCAATAAGCAGCGCAGGCAGCACAGCATCTCCCTGGTAATTGGCCAGCTGTACTTGACTTGTTCTGACAGACAGGGGCCAATTCCATTCATCAGCAGAGGCAAGGAGTAGGGGAGGAATCAGGAGGGAAATACAGGACTTGGGCCGGTATTTATTTCTCTACTTACTGTTATGCAGCGTGTATGCAGGTCAGAAAGGGGGCGGAGCCATGCAGCCTGGCCGGACCCCCTAACCTAACGGGCCCCATAGCCAGTGCGTGGTCTGCCTATATTGACGGTACGCCACTGCTTCTCACACATATCTCATCTGAGTTTGCACAGGGTAGCGATGGAATATATGACCATTGTATAGAATTGACTTTACTTTGGTGGGCCCCCCTACCTCCCCCCCCCTTTCCTTGTTTTTATTTGTTCCTTTCTCCTCCTCCCCTTTTTTTTTACTATTTTTGCATTGACAGATTTTTTTTATTAGTGATGAAGCTACAATTTATTTAGTTTTACCACTTTGCTGTTCATCTCTGATTTGATACAGAGTGATATGTATATTGTCCTAGAGTTGTCTTGACAATGTTTGTGATATGATGACTTAAAGATGATACCTGCTGTGATATCCCTCTGTGCCTATTAATCTGAAGTTCAATGCCTTGTAAGAATGACTATATTGTTGTTCATGTTCCTTATAATTAGGGATGAGCGAATAGACTTCTTGGAACCAAACCTGAGTTCAGGTTTTTTACAATACAAATTAATTAATGAAGTTATTGCACAAAGTCTCGTGAGACTTCGCAAATCAATAACTTCAGCTCATCGGATCCATTACATTCTAATACTGTACGGAGTTCCTGCTTCGTACACTATTAGAATGAATTTTTATGCGAATAGACTTCGGATGTTTCATCCGAAGTCGATTCGCTCATCCTTACTTATAATATAATAATAATAAAAAGAATTTTGAAAAAAAAATAAAAATATTGGTGGAAAAAGTAGACTAAAAAGATGTTTTCAATTAAAAGTTGTTTCTAATGGAGTGGTTGAGTAAAAGTTAAGCCATGATGTCAATGTAATATTGCATTATGCTCTCACTGTACTATGAAAAATATGGGATAAAAATCACAGAATAGAGATATTTCTTAATGTAATCAACCCTTTCACTACTGGAGGATTTTTAGTTTTTGTGTTTCCATTTCTCACTTCCTGCCTTTTCAAGGCCACAATTTTTTGCAGGACAAGTTGTACTTTCTAATGGTACCGTTTAATATTGCATAAAATATAGTGGACCTTTGAAAAAAAAAAATTATTGGGGAGAAATTGAGAAAATAAAAATGAAGTTCCACCTATGTGGTGAAAAAGACCTGTTATCTTCCCTCTCCAGATCAGTATGATTACAGTGATACCTCATTTAGATAGTTTTGCATGTGGTTTAATGCAGGAAAAAAAATATTGGGAATTTTTTTTTTTTTCCAACATCATATTCCGACCCCTATAAACTTTTTGTAGTTATGTCTATGGAGCTGTATGAGAGCTCATTATTTGCCGGGTGATCTGCACCTTTGAAAACATAGAGATAATTCAGCTCAACACAGAGAAATGGACAGAGGCAAACCCAGATAGGCCACAGGATGACAACATAAAACAGGAAAAATGTCCAGCTTTTTTAAACCTTGATCCTTTATTAGTCACATTCTAAAAATATTACAGTGTCAGTTAAAAAGATCCTAGTGTGTTTCAAATGGCAAAAGTGTGTACATAACACATTTCATTTATACCATGTAGAGGTGTGTATGACTTTTTGATCACTTTTTATAAAAAAATTTGGGGGAGGTGAAACGACCAAAACATGTTAAATCAGCCATTTAGATTTTTCTCAGTTTCCCTGTTTGTTATTTTTTTTTTCTTATTATTTATCTATTTTGCTTTTGGGGAAATGGGGTTATTTGAATTTTATTTATTTTATAACTTTTTTTGTAACATTTTTAAAAATTTTCATAGGGAACTTTAATATGCAATCATTAGATTACTTCTTTCGTAGACTCCAATGGGTTATCATTTGAATCTACAGTCGTGGCCAAAAGTTTTGAGAATGACACAAATATTAGTTTTCACAAAGTTTGCTGCTAAACTGCTTTTAGATCTGTGTTTCAGTTGTTTCTGTGATGTAGTGAAATATAATTACACGCACTTCATAAGTTTCAAAGGCTTTTATCGACAATTACATGACATTTATGCAAAGAGTCAGTATTTGCAGTGTTGGCCCTTCTTTTTCAGGACCTCTGCAATTCGACTGGGCATGCTCTCAATCAACTTCTGGGCCAATTCCTGACTGATAACAACCCATTCTTTCATAATCACTTCTTAGAGTTTGTCAGAATTAGTGGGTTTTTGTTTGTCCACCCGCCTCTTGAGGATTGACCACAAGTTCTCAATGGGATTAAGATCTGGGGAGTTTCCAGGCCATGGACCCAAAATGTCAATGTTTTGGTCCCCGAGCCACTTAGTTATCACTTTTGCCTTATGGCACAGTGCTCCATCGTGCTGGAAAATGCATTGTTCTTCACCAAACTGTTGTTGGATTGTTGGAAGAAGTTGCTGTTGGAGGGTGTTTTGGTACCATTCTTTATTCATGGCTGTGTTTTTGGGCAAAATTGTGAGTGAGCCCACTCCCTTGGATGAGAAGCAACCCCACACATGAATGGTCTCAGGATGCTTTACTGTTGGCATGACACAGGACTGATGGTAGCGCTCACCTTTTCTTCTCCGGACAAGCCTTTTTCCAGATGCCCCAAACAATCGGAAAGAGGCTTCATCTGAAAATATGACTTTGCCCCAGTCCTCAGCAGTCCATTCACCATACTTTCTGCAGAAGATCAATCTGTCCCTGATGTTTTTTTTGGAGAGAAGTGGCTTCTTTGCTGCCCTTCTTGACACCAGGCAATCTTCCAAAAGTTTTTGCCTCACTGTGCGTGCAGATGCGCTCACACCTGCCTGCTGCCATTCCTGAGCAAGCTCTGCACTGGTGGCACTCCGCTCCCACAGCTGAATCCTCTTTAGGAGACGATCCTGGCAGTTGCTGGACTTTCTTGGATGCCCTGAAGCCTTCTTAACAAGAATTGAACCTCTTTCCTTGAAGTTCTTGATGATCCTATAAATTGTTGATTGATGTGCAATCTTAGTAGCCACAATATCCTTACCTGTGAAGCCATTTTTATGCAACGCAATGATGGCTGCACGCGTTTCTTTGCAGGTCACCATGGTTAACAATGGAAGAACAATGATTTCAAGCATCACCCTCCTTTAACATGTCAAGTCTGCCATTTTAACCCAATCAGCCTGACATAATGATCTCCAGCCTTGTGCTCGTCAACATTCTCACCTGAGTTAACAAGACGATTACTGAAATGATCTCAGCAGGTTCTTTAATGACAGCAATGAAATGCAGTGGAAAGTTTTTTTGGGGATTAAGTTAATTTTCATGGCAAAGAAGGACTATGCAATTCATCTGATCACTCTTCATAACATTCTGGAGTATATGCAAATTGCTATTATAAAAACTTAAGCAGCAACTTTTCCAATTTCCAATATTTATCTAATTCTCAAAACTTTTGGCCACGACAGTACATTATGAACATTTCACTATGCTCTTATGGAGCCCTGCTAAAGGGAGGATTTTTATAAGAACATATCTGTGGAAGTCTCAAATCATTCAGGAGGGCCAAGGCTGCTTCAGAGAGTATCTGACTCCCCTGATCCGTGCTAGGTGGGAGCCTTTACAGGACATGGAGTTTGTGCTCTCCTGTTTTTTAGCTCCTAGAAGCCATGGTCACATTGATCATTGCATCTGAGGGGTTAAATGTCTTCGATTGGCTTTATGGCAGATCGCTGACATTAGCCTAAGGCCTCTTCTTTTTACAACAGAAAAACTGTAGCTATGGCACCTGCTATTGACTGCTATAGAAACATATATAGGTGGTCACTAATGGGTAAAAAAAAATTATTTCACTGGGTCAACAGTATTTGATTGGTGGGGTTTGCATAGCATCACTGGCAATCAGCTGCAATAGCTTAAGAGTCAGAACTGCACAGTTTCATCCATTATGTAGTGGATGGAACTGGTTACAGCAGTCCTGCTCCAACTGAAGTATAGGAGCAGTAATGAAGTTACCCTTCCTGTCCCCACACAATAGACAGACTTGTGTAGTTCTGGTGTTTACTTCTGGTGCCTGAGCTACATCTGAGCTACATCTTAACATCTGATCAGTGGGGATGTAAGGTGTCAACCAAATCAGATATTGATGGCCTATCTTTCCTGAGGATCCGCATCAATAGTAAAATCCTAGACAACACCTTTAAGTCCCAGTTCCCTGTATCATGCACCACACCTTCACACAGTAAGGGAAATTAAAGAGGACCTTTCACCAGAGGAAAGCCTCTAAACTAACTATACAGAAGTGTAGAGCGGCGCCCAGGGATCCCGCTGCACTTACTGTTATCCCCGGGCGCCGCTCCGTTCTCCGGTTATAGCCTCCGGTATGTAAGTAGTTAGGCTCCACCCAGTTGAGCCTGCCGCGGTCTCCTTCTCCTATGCTGTAGCGCTGGCCAATGGCAGCGCTCAGCTCATAGCCTTGCTATGAGCTGAGCGCTGCCATTGGCCAGCGCTACAGCATAGGAGAAGAAGACGCCGGCAGGATCAAGTGGTTGGAGCCTAACTACTTACATACCGGAGGCTATAACCGGAGAACGGAGCGGCACCCGGGGATAACAGTAAGTGCAGCGGGATCCCTGGGCGCCGCTCTACACTTCTGTATAGTTATTTTAGAGGCTTTCCTCTGGTGAAAGGTCCTCTTTAACTAAACAAAATGTGAACAATGCAGTTGAACAATGTAGCTAGCCTCAAGAAAAGAAAAATGGGTCTAAAAAGCATCACAAATTGCAATAAATGCTTCAGTAATGCACCATGACTACACCATACCTGATGCATGCAGGTATGTGAATTTGGTGCAAGTGCTTTACTGTATATATTGACTTACACCTACCAGAAACCATTCATTGAGTCACAGGATAGGACATTCAGGAATAAATTAAGCTCCACTTATAACCTGCTAAGCTCGAGTAAATGTTCTGGCAGGCATGACACAAACATTTCCTTCAAATATCAGAACAAAATACACCTAGTGTACTGATTTGTCATGTAATAGGTGAAAAGTAAATCATATGTCACATCTGTGACATTTCACCTCTCTACAAGGTCCACCAAGTCAGCATTGCTGGTAATGTAAGTGACTAATAATTTTTGATTTTATTTTTTCAGTAGAAAGGTTGTATAGTTTACTAGTATATATTTATGATGTTTAATGGATTCTTGCACGTTTAACTATATGGAGATAGTGATAGTTCAGAAGTATATTCTCAGCACAACCCTTGTCCTTAAAAAAAGGTTAAACAAAATGGTTAGAGTCTATATTTATGAAGTCACCAGAAAACTCCACAATGTGTTTTTGTGTCTTGAAATGGAAGGTGTTTCTAAAGGCCACAATAATATAGTAAGAATGATTTCACTGGGTGACGTGCTCGTGGGAAGATGAACGAAGGTTACTCTGACTCAACAAGCTTTGTCTGCTTCACGCGTATGTTTCATTTACCCTGGAAGTGCAGTAATCACGGTTATGCAACATTACAAGCCCATTTTTGTGTGTCAGATTAAATTCTCAAACCCACACAAATGAGAGAGAACAAATGTCTGAGAGCACATGATAGCAGCTGATAAAGAAGAACGCTTGAAAGGAATGTACTAGGAGATGATCTTAGACAGACAACACTATATAACAAACTGCTTAAAAGAGTAAAGCTACTTGTTTACTCTTCTTTATCCTAGCATAACTGCATACTATACAAAATCTATCTATCTATCTTTATACAGTGATCAATCATACCATTAAACCACAGACATGCAAATTGAAAAGCAAATATTATCTTTTGTTATCTTGTCACAATGGCACCTGTCAAGGGGTGGGATATATTATGCAGTTTGTGAACAGTCAGTCCTTGATGTTCATGTGTCGGAAGATGGAAAAATTGGCAAACAGAAGAATCTTATTAACTTTGACCAGGGTAAAATTGTGGTGACAAAACAGCTAACTGGTCAGAGCGTCTCCAAAATTGCCGTTCTTGTAGAGATGTCCCTAGTGTAGAATGGTAAGGGGTCTAACCATTGAACAGAGCTTATTGATGAATACTGGAGTGCAAACTAGCCCATATAATCCAATGAGACAGATTTACTGTGGCACAAATAGCTGACAGTTAAAGCCAGCTATAATAGAAAGATGTCAGAACACACAGACAATCACAGTTTGCTATGTATGGGGCTTCATAGTTAGAGTGTCTATGCTGACAGCTGCTACTGCCCAAAGTGCCTACAATAAGCATGTGAGCCTCAGAACTGGACTATGACACAATGGATAAAATAGTCTCATACATAAGGGTTTATTTTAATTTAGGTTGTTTTCAAATTCAAGTGTGTACCCACCTGTTGTAAACAGGATTACTTCACTACTCTCAGGTCATCTCTTTTCCACAACCCCAAACAACTGTTTAGTACCTTTAATTCTCTACTCCATCCCCAGTGCCCCCTCCCACACCCCTGAGCTGAAGGCTTTGCCTCATATTTCAAAGATGAAAATCGGCAAAAACCATGAAAGCTTCAAACTACCCCACTATCCCCCAACACAGCTGGCCAGTGCTCTTCCTACTAGTGCTGATTGAGCATGCTTTGCCGACCACTAATTCAGCTCGAGCATCGCTATGCTCGGCCAAACACCGCGTGTGCTAAATGTAATTTAGCATCTATTTCTGAAAAGTTTCTGCCAGGATTTAAACTCCCAACCCCTTGTACATTAGAGGCAAAGACCTTATCCACTCAGCTATAAAGCTATAAAGCTGAAAGCCTCATAGTACAGGGTGGGCCATTTATATGGATACACCTTAATAAAATGGGAATGGTTGGTGATATTAACTTCCTGTTTGTGGCACATTAGTATATGTGAGGGGGAAACTTTTCAAGATGGGTGGTGACCATGGTGGCCATTTTGAAGTCGGACATTTTGAATCCAACTTTTGTTTTTTCAATAGGAAGAGGGTCATTTGACACATCAAACCTATTGGGAATTTCACAAGAAAAACAATGGTGTGCTTGGTTTTAACGTAACTTTATTCTTTCATGAGTTATTTACAAGTTTCTGACCACTTACAAAATGTGTTCAATGTGCTGCCCATTGTATTGGATTGTCAATGCAACCCTTTTCTCCCACTCTTCACACACTGATAGCAACACCGCAGGAGAAATGCTAGCACAGGCTTCCAGTATCCGTAGTTTCAGGTGCTGCACGTCTCGTATCATCTGAAGGCAATCGTCTATGCTGTGAAGATACGAGATGTGCAGCACCTGAAACTACGGATACTGGAAGCCTGTGCTAGCATTTCTCCTGCGGTGTTGCTATCAGTGTGTGAAGAGTGGGAGAAGAGGGTTGCATTGACAATCCAACACAATGGGCAGCACATTGAACACATTTTATAAGTGGTCAGAAACTTGCAAATAACTCATGAAATAATAAAGTTACGTTAAAACCAAGCACACCATTGTTTTTCTTGTGAAATTCCCAATAAGTTTGATGTGTCACATGACCCTCTTCCTATTGAAAAAACAAAAGTTGGATTCAAAATGGCCGACTTCAAAATGGCCGCCATGGTCACCACCCATCTTGAAAAGTTTCCCCCCTCACATATACTAATGTGCCACAAACAGGAAGTTAATATCACCAACCATTCCCATTTTATTAAGGTGTATCCATATAAATGGCCCACCCTGTACTTTCTGATGTAGTGAGTATTCCTATTCAGCAGAAAACATATTTTATATTTCTGTGCAGGTTAACATGTAGCTCTATAATGTAGTGGTTAACATCCTTGCCTCTAATGTACAAGGTTGCGAGTTCAAATTCTGGCAGAAACATTCATATGTATATATATATATATATATATATATATATATATATATATATATATATAAGCTTTTAGCCATAATATATTTATTTATATTATTATATATTTAGAATATATAATATATTATCATATATATGTAAATATATTATAGCTAAAAACATCAGTATTAGTTTCCCCACATATAATGCATTCATATATATCAGAAGTAGGATTTTATCTATATATATACAGTATATAAACTGGCGATCAAAATTAGAGAACAATTTATAAACACTTGATTTTTTCAGAAATAATGTAATCTAAATTGATCATCATTTGAAGGATTTTTTGTAAGGGGTACACCATGCCATTAGAACAGTGTTTTCCAAAATAACCAAAGTATATCAACATAAAACCTTTATTTTTCAAAAAAACTGATGATCATAATTAGAGAACAGCAATGAATGTAGCACAGAAAAAGATTCTAACTAAATTTGCTGAAGGTTACAACAGTCACCAATCAGTAGGAAGCTTACAGGCCCTTGCTTTGAATGGTTTCAGCACATCTGCGGCCACAGGACATCACTAGTCTCTCACACTGCTCTGGTGTGATTTTAGTCGACTCTTCTTCCAGTCTCTTCAACAGTTCTGTGACTGTTGTGGGTTTCTTGACCATAACTTTGTCACCAAGGATTTTCCAGAGGTTTTTCTATTGGGTTTAGAACAGGACTCTAGGCTGGCTATTTTATTATTTCAATGTTTTCAGTTTCAAGGGACTGCTTTTTTCCCTTTTGTTGTGTGACAGGGGCATTGTCCTGCTTGAAAATGGCTGGATGATTGAGTGATGAATGCAAGGAAGGAACCATGTGTTATTGAAGAAGGTTTTGATACACACTTGCATTTACTCTGCCATGTAGCTGTATGAGAGGTCCAACTCCTGCTGCAGAAAACATTCCCCAAACCATGACACTTCCTCCTCCACCTTTCACTGACTTCTTTACACACTTTGGGTTCAGTCTTTCCCCAGTTTTTCGACGAACATAATGTTTCCCATCAGACCCAAATAAATTAAACTTGCTTTCATCACTAAAATGAACTCTGGACCACTTCTCCTCTGTCCACACAACATGCTCCTCAGCAAAGATGAGTCTAGCCTTTTATTCTTTCTGCTAACAAGAGGTTGGGTCACTGCAGAGTGGGCTTTCAGTCCAAATGCTCTTAAACGTCGAGACACTATATTATGAGACAGATCCTTACCCTTTTCAGTGCTGAACTGGCGAGCAATTCCAGCTGCAGTGTTGAAATGATTACCCAAGGAGATTCTCTGCATTATCCTGCCCTCTCTTACATTTGTCTTACGAGGTAGACCAGCCTTCTTGGGGGACTTGAATGAGTTTGTGATGTTGTAAAGATGCAATATTCTAGAAATCACAGACTTGGAATGACCAACGTCTCTTGAGATGGCTCTTGATATGGCCTTCATCTGGACAATCTGCTGCCAGAGAGTTTCAGTCACTTTGGAACAGCACATCATTTTGGCAAAGTCAGTGAAAACTGGAAAGTTAGGCTGCCAGTTAAATAGGGTTTGTCAGATCATTAAGGAAATTAGCACCAGTTGCCAGATTAACACCAATAACTTGCAGGTATGTGAAATTGTTCTCTAATTTTGATCAGTGTTATTTTTCAATTATCTCATTTGCATTTTTATTCTGTGCTTTAGAATAAATACAATTTATGAAATAATCTTAAAATACTGCTATTTTACTCATGTTAGGATATATTCACATAGGACTACATTATGACCTTAACATTTTGGAAATTGTGTGTTGTTTTCTAATTTTGATCACCTCTCTGTGTATATATATATATATATATATATATATATATATATATATTAGTAATTATTTTGTGCCATACGTTTTTTACAATTACTAAAAATATATTAAATATATTAATTGAATCTCTATTTCTAAAAAATTTCTGCCAAGATTCAAACTCCCAACCTTGTACATTACAGGCAAGGATGTTAACAACTACACTATAGAGCTACATATTAACTTGCACAAAAATGTAAAATAAGTCTTCTGCTGAATAGGAATACTCACTACATCAGAAACTACTATGAGGTTTTTCTGACATAGTTTAGCATTCAGCTTTATAGCTGAGTGGATAGGGTCCTTGCCTTTAATGTGCAAGGGCTTGGGAGTTTGAATCCTTTCAGAAATAGAGATAAAATTTATATATTTTATATTTTTTTTATAAATGCAAAAAATGTATGGCACAAAGAAATGTGTATATACTAATGTATATATATATATATATATATATATATATATGTCATACTTTTGATATATATGAAAGCATAATATGTGGGAAACTACTACTATATGTAAATATATTATGGCTAAAAAAACAAATAATCTGCCGGGATTTGAACTCTCAACCTTGTATTAGAGGCAAGGACATTAACCACGTACACTATAGAGTCGCGAACATAAAATTTTCCGTTTGCGAACGGCGAACGCGAATTTACACAAATGTTCGCGAACGAGCGAACCGGGCGAACCGCCATAGACTTCAATAGACAGGCGAATTTTGAAAAACCCACAGCGACTCTTTCTAGCCACAATAGTGATGGAAAAGTTGTTTCAAGGGGACTAACACCTGGACTGTGGCATGCCGGAGGGGGATCCATGGCAAAACTCCCATGGAAAATTACATAGTTGACGCAGAGTGTGGTAAGTTGAATTCGCAATGCGATTAATATAACCTGCATTAATAGCATTGCGAATTCAACTTAGAGCTAAGTTCCTAATGGTTGTATTGCTAGAATTGACGAATATAACGAATATAGCACTATATTCTCAATCTTTGTTATATTCTAGCAATACAACCATTAGGAACCCAGCTCTAAGTTGAATTCGCAATGCGATTAATATAACCTGTATTAATCGCATTGCGATTACAACTTAGATCTGAGTTCCTAATGGTTGTATTGCTAGAATTGACGAATATAACGAATATAGCACTATATTCTCAATCTTCGTTATAATCTAGCAATACAACCATTAGGAACCCAGCTATAAGTTGAATTCGCAATGCGATTAATATAACCTGTATTAATCGCATTTCGATTACAACTTAGATCTGAGTTCCTAATGGTTGTATTGGTAGAATTGACGAATATAACAAATATAGCACTATATTCTCAATCTTCGTTATATTCTAGCAATACAACCATTAGGAACCCAGCTCTAAGTTGAATTCGCAATGCGAATAATATAACCTGTATTAATCGCATTGCGATTACAACTTAGTCAAATTTGTGACACTGCAGCTTCAGAATGAATCTAAGATGGATGCTGTCCTTGCTTTTTGATAGGAGGTGGGAGGGTCTGGGAGGGAGGGTATGCTGATTGGCTGGAATGTGTCTGCTGACTGTGAGGTACAGGGTCAAAGTTTGCTCAATGATGATATATAGGTGGCGGACTGAATATCACATATGTTCGCCCGCCGCGGCGAACGCGAACAAGCTATGTTCGCCGGGAACTGTTCGCCAGCGAATAGTTCGGGACATCTCTATCCCCAAGCACTGACTCCATATATGTATATAGCTATATATGGAGTCAGAGCAGGGACTCTTAAGCTGAACTAGAGTCCCGACACCCTCCCCTCTTTAGAGCAGGGGGTGCCTGGGGTTCTCCCATTGACTTCCATTGTGCTCGGGTGCTCGGTAGAACACCTGAGCATAGCAATGTGTTCTACTCGAGCACTTTGGTGCTCGAACAACACTAATACTTACATAACCCACTTTACCACAAAAGAAAACCTTTCCACCCTGTTTTTCAAGTCTCACCATTTGTGCTCTTGAGCGAAACACATTCCACCTCATCCTTAACCTCACTAATATAGTTATCCCTGCCCTAACTTACCTCTTCAACCTATAGCTAACCACTGGTGTCTTCCCTTCTTCTTTTAAATATGCAACCATCACAACCATTCTCAAGAAGTCCTCCCTGGACCCATCCTCTTTATCTAGCTATCACCCCCATCTCAGTACTTCCATTTGCATCAAAACCCAAATAACAACATGTCCATCTCAAACTGTCATCTCACCTCTCATCCCACTCACTTCTTGATCAACTTAAATCCAGCTTCAGACCAAATAATTCCACTGAAACTGCCCTAACCAAAGTCACCAATGATCTACTAACTTCTAAAGCTAAACATCACTATTCTGTGCTCTTCCTCCTTGACCAGTCCTCTGCCTTTGATACTGTTGACCACTCTTTCCTGTTACAAACTCTCTATTCCCTCAGCATCAAAGACTAAGCCCTCATACCTCACCAACAGAAACTTTAGTGTGTCCCATTTATATACCACCTCCTTATCATGCCCCCTCTCTGTTGGAAGCCCTCAAGGCTATGTCCTGAGTCCCCTACTTTTCTCCATTTATACATTTGGCTTGGGACAACTTATAGAGTCCTATGGCTTCCAATACCACCTCTATGCTGATGACACTGAAATCTACCCCTCTAGCCCAGATGTCACTTCCCTGCTATCCAGAATTCCAATGTGTCTGTCGGCTATATCTTCTTTCTTCTCCTCCCGCTTCCTAAAACTGAACATGGAGAAAACTGAATTTATTGTCTTTCCCCCATCACTCTGTCTCCCAACCTGACCTATCCATTACAGTTAATAACACAATTCTTTCTCAATTTTTGCAGGGAATAACATTTGATTATGTCCTGTCCTTTAAGCCACACATCCAAACCTTCATCTACACCTGCTGCTTTTAACTTGAGAAGAGTCAACTAAACTGCTAGTGCATGCTTTCATCATCTCCCACCTGGACTACTGCAACATTCTCTTCTGTGGCCTCCCATCTAGCACTCTCACTCCCCTCAAATTTATTGTCAACTCTGCTGCCTGTTTAATTTACCTCTCCCCTCGTTTCTCCTCTTCTTGCCCCCTCTGCCAATCGCTTCCCCATTGCCCAGCAAATTTAGTGTAAAATACTAACAATTTCACATAAAGCCATCCACAACCAGTCCTCTACTTACATCTCTGACCTTCTTTGTTGATACATCCACACACATAATCTCTGATCCTCACGGGACCTACCTCACTGTTCTCCTCTAATCTATTCTGCACACAATTGACTACAACATTTCTCATGTGCAACTCCATACTCTGGAACTCACTACACCAGCATATCATACGCTCCCCCAACATCCAAATTTTCAAAAGTAACCTTGTAGATTGTAAGTTCTTGTGGGTAGAGTCATCTCCCCCTCTGGACTGGTTTGTTAATAGTTTGTTTATTTTATTTTTATATCATGTATTTATAACCCCCTCTTGATGTACAGTGCTATGGAATTAATAATAATAATAATAATAATAATAATAATAATAATAATAATAATAATACATACTCATACAGAGCGAGTGAGAGAGTTATATCTACCTGTCTTTCAATATCTCAATGTCTGTATGTACACCTCCTAACAATTCATTGAGGCATGTTAGAGGTTATCATTTATGGGGTCTGTGTATTGAAATCCCCATACATTTTCAGTATGAAAGTTCCCTTAGTGTCTTACAGTCCCATTGACTTCCATACAAGCTTCATCAACATATCTGTAAAATACTGAGCATCACAGGCCATTTGATTCTTTTTGAAGTCAAAGTTCAATGACCCCCATGAATACTTTCTTCTGATATGTCCTAATGACATTTCAGGAGACATCTCTGGGTAAACTTGCACTATAACCTGTCAAAACACTGGATGTTTCTTCCTCCCAGAAGGGAACCTGATGTGTGTACACTTATATATTATTCCTATTCAGGTCAATACAGAAACAGTAGGATGGTGGAAATGGTGCAAGCATCTGGATAAAGTAAGATTTTGTTATCTAAAAGGAAGAAATGCAGAACTGTGGGGATATGTAAATCATTGCTCAAATTTATTATTGCTTTATTCACATATTGATAATACAAGAGTTACAGAGAATGTTTCCATTAATACATTTTAGTATAGTACTATTGGTGGCAGGGCACTTTTTATAACAGACTGCACTGCATTGAACATCCATAGGTTATGCCATCATGCCAAACATCTATATACGATATAATAAATATGACCCCCGGACGAAGGCACGCCGAAACGCGCGTTGGGGTAGCGCCATCCTGGGTGATATAGCACACGGTCTTTTTTGGTGAGTCTTTGCTTTCCTTTTTTACCTATACGGCATTTGATTCAGGTTATTTCATACCTAGTCATCATTTAGGTTTGCTCCTATTTAGCTTATGCTGCACTCGCATGCAAACCCTGTTCCATTTTTTGCCGTGTAGGTTTTCTTTTGATTGCTGACTCAACTGTTAACCATGCTGCATTTTTTGGTCAATGGCTGGTCATTGTACCGTATATAATTAATTCCATTGATCATTATCTTTTATATTTGACACGTGTGCTATCCCAGGGTGGTGTTCTTTTTCTGCTTCCATTCACTTTTTAACGGCATATCACTTATTCTTTTAATCATGTTACAATAAAATTATATTTTTACATATGCACCATGAGCTCCGTTTTCTTGTTTTTTCGCTTATAATAAATATGGCAGAAACAAAAATTGCTTGTTAAATCAGCAAGGATTATAAAATTGTATATAAAATTACTTTTCAAACCCTCTAAATCGATGTTCCCTAACCTCGCTCTTGCAATATTACAACTCCCAGCAAACCCTGACAGGCACAGTTGAAGTTTTGCAACAGAAATATTAAGGTAGCATATTTTTGGTATCGCTTACTCCCTTTTTTAATTAATATTATTTTCTAGCACTGACAGAATAGTACTAGACAGAAAGCACATTATCCCTAGAAGAAGTGATAAACTAAGGGTATCCATGGGTCATTTGGTCAACAGCTATTCATCCCAACCTTCCCATTCAGTCTCATGCGTGGTTTAGCTGGTTCATTCATGTGTTTCAAATGAGGATAGGGTAATAAGACATAGACCTCTGGCGGCAAATTATGTCCCTAAAAAAGAGGATCGGTCATGTTGAAATCCCTTTCTCGACATCTGCCAAATGAAGTCAGCTGAACATCTAATGCAAATCGATGGGTTTAGAGGACATTAGTCTAAAGGTATTGACTGCCTTAACTTGCCACCATTAAAATGCAGTGCAATCTGCAAGCAGCATGTTATAGAGCACGAGGAGATGAGCAGATTGTATATAGTTTTATCTATTGATATATAGTTTTATTTAAAAAAAGAAAAAAGATTCAGTAAAACTTGTAATATACACATTTAAATGCTTTTTTGAGCTCAGTAACCTAGTGGGTGGTCTTCATGGTAACAGGTTACCAAGGAATAACTGAAGGAGCCAGATATTTTCATTGGTCAATGTTGAAGACTTTGATCTCTTGATTGCCACATGTGTAGTGTAAGAAGGAACAAGGAGCCGTCATTGACGGAAGATACGTGTCACCGAGGTTCCTGGCCTCGGTGAGTTAAGAACCAGATTTTTTCCTGAAGTGTCAGTTCTGTAGTGCAGTCTGACACTTCAGCTGTCAGAATGGCTGTAAAGCCAATCCGGGCCGGTTCTTATTGGGAGCAGCCAAAGAGCAGAGTGACTGGCTGTTCCCCACGGTTCCAGGCCGGGTTTTGGCTGGGATATAAAAACCCAGCCAGCAAGTTCAGCTGTGTGGATTATCCTCCATCTGCTAGTGGAGTGCTGTCAGTCTGAGTGTTGGAGCTTGAGTGTTTGGGCCTGGACTAGGCCTGCTACATTGCTGGTGGACAAAAGCACATGGACTACTGCTTCTTTCAAGGACTTATGTGCTGCAGCCTGGTGTGAACAAACACCAGACTCAAGGTGACTGTTTTTCCTGAAATTGTTATTTTGTCACTTTACGTCTGTGTGAATAAAACACTGCACTATTTAAGTTAAAGATGTTGTCGTTGCCTCTGTACTGCGTCCGCAAGCCTGTCTACCAGCAAATCCCCACAGTAGGTAAAGTAACTTTTACTCATTGTTATAAAGCCATCTTACAGATGCCCTAATTTAAAAGGGTTGTCCCATGCTTAATGTAAAAAATGAAAATCAGACATCATATAGTACATGACAATCTCTTTCTAACAAATCTAGAACCAGCCCTGTACCTCACCTGGATCCAGAGATCTCCCCATTTATTGCTCCATTTTTTTCTGCCAGATTTATTTCAAGCTGGCAGTTTAAGGGGCAAGTCCTTTGTCAGGGAACATGTCCTTTCTACTGCAGCTGGTGAAAGTTGCAGGATGAAACTATGAATGTGCTTCTATCTCAGTGAGCAGGACGGAGAAATTACAAAAAGAGTAAACACCAGGTGATGCTATAAAGATAGAGGTCATTATAGCTCAGTAGCAATAATACATTTTTAATTACCGTATCTTTCGCCCTATAAGACACACCTGCCCATAAGACGCACCTAGGTTTTTGAGGACTAAAATAAAAATAAAAAAATTTTGAACCAAAAGGTGTGCTTTTGGTGGGTTTTGAACTAATGGTGGTCTCTGGATAACACTATTATGGGGGATCTGTGGATGACGCACTGTTATGGATCTGTGGAGGACACACTGTTATGGGGGATCTGTGGATGGCACTGTTATGGGGGATCTGTGGATGGCACTATTATGGGGGGATCTCTGGATGGGACTGTTATGGGGGATCTGTGGATGGCACTGTTATAGGCAGGGCCGGTTCTAGGTGAAATGGGGCCCTGGGGCGATAAACAATAAGGCCCCCCCCCATGACACTTGATGACTTTTACAGAAGAAACTGTATATTGTGTGGCACAGTGTATGCTATATGTGTATAACAAACATATTTCATATGAAAACTTACAACTACTTGGCTTGACCCTTGGTGATCTCGGACACCACTTCCACACTTTGGCTGAGGGGCTCGGCGGAGCTGATGTGTTTTATCCTAATGAGAAAGATTTCATAATAAGGATTTGGAGAAGGGGCAGAGGGGTAGCAGAGCAGAGAGAGGCTGGTGCTGCTACTAGGGGGCTCATACCATGGGGGAGTAATAAAGCCCACCATAATGCCCCCCCCAGTAGAAATAATTCTCCTTATAATGTGACAGTGCAAAAAATACCTCCTTGTAATGCCCCAAGTTGAGCTAATGTCCCCATAGTGCCCCCATAATGTGCCAGTATAAAATACCCCTATATAGTGCCCCAGTAGATGCCCTCAGTGTCCCCCAAAATTTGTAAGTATAAAATACCCCTTCTCAGTGTCCCCCGTAGATGACCCCATAGTACTCCTCTCCCACCTTCCCCATAGTACCCACCATAATGTGTCCCAGTATAAAATGCCCCTATATAGAGCCCCCATATAAAATAACCATTCTTTGTGGCCTCAGTAGATGCCCCTATAGTGCCCACCAATAATGTGCCAGTAAGAAGTGCCCCCAATGTGCCAGTAAGGAGTGCCCCCATAGATGTCCCCCAATAATGTGCCAGTAGCCAGAGCCCCCCCTATATCATGTGCCAGTAGCCAGAGCCCCCCCTATATCATGTGCCAATAGCCAGAGGCCCCCCTATATCATGTGCCAGTAGCCAGAGCCCCGCCTATATCATGTGCCAGTAGCCTGAGCCCCCCCTATCATGTGCCAGTAGCCTGGGCCCCCATCAACATGTTCCAGTAGCCATAGGCCCCCCTATCATGTGCCAGTAGCCTGAGCCCCCCGTCATGTGCCAGTAGCCATAGGCCCCCCTATCATGTGCCAGTAACCTGAGCCCCCCCCATCAACACTTGCCAGTAGCCATAGGCCCCCTATCATGTGCCAGTAGCCATAGGGCCCTCCTATAATGTGCCAGTAGCCATAGGGCCCCCCTATAATGTGCCAGTAGCCAGAGCCCCCCTTATGTGCCAGTAGCCAGAGCCCCCCCATCATGTGCCAGTAGCCTGAGCCCCCCCATCAACATGTGCCAGTAGCCAAAGGCCCCCTATCATGTGCCAGTAGCCATAGAGCCCCCCCTATCATGTCCCAGTAGCCACAGGCCCCCTGATCATGTGCCAGTAGCCAGAGCCCCCCATCATGTGCCAGTAGCGACCAGTATTGACAAAGAAAACCACTTATACTTACCTCCTTTGCAGCGATGTGATGCAGGCCTTTTCCGGCCTGTGTCCCGCGTTGTACGGCTCAGGGCTCAGGCGGCTGATGACGTCATCGCGCTGCCTGCGCCGGCCTCTGATAGGCTGCAGGCTCTAGGCCGGCAGCCTATCAGAGGAAGGGGAAGGAACACACCTCTCCATCCCCTGCCTTGCTGCACAGCCATCTGTATCGCTGTCCTGAGGGCGGCGATACAGATGACTGGAGATGAGCGCTTCCACAATGGAAGCGCTCATCTCCGTGTGACTGTCCTGCCTATAGTTAGTTGCGCCCCTTGCCTCTATGGAAGCGCCGGCCCTGGTTATAGGGGATCTGTGGATGGCACTGTTATAGGGGATCTGTGGATGGCACTGCTATGGGGGATCTGTGGATGGCACTGTTATGGGGGATCTGTGGATGGCACTGTTATGGGGGCATCTGTGGATGACACATATATAGCATCTTATGCTATATATATATATATATATATATATATATATATATATGTCATCCACAGATATCCCCCATAACAGTGTCCCTGTGTACAGTAAATAGTGACCCTAATACAAGTGGGGTCTGGCAACTGGTGTTAAAATCACTGCGGGGCTCGGTGAGGAAGCGAGTGACTGGCCAGCCTGCCTGCAAGTACGGGCATTCAATAGTGAGTACTAAGGTACGCGGATTGCGCTACCTTGTAGTTTAAATATGGATTGCCTACAGTTAACATATCAATTACCTACAGTTTACATCTGAATACTTGTGTGTGCGGGGCCTGGTGTAAGAGTACAGTGACTGCACTGGGCCCCGCCGCGAGTTGCCTCCAGCCCCTCCTCCCTCCCCTCTGATACACCGCAGCATCGCAGCCTGAGATGTTAAAATGGCAGCATTCACCACATAAGACGCACTGACATTTCCCCCCCACTTTTGGGGGGGGAGTGCATCTTATGGAGGAAAAAAATACGGTACATGCAATTTTAAAAGTATTTAGATCCAGGAGTGGGATTGAAAACTGTAGAATATTATTCATGGGACAACCTCTTTGAATAATTTTGCGATATAATTCTATGTAAAATATAAAGAGTTAGGCCTAGCTTCTCTGTCCTTTGTAGTCAGTTGTTATCACTGCACCAAACCATATCTGCTTAGCCATTTTGCCTCCGGTGACCACAGTGTGGCACCAGGATCAATACATATGCCCCACTGGGTTTGGTTCAAGGATTTTAACTAAACAGTGCAAGCTGGAAAATGTTAAAAAGTGGGCAAATTACTATTATGGACCATTTGCGACATTACTGACAGTCTAGTGGCTTTTCTAATCATTAGGTAAAATGAAAGACTTTAAGAAGTTTTCAGTCTGACACATGGCTTGTTGCTGATCTATTTATTTTAGATTCCATCTAATCCAGTATTTTATCAGATTAAGACACAATCTCATGGTGGCGGGTAAATTCTACAGCTTAGCAAGAATTTTACAGTACACCGATTAACTAGTCATGTGCATCGCATCAGTATTTTCTGTGCAGGACTTATGGCAGAATATATATATATATATATATATATATATATATACACTGCTCAAAAAAATAAAGGGAACACAAAAATAACACATCCTAGATCTGAATGAATTAAATATTCTTCTGAAATACTTTGTTCTTTACATAGTTGAATGTGCTGACAACAAAATCACACAAAAAAAAAATATGGAAATCAAATTTTTTAACCCATGGAGGTCTGGATTTGGAGTCACCCTCAAAATTAAAGTGGAAAAACGCTCTACAGGCTGATCCAACTTTGATGTAATGTCCTTAAAACAAGTCAAAATGAGGCTCAGTAGTGTGTGTGGCCTCCACGTGCCTGTATGACCTCCCTACAACGCCTGTGCATGCTCCTGATGAGGTGGCAGATGGTCTCTTGAGGGATCTCCACCCAGACCTGGACTAAAGCATCTGCCAACTCCTGGACAGTCTGTGGTGCAACGTGACGTTGGTGGATAGAGCGAGACGTGATGTCCCAGATGTGCTCAATTGGATTCAGGTCTGGGGAACGGGCGGGCCAGTCCATAGCATCAATGCCTTCGTCTTGCAGGAACTGCTGACACACTCCAGCCACATGAGGTCTAGCATTGTCTTGCATTAGGAGGAACCCAAAGCCAACCGCACCAGCATATGGTCTCACAAGGGGTCTGAGGATCTCATCTCGGTACCTAATGGCAGTCAGGCTACCTCTGGCGAGCACATGGAGGGCTGTGCGGCCCTCCACAGAAATGCCACCCCACACCATTACTGACCCAATGCCAAACCGGTCATGCTGGAGGATGTTGCAGGCATCAGAACATTCTCCACGGCGTCTCCAGACTCTGTCACATCTGTCACATGTGCTCAGTGTGAACCTGCTTTCATCTGTGAAGAGCACAGGGAGCCAGTGGCGAATTTGCCAATCTTGCTGTTTTCTGGCAAATGCCAAACGTCCTGCACGGTGTTGAGCTGTAAGCACAACCCCCACCTGTGGACGTCGGGCCCTAATATCACCCTCATGGAGTCTGTTTCTGACCGTTTGAGCAGACACATGCACATTTGTGGCCTGCTGGAGGTCATTTTGCAGGGCTCTGGCGGTGCTCCTCCTGTTCCTCCTTGCACAAAGGCGGAGGTAGCGGTCCTGCTGCTGGGTTGTTGCCCTCCTACGGCCTCCTCCACTTCTCCTGATGTACTGGCCTGTCTCCTGGTAGCGCCTCCATGCTCTGGACACTACGCTGACAGACACAGCAAACCTTCTTGCCACAGCTCGCATTGATGTGCCATCCTGGATAAGCTGCACTACCTGAGCCACTTGTGTGGGTTGTAGACTCCGTCTCATGCTACCACTAGAGTGAAAGCATCGGCAGCATTCAAAAGTGACCAAAACATCAGCCAGAAAGCATAGGAACTGAGACGTGGTCAGGTCACCACCTGCAGAACCACTCCTTTATTGGGGGTGTCTTGCTAATTGCCTATAATTTCCACCTGTTGTCTATCCCATTTGCACAACAGCATGTGAAATTGATTGTCACTCAGTGTTGCTTCCTAAGTGGACAGTTTGATTTCACAGAAGTGTGATTGACTTGGAGTTACATTGTGTTGTTTAAGTGTTCCCTTTATTTTTTTGAGCAGTGTATATATATATATATCTTTTTGACTGGTTTACAAAGACATATTTGTTCAAAACAACAATTGAACAGATCAATTAAAAATGACCAGCCACAAATTAAGAAGTGCTGAATATAGAAAAATAATATACTGATAGGGAAGATGGAGATCATTTGATGTCCTCTTAGCCTTCTTCTGTCATGGTATGCATCATACGTGGAATGAAGTTAGAGTATGTGCCCGTGGCAAATTTTTTATTAGAGCCCATTCACACGAATGTATCTATTTCGTGGTCCGCAAAACTCAGATCCGCAAAAAATATGGATCACATCCGTGTGACATCACTGTTGCATCCATTTTTTTGTGGATTCATTGTAATAATGTATATTCTTGTCTGAAAAATGGACAAAAAAATCTTTTTTTTGCGGGGCTGAGGAACGAACATAAGAATGCGGACAGCACATGGTGTCATGGATTTTTAATCTAGCAGATTTTTAATCTGTATCACGGGATAAGGACAGTTGACATGACCATTCTTAGTGCGGTTTCTGTGCTGAAACGTCACAAAGCACCTACATGTGGATTAGCCCTATTGAATGGGGTTAGTCCGCGGGTAGATTCAGTGGCAGTGCAAACTGCAAACTGAGCCAGAAATCTGAGGATCAGCCTTGTATCTCTGTATGACAGATTTCTTCAATGTGTAATTCTACCATATGAGCATGCCCCTATTCTGATAATAGAAGTATATTAGGGGATTGCTAAAATGTACAATGACTTTTGCTGTTCTGCATATCTATTTTGTAAAACTCTATAGAGTGACATTAGTCAACTATAGATGACTATGATTTTCTATCCAAAGGCATCCTGCAAAATGCTGCACAGAATAATTTGTAAAGTTTATGGATGACATATGCACTGTATTCCTATATATCTTTCTTAGTTATACTTTAAAAGGAAGGTTCAAACATGCTGTGGATAAAGTCTTATACACTCACCTAAAGAATTATTAGGAACACCTGTTCTATTTCTCATTAATGCAATTATCTAGTCAACCAATCACATGGCAGTTGCTTCAATTCATTTAGGGGGGTGGTCCTGGTCAAGACAATCTCCTGAACTCCAAACAGAATGTTAGAATGGGAAAGAAAGGTGATTTAAGCAATTTTGAGCGTGGCATGGTTGTTGGTGCCAGACGGGCCGGTCTGAGTATTTCACAATCTGCTCAGTTACTGGGATTTTCACACACAACCATTTCTAGGGTTTACAAAGAATGGTGTTAAAAGGGAAAAACATCCAGTATGCGGAAGTCCTGTGGGCAAAAATGCCTTGTGGATGCTAGAGGTCAGAGGAGAATGGGCCGACTGATTCAAGCTGATAGAAGAGCAACGTTGACTGAAATAACCACTCGTTACAACCGAGGTATGCAGCAAAGCATTTGTGAAGCCACAACACGCACAACCTTTAGGCGGATGGGCTACAACAGCAGAAGACCCCACCGGGTACCACTCATCTCCACTACAAATAGGAAAAAGAGGCTACAATTTGCACAAGCTCACCAAAATTGGACTGTTGAAGACTGGAAAAATGTTGCCTGGTCTGATGAGTCTTGATTTCTGTTGAGATATTCAAATGGTAGAGTCTGAATTTGGCGTAAACAGAATGAGAACATGTATCCATCCTCTGATGGCTACTTCCAGCAGGATAATGCACCATGTCACAAAGCTCGAATCATTTCAAATTGGTTTCTTGAACATGACAATGAGTTAACTGTACTAAAATGGCCCCACAGTCACCAGATCTCAACCCAATAGAGCATCTTTGGGATGTGGTCGAACGGGAGCTTCGTGCCCTGGATGTGCATCCCTCAAATCTCCATCAACTGCAAGATGCTATCATATCAATATGGGCCAACATTTCTAAAGAATGCTATCAGCACCTTGTTGAATCAATGCCACGTAGAATTAAGGCAGTTCTGAAGGCAAAAGGGGGTCCAACACCGTATTAGTATGGTGTTCCTAATAATTCTTTAGGTGAGTGTATACTGTACTTTATTTCATTTGCAGAGAGTATGGTAAATCCATGTTCCTTTACAAATACAGTAAGTCTTCTCACGCCGATTAAGGCACTCTCTCCTCAAGGAGAGATAGTACCCCACACATCCTGACTTGGCCTCTCACCCAGTTAATCCAGTACTCTCTGCACTGCACTGATGAGGGGCAATCACTCTAAAACAGCTGTCTGAGATATGTCTTAAAGGGAACTTGTCACCATGTTCTGACATATAAAACCAAATGTACCTTAATGCTTGCTTACCCTGATAGTTCCCAGCGATCGGTCCATAATCTTCTCAGGACTAAGCTGTCCTATTTTATTGCCCTATAATGCTTTCCTGCATGTTATGCTAATTTATTTATTTAGTGCACTTATATAGCGCTACTATATTTCACACCGCTTTACAGACATTAGCATCACTCTGTACCCAGTATTAACAGAAGAGTCATATCTTACATGCTTGACCAGAGAAGAGTCATATTTTCTCTGAGTCAAGCTCCTCAGCTCCGCCTAAGAAACGCCCCTACAGATAAAATCTCACGTGAGCTTCCTTGCTTCAAGTTAAGGTAAGCACTCCCCCTAACCATCCCCTCTTTTGCTAGATTGACAGTCTGCAGTGTGGCCGGGATCGCATAAGTCTTGCGCATGCGTGGTGCGCTCCATGGTAAGACACAATCCTGTCTCCGGCTGCCACTGCGCATGCGCGAGACTTGTGCCATCCCGGCCGCGCTGCAGGCTGTCAATCTAACAAAAGAGGGGACGGTTAGGGGACATGCTTACCTAGACTCGAAGCAAGGAAGCCTCATTTGCAATACGACCTGCAAGGGAATAAAAATTGTTTTACAGCGATCATGCGCCTCAGACATCTTACACAAGAACATCATTAGAAGCCGGATGTTAACAGCTTTAAGGTACTGCTGGCGGTTTATGATCCATTTTGGTGCTGACAGGTTCCCTTTAAGGCCTATTTAGGGGGTTGGACATTGACTTGTGAGATAGCTGCCTTATATCTGGGGGCAGTAGAGGAAGAGCTTGTGGAGAGCTCATTTGCATCCCTTTATTCCCAAGATTCCAGAGGAGGATGTATAGCCTGTAAGTCTCCTCACCCCAAATAAGGTGCTCTCCACCCAAGGAGAGAGAGTACCTCCCAGATCCTTTACAAATATAGTAGCATACATTACAAAAAAAAAAAAAAAGCCCTTGTATTAAGTTTAACCCTTGAACATTAGCTAGAAGAAATATATTCAACAGGCTATATGAACAAACAGGCTACATTTGGGGGCTAATGGTTATTTTATGAGTTGGGCATTGTTAACCAGACCCAAATCATTTTTATTTAGGGTAACATCTCATGGGACTTTTATAGGATATCCAGGTTTTTAACTCATCCAAACATGGAGATATCTGCTGTGAAAAAATTATTTGCCACCATCAAATAACATCACTCCCATGCACATGTACATTTGTGGACTTTAGCTATTATTTATATGAGCAGCTATGGGGCTTCACCAACACCGTTCATCTCTCACATACATTATAGCTGGAAGAGCGCTTAGGCAATGCGACGTTTGAATTCATGGTTGATCTCACTTATAGTTGTCCAAAGGAGGATTATCACCTTATTCACATGACCACTGAATAATTGTGTGCCCACATTGGAAACTCCCATCATACAACTGGCATCCTTCCCTTTTCAATACCAAATAGGGGGAATATGAATTGCTTGGACATTTTGTAAGTATCTTCTGAACCATCTGAAAATGTTCTGATAACCAAGAACATTTCTTTACAGCCCCCAGACCTAGCACAGTGGTCCCATGTCAAGCATATAAGAAATATTTTTTAGCTTCCCCTAATACTGTATATATTCATGGATCTTTACCCAGTTGATACAAGAAAACATTTGATGGGTTTCTCTATCACCAGCACTTGTTAATGAATGATCCATCTTACAGTATAACCTCACATTCCCTGGTACTTCCTACATAAAGCTATGTTTTCTTTCCCTTCTGTTCTTTAGTACGTCATATTTCTCTTATCTTATGATTAGTTCATTAAACATAACATACACTAATAACTAAAAACATGTTTGGCTGTTCTTCTATTCAACATTTCCTTTCTTTTAATATAAAATCTATATGATTTAGTTAATTGTGGAGCACATCCTCTGTCTGAGCTTTATTACCGCATCAATCCTTCCAATTTCATTGTAAAATGCACACTTTTCTGTTAATGAACTCTCTTTAACAAGTCTTCTCTATGTTTTGTGGCGTTATTTACACCTTTGTTTTATATTATGTCACATTTCAGATATATCTTTGGTTCTAATTTGGACTTTTGGGGATTGCACAAAATATCTGCCTGTCACTTCCTTCATTATGTTATTAAACTTCATAGGAAATGGCGCACACTTATTTATGCTGCAGTAATGCAAAACGTCAAAGAATAGGAAGGCATACATTAGGACAGATTGCCAGATGTATGGCGTAAATACTGAAGAAACTGCGATCCTGGCTATACTTTATGATCTCTGTAGCCTATGTATCAACAGAATTTGTCATTGCTCTGAAAGGGTTTTAGTTTAACCACTGAAAAGGAATCAGTTTTTGTTTTCATGAATAATATTAAATAGCTTATTCTACAAAAGAAAATATATCTAAACAGATTGAAAGTAAGGAAGAGCTTCTCATTACACTATGCTAATATAATATTCTCGGTGTAATACACTATGCCTATTTTATCTCATGGTCTATGTTTCTTTACTATACTGTTGAGTGTAGGTTTTGTATTGGTATGTGTGACAGAGAAGACTTCTACCGTGAAGCCTGACATAGACATTGTGATTTTGTGCATATCAGATTAATCTAGAAAATCAGATTTTACTAAAGCCTATATGCAAAAACTTCCCACTCTAAAGGATATAGGATTATTTAACAATTGCTATAAATTACCATCACATCTCTGCACTGCCCCATGATATTATTGCTCATATCTTATATGGCAGAGACACTCTTGGACTACTTTAATATGGTTAAATGGGTTTTCTGAAAGTTAACTATTGAGGATCTAACATAAGTATAGGTCATCAATATCTGATTGGTGGGAGTTCAACTCCTGGCCCTCTTCCAACCAGGTATTGTAAAGAGCTGCTGCTGCATTTGGAGGAGAGCTGCAGCCTCTTCCTCAGCCCATGATACTCATCCATTGGTCATACTCCCTTTCTGCAGTTCAATCCCTTTCAAGTGAATGGAATGGAGCTACAATACTAAGCATAGCCAGTATACAATATACAGTATGGAGCTGTGCTTGATATACTATAAAAAGGCTATAGCACATGTCATATCAATTCTGTGTATATATTTCTGTCTAACTTTACACTATCTATACATTGGTTTATTTTGAACCAACGTTTTGCGGCAATTTTGGCACAGGCTGTTTAGGCAGGTTGTTTAGACATTTTAAATTGTGCCTCTCATCTTCTAAGCCATGCTCCTTTCTCATTAAACTGCATCCTTTGTTTAGAGAGACAAAAAAATGCCTAAAGTACATAATTAATGTGGTACAAGGTATGTATGACCGTTTTTCTGAAACAAATTGAGTCACAATTTAGGAGCATTTGACTATGTAAATCCCCCACCACATATGGTCAATTAATAAGCCAAGGAATATAACACACTACATGATATAATGTTTCGACCCAAATAAAGTGCAAGTGCATGAACTCAAATCACATGTACATACTAAGGCAGCCCAAGCAATTCATATACAAATGTGTAGCCATACCAAGAAGCCGTCTCCTCCTGCGTCCCGACGCGCGTTTCGCTAATGCTTCATCAGGGGGTAAATGTCCAACCATATGCCTGTATTTCACCATTAGCCTGTACCTCCTGCTAAGGCATTGTTAGCCTTGTTTATGCTATTACCACCAACCATTTTAATACTGTGATTTCTTGTTTTATCATGCATTAATAAATACTGATTTTATTGTTTTCTATTCGGATTTGCCTTCTTTTAGTGTTATCATTAGTCAAGGTCTAATATGTTATTTATGACTCACCCTATAAGAAAAAAAGGGTAAATATAGACACCATAAGGACAATGTATAATGTTAAATTTACTGATGTGTGGCTTATTTTATGTTGCCATCTGGACACTGGTACACATTAGGTTTGTAGCATCACTAAATGGTGTAATTAGTCACATTAAAGGATATTATGGGCAAGCACTCATCCTCACACTCCTTTAAAAAAAATAAATAAATACCACGCCTATGTTACCATATGTGACAATCAGAGAGCAAGTATGTTCTGTGATTGATGGGGAGGAGATGAAAACCTGCACTAAAGTTCATGTTACCCCTACCCCAGGGGTCATGTACAGTAGGTACACAGGGACGGGAGGATCTATATTTCTCCACAGCGTGTCAGCACCACTGTATGACATCTAGAGATATGAACCAGCTTGTTTTAAAGCTAACAATATACAAAGTTGCCAGAAATAGAACCTATAAGTATTACTTGTAGATCTCACAGCCTGATTTATAAATGCCCTGGCTGTATGATGGATAGCAAGTGAATCTGGTCTTGTATGAAACCTTAAATTGTCATCCTTAAAGAGGACCTTTCACCACTCCTGACCTGCCTATTTTAATAGCTACATGCATATCCCAAGTACTAACAATTCTGGAGCATCTATTTTTATGTCTCTATGTTGTGCCATTCCTTTATTATTTGCACTAGAAGTTATGAATGGATTGCTATTAGCCCTCAGTAAGGGTACAGAGGGGTGGTAACCAGTTGGGGGGATATACCTGCACAGTCTGAAAATGGCAGCACTGATGGAATAGAGTCAGTCTGTACAGAAACACCCCCCTAACTGGTTACCTTCTCTCTGTACCCTTACTGAAGGCTAATAAAAATTAATTTAAAACTTCTAGTAGAAATAATAAAAGAAATGGCATAACATGAGACATAAGAAAAAATGTTTCAGAATTGTTATTACATGGAAAAATGAATTTCAGGAGTGGTGAAAGGTCCTAATTAAAACAAGATCTGTTTCATATCTGGGGGGGGGGGGGGTCTTTTTTTCCAGAAAAGGAGTGAAAAGTTGAGAGCTTTCGTATTTAGTCACACCTTCTATGTTTAATTAGGCCAATTATTGATGCTGCAACCCATATGTTTACCACAATCAAGACCTGTGATTGTCAGCTTTAAAACAGGAACAGGCTCATATCTCTAGATGCTATACAGTCTGAGATATTCCAGGTTGAAGCAGCCCCCTTGCTCAGACAGCAACAGGCTAAGTCAGGGATGCTCAACCTGTGGCCATCCAGCTGTTGTAAAACTACAACTCCCACCATACCCTTCTGTAGGCTGATAGCTATAGGTTGTCTCGGAATGATGGGAGTTGTAGTTTTGCAACAGCTGGAGGGCTGCAGGTTGAGCATGCCTGGTCTAAGTTATTGAAGAAAAAAATACTGACTGGTCAGGCCCCCTTTATATGGCTGTTATAGTGGTAGTTCTACCTGTATTTGTGGCCCATTACTGTGTCACAGCCTGGTGCAATTGGATGGTACTCTGGTGAGCCAGCCTGATCCTATCCCCCACACAAGTCAAGGTGCTTTGTTAACACTGCTTGTTTGCGGTAAGGACTGGATCAATCACAGTTATATCCTTTGTAAAGAAAAATTGCAGGACATGGATTTCATTTTTTTTTATGGTGATTGACTTTAAATATGTTGTCTTACTGAATAGAGTGAAATATAGATGTTCACTATTTTTGATACATTATAATGGGTGGATAGTACATTGATAAGTTGGTCCATTATAGAGATGCTAAGTAAGATGGAATGAATAATAATATCCCAATCCCAGATTATATGTTATATTTAATACGATAATATTTACCTAAGGCACATTTTAATTGCATTTTTTTTGTAAAGAAAGAGGGTGGGAAAGTAAGTATAGCAAGACAGCATGCATTTTCCCCATTTATTCCATTTGTTTTGCTTGCTACACAAGGAAGAAGCTTGCCATGGCATATTCCTTACCTTTGATGCAGGTTGTTTCCAGTGACGGTTTACACAGTAATGGAAATTAAATCATCACTTTGATTCTAAGAAAAGAGAAGACAAAGGACATTTTAGCATAAATCCAAATTGATATTCAGGTATTGACACACATAAGGCATAGCAAAATGCATTGCAATAGTAAGCTCTGATTTATTGTGGAAAGTAAGGTGCTATTACAAGCGTTAAATCATAAATGTTAAAATAATTAAATTATAAAGATCAAAATAGTAGGCTAATTATAGACTAAAAAAGTAGGCTAATTATAATTTCTTATTATTCCAATCCTATCATGTTCCAGGATGGAGCAAGGTATCTCTTACACTTCTTATAGTAGGAAACAGTGGGTTAACTTGAGGTACTTGAGACCCATGTAAATTTTGTTACTGGCAACCTAACTACTTAAACTGATGTCTTCTTATGTGGCCTTTTGGCCCCTTCACATAATGGTGCGTGTGTATGCACCTGCTGCCTATGCACCTTTAAATATCTATGCCTATTGCTGGGAGGAGCTTTTTTTATATTCCTCCTAAAACAGAGGTTTTAAAAGAATCTGCATGTTGTCTGAAAATACCTTACAAATTATGCTCCAATAACCAAGTCTTGCACATCCCTGTGTGATATGACATGGCATCTCTAGTTGATAAGTCATGTCAAGTTCCCCCCATGGCTTTTCCTATGCCATAGTAGTAATGTGGCTTTGGAAAAAAATAATAGGAATCAAAGAGCAACAACAGAAGTTTTGAAGGACAGACACGAGTGGTGGAATCAGTAAAATAAGTATATTGCACATTCTGATAGTTTTACATTTTGAGTCCATGTCCAAATATTTTAAAATTATATAAAACCTCTTAAAGTGTAACTGCTATTTTTTTTTTTTTTTATGTGTTGGGACAGCAAGTATAAGTGTTTTTGCAATACACTTTATTAGAAAAATATGTTAAGTTTTATTAGAAAATTGAAGTAAAATCTCCCTTTTAGTAAGCTCTAACTTTCTTAGGTTGCTAACACAAATCTGTGTTCAGCATTTTACTGAACACTGAAGATGCTGAATAACTGTATGACACAAAGACAGGATTCTCAGCTGGCCTCTGACTTCTCTGTCCAAGTCTCTGCTTCCTTCCTATATCCTGTCTCCCTATAAGTGTATGTAACATACATTACTAAAAATGATTTTACATGCTTTCCTGCGGAGAGTTTATCTCTCTGGTTAGCACTGGGAAGATAGGGAGAGGAATGGGGTTGTAACAATCAGTACTGATATTAAGTAGACATGAGCATGGTACAGTACACTTACTGTCAGCATCTATCTGAGAAGCCCCAGTCTTCTCCATATCTTCTCAGTCCCTCTTCCTATTTCAAAAAGTTATAGCCTACATTTGGAGCAACTAGATGTTACATTGTAATACAAAGAATTTGCAAAAATTCTGCTCACACAGAACAGCAGACCTGATTGTTCAAGTGTCTCACTATTCTACTAACAGATTTACTTACATTTTTTGCATTAATTTCTGCCAAAAAACTAAGACTCAAAATATGCAATGGCACTACAGCTCCCACAATGCACTGCTCTCTATCAGAATTCAGAATTTTACTGCTGTCATGGAAGATAATAATGTTTAACAGTTAATTCAAGAGATGTCAAGCAAAATAATTCACAATCACACATCAGAACTGTTGTTAAAAAATTGAGTATTCCTTTAAGTATGATACGAATAATTACTGTGATGTCTTATATTGCCAAAATATTAAAGATTAAATATAATTCTCAGGTATAATATTATTATTATTATTATTATTATTATTATTACTTCAGTATAGGCCTGTTACAAATAAAATGTGGGAAATAAAGAAAATAAAGAGTGAATCTTTCCTATAGCTTAGTAGGAGCCTACTCACTTTCCTTGTGACACAGACTGTGACATCTTTATTTCGACTTCAAAAGATTGACATCAAACTTAAATCTACTCTGACGATTTGAGCAAGAAGTTAACACTGTGTCATTGCACAAATAGGAGGAAGAAAAGAAACTTTGTGTTAATAAATGGCATTTAAAAGAATAAAGATTACAAAACGGCTCATGGGTGTACAGTTAGCAGAGGACAGGTTGACTTAACCTTTCCCTGCAAGTACAGTCACAACTAGCTATTGTATGCTATGTAGCTGCAGTTAAAATTTATTGTGGATGAAGAAGATGTTTTACTGAAGTCCCAGTACAGTCTATACTTCAAGTATTATTTTATTTTTTATCAGTCTTCTTGCTAGTTAGAAGATTTCAGAGCATAACCAGCCTGCATATATGCATTTCTATAACATGTTTTCTAAGGGGTCTGTAAGGTATCACATGCAAACTAGAAACAGAAGAAAATTACCTACTATGCAAGTGATCTTCCCTTGTCTAAGGGCAAGAAATATGATTAACATAGCAGACCAGATTTAGATCTATACATTTCTAAGGTACTGAGGATCACCACGGGTGCTAGTACACTGATTACACACTAATTCCTATACTGCTGCGGTGCCACAGTGGTACCGCCCTGCTGCCCTTAAAGACACTAATATATTAAACAAAGACTGTGGGCACAATGCGTGTATGCAATCGCTCCACTTCCTAGTAACACCTTTTGCGGAGATGTCCACAGATGCCAGCACAGCCTATAAGTAGGAGTGAAGTTAATTACCTATCTTCTTCCTTCTGCTATGTTTGTGATCTATGGTATCCTCCTTTTCTTGCATATGGCAATGTATACAGGGTAGTGCGCTTGGTGCTTGTTATCGGAGCATGCCCCAGCCAGCAGCAATGCTCCTATCTTGAACTGAAGCTCGCGCTCCATAGGAGCACTTAGTGACGTCACTTTTTGAGCTACGGAAACTTTGAAGAGTCAAAGAGGAAGTTTGGCTCTTCTAGATTTCCGTAACTCAAAAAGTGATGTCACTAAGTGCTCCTACGGAGAGTGAGCTTCATACAAACATAGAAACATAGAATGTGTCGGCAGATAAGAACCATTTGGCCCATCTAGTCTGCCCAATATACTAAATACTATGGATATCCCCTGGCCCTATCTTATATGAAGGATGGCCTTATGCCTATCCCATGCATGCTTAAACTCCTTCACTGTATTTGCAGCTACCACTTCTGCAGGAAACATAGAAACATAGAAACATAGAATGTGTCGGCAGATAAGAACCATTTGGCCCATCTAGTCTGCCCAATATACTAAATACTATGGATAGCCCCTGGCCCTATCTTATATGAAGGATGGCCTTATGCCTATCCCATGCATGCTTAAACTCCTTCACTGTATTTGCAGATACCACTTCTGCAGGAAGGCTATTCCATGCATCCACTACTCTCTCAGTAAAGTAATACTTCCTGATATTACTTTTAAACCTTTGCCCCTCTAATTTAAAACTATGTCCTCTTGTAGCAGTTTTTCTTCTTTTAAATATTCTCTCCTCTTTTACCTTGTTGATTCCCTTTATGTATTTAAAAGTTTCTATCATATCCCCTCTGTCTCGTCTTTCTTCCAAGCTATACATGTTAAGGTCCTTTAATCTTTCCTGGTAAGTTTTATCCTGCAATCCATGTACCAGTTTAGTAGCTCTTCTCTGAACTCTCTCCAAAGTGTCAATATCCTTCTGGAGATATGGTCTCCAGTACTGAGCACAATACTCCAAATGAGGACTCACTAGTGCTCTGTAGAGCGGCATGAGCACCTCCCTCTTTCTACTGGTAATTCCTCTCCCTATACACCCAAGCATTCTGCTAGCATTTCCTGCTGCTCTATGACATTGTCTGCCTACCTTTAAGTCTTCTGAAATAATGACCCCTAAATCCCTTTCCTCAGCTACTGAGGTTAGGACTGTATCACTGATTTTATATTCTGCTCTTGGGTTTTTACCTCCCAGGTGCATTATCTTGCACTTATCAACATAAAATTTTAGTCGCCATATTTTTGACCATTCCTCTAGTTTTCCTAAGTCCTTTTCCATTTGGTGTATCCCTCCAGGAACATCAACCTTGTTACAAATCTTTGTGTCATCAGCAAAAAGACACACCTTACCATCGAGGCCTTCTGCAATTTCGCTGATAAAGATATTAAACAATATGGGTCCCAGAACAGATCCCTGAGGTACCCCACTGGTAACAAGACCTTGGTCTGAATATACTCCATTGACTACAACCCTCTGTTGCCTGTCCCTCAGCCACTGCCTAATCCATTCAACAATATGGGAGTCCAAGCCCAAAGACTGCACTTTATTGATAAGCTTTCTATGTGGGACAGTATCAAAAGCCTTACTAAAGTCTAGATAAGCGATGTCTACTGCACCTCCTCCATCTATTATTTTAGTCACCCAATCAAAAAAATCAATAAGATTAGTTTGACATGATCTCCCTGAAGTAAACCCATGCTGTTTTTCATCTTTCAATCCATGGGATTTTAGATGTTCCACAATCCTCTCCTTAAGTAAGGTTTCCATTAATTTCCCCACTATTGATGTCAGTCTTACTGGCCTATAGTTGCCCAATTCCTCCCTACTACCTTTCTTGTGAATGGGCACAACATTTTCTAATTTCCAATCTTCTGGGACGACTCCTGTTGCCAGTGATTGGTTAAATAAATCTGTTAATGGTTTTGCTAGTTCACCGCTGAGCTCTTTTAATAGCTTTGGGTGTATCCCATCAGGCCCCTGTGACTTATTTGTATTAATTTTAGACAGCTGACTTAGAACCTCCTCCTCTGTAAAGACACATGCATCAAAAGATTCATTAGTCTTCTTTCCTAACTGAGGTCCTTCTCCTTCATTTTCCTTTGTAAAAACTGAACAGAAATATTCATTGAGGTAGTCAGCTAGTTCTTTATCTTCTTCCATATACCTTCCTTCTTTTGTTTTTAATTTTGTAATTCCTTGTTTTAGTTTCCTTTTTTCATTTATGTATCTGAAGAATGCCTTCTCGCCTTTTTTCCCTGACTGAGCTAATTTCTCTTCTGCCTGTGCTTTAGAAGCTCTTATAACTTGTTTGGCCTCTCTCTGCCTAATCTTATAAATTTGTCTGTCATCCTCGTTTTGTTTTTTTTTATAATTCCTAAATGCTATATTTTTGTTTTTAATGATTTTGGCCACTTCTGCTGAGTACCACAGTGGTCTCTTCCTTTTTTTGCTTTTACTGACAATCCTAATGCAATTTTCTGTTGCCTTCAATAGTGCCACTTTTAAGTAGTCCCATTTCTCCTGGACTCCAATGAAACTGTTCCAGTCTGATAGGGACTTGTATACCACTAATCTAATTTTAGAAAAGTCTGTTTTTCTAAAATCTAAAACTTTTGTTTTTGTGTGGTGTGACTCAGTCACTGTACTTATAGTAAACCACACTGACTGGTGATCACTAGATCCCAAGCTTTCCCCTACAGTAATATCAGATACCAAATTCCCATTTGTGAATACTAAATCTAAAATGGCCTCCTTCTGGGTTGGCTCCTCCACTATTTGCTGTAGAGATAATCCCAGTAGGGAATTTAGAATATCTGTACTCCTGGCAGAACTAGCTATTTTGGTTTTCCAGTTTACATCTGGAAGATTGAAGTCTCCCATAATGATAACTTCCCCCTTCAATGTCATTTTAGCTATTTCCTCAACTAGTAGATCATCTAATTCTTTGACTTGGCTAGGTGGTCTATATATCACACCTACACGAGTTACCTTATGATTATCAAGCTGCACGGTAACCCAAACTGACTCTAAATTGTTCATCGCTAACTTGTATCAAATTAGATTTTATGTTATCTTTCACATACAGGGCCACCCCTCCCCCTTCTTGCCTTCTCTGTCTTTCCTGTATAGAGAGAACCCTGGTATTGATATATCCCAGTCATTACTCCCCTTGAACCACGTCTCAGTAACAGCCACTACATCTATATTCTCAGATGCCATTATAGCCTCAAGTTCATTGATCTTATTCCCTAGACTGCGAGCATTTGTAGACAAGACTCTGAGCTTGTCATTTCTTAACCTTTGTGCTACTGGCCTCTTCTGGCATTGTTCCGGGGGGCAGTTGGACTGCTGGATTATCACTCTTTCCCCCCCCTTTCCTAATTTAAATGCTTCTTAGCAAATACCTGGAACTGTTCACCAAGGACATTCGTTCCTTTGAGAGAAAGATGCAAGCCATCTTTCTTGTACAGTTCTTTTCCATTCCAACAAGAGCTAACATGAGACACAAAGCCAAACCCTTGGTTCAGACACCATTCACCAAGCCATACATTGAATTTCTTAATGCACATCTTTCTGTCATGCTGAAGGTTATGCACAGGCAAAACTGCAGAGAATGAAACAGTTGATGCAACCTCCGTATATCCTTTCCAAGTGTGTGAAAAGCTTCTTTCACCTTTGATACCTCATTGCAAGCCAGATCGTTTGTCCCAAGATGGAGAATAACATCCACTTCCCTTTCCTGCTTTGCTTGCCTAACAATATTAAGGATCCGTCGTCTATCCCTGTTAGCGGTAGCACCAGGGAGACATCTTACAACACCATTATCCTCAAACTTTACACCTCTTATGATGGAATCGCCCACCAACAGCTGCTTACTATCAATCCTCACCTTCTCCTTTTTGTCTTTGGCTGCAGTCTTACATACTTTAGGCATGGGAGATGATTGTTTCTCACCCACTGTGCTTGAGCCATCCTCCATGTTGCTCTTGCACTCTGAAAGTGCTGCAAATGAATTATGGAGAGCCACAGACTGTGGGACATGCCTTCTATCCAAAACTCCTAGTCTACCAGAACCTACAGTAACCCATCTTCCAATTCTAGGGGGCCTCTGTGGCAGTGGCATTGCAATGTTCTCAGCCTGAGTTTGTTTAGTGGTTAATTAAAAAATCTCATATTTCAAAAAGGTTCCAATAGCACTATACAGTTAGTTCAACCTTACTTATAGTGAAGTATGCTGCTCTGTTGAGCTGCGCTAGATGTATCAGCCTGACGGCTATATAATACACTATTTTGTCTGGAACTAGAAGTGGGTGTCTCTTACCAGACTCTCGATGTGCCACTCGCCCGCCTCCCAGTAATCGGCGTCTCTTACCGGCCTCCCGCTTCACGGCGTTCTCCTCTGCCCTGCCCCTCCTCACCCTTCACACGGCGTCCCGCGTGGTGATGAAGCAAGCGTCTCACGTGATACGGAAGAGGCGTTCCTTGCCGGTCAGCTGATTGTGCTTGCCGGAAATCCTGGTTGGGCTAAGGCAATTCCTAGACAGGCCTGTCGTTGTTAGTCGAATGTTAGTCGAATATCCTTTGCGTGCACATCAATTGATTAAGCTCACTTGAAAGAGAAGAACGCCGTGAAGCGGGAGGCCGGTAAGAGACGCCGATTACTGGTAGGCGGGCGAGTGGCACATCGAGAGTCTGGTAAGAGACACCCACTTCTAGCTCCGGACAAAATAGTGTATTACATAGCCGTCAGGCTGATACATCTAGCGCAGCTCAACAGAGCAGCATACTTCACTATAAGTAAGGTTGAACTAACTGTATAGTGCTATTGGAACAAAACCGGAATAAGATACACAAAGCTGTATGGACTGTCCTTACTACTTGATTATACTACTGCACCTTAAATGAGAACTGCATCATTATGCTATAAATGGAATTAGGATATTGAATAGCATTCCCAGAGAAATATAGTGCTGCAAATCTAAGGATTAAATTTTCTTTGACCACAAGGAGGAGTCATATATATAGTGGAAATTTTTTTTGGAATTTTTAAATTTTTCTATTTTAGAATGTTATGATTAATTGATGTGTTTTATGTTTGGGCGATGATTTACTATTTTAATCATTTACGTTAGGGTAAACTTACTGTTACAGCGAGGATAATAAATACCTAATTTTATCATATCCAGATTGTGTGTGATCCCATATGTAGAGAGTGCCCCTCTTATTTTATACAAATTCTCTTTCATTATGGAGAGCTGTCTACAGATCAGACAGTATCCAAACCTCTGAAGAGTGGAACCTGAAATAAAAGCACAACAATTCCTGCACAGAACCAGGTCTGCCATTGTAAAGAGGGGAACGATTTTAAACAAACAAATCTTACTTGTTTAGATTGTATCCACCTCCAGATTACCTCCTGAGTATCTCCTGAATATCTCCAATGCTCTTGTAAATCGGCTCTTGGTAAGCAGTCTTGGAAAAGCAGCAAGGCTATTCCATGCATCCACTACTCTCTCAGTAAAGTGATACTTCCTGATATTACTTTTAAACCTTTGCCCCTCTTATTTTAAACTATGTCCTCTTCAGTTCTAGATAGGAGCATTGCTGCCAGCTGGGGCACGCTCTAATCACAAGCATCAAGCGCACTACCCTGGATACACCACTGCATGCAAGGAGAGGAGGTTCTATCTATCTGCAACAATGTGCATACTTTTTCTGTATGGGCAAGATATAGACAGTGAGGTTTATTTTCTAGTGATATAGATGGCGTAAACATAGACAGGCTGTCTAAACATATTTATCACAGTGCCTCATCCTGGATGATAAATCTAATGTATGGCTAGGCACTTTTGTCTAATTCTATACCTATTATTGTTTAGTTAACTCTGTCACATAATGTTATGCTAGAATTGTGGTGCAATTTAACTGGAAAAAAGTGCATTTTAGCTCATGCCTCCATGACACAAAGCCACAGCTCTTTTTCCTGACAAGCCAATCCCCCTGTTCTGGACTAATGAGCAGAAACTTTCTCTAAACCTAGATGCATCAAATTGTGTAAGTTTTTATTGCATTTTACACCAAAATCTTGGTGCATTCACATTAGCAAATGTGGACCAATGTTTCAACCTTGAGTATCTATGATCTTCTGATGTTATTGCAGGAGAATTGCATTTAAAATTAGCGTCAAGATAGTTCATAGTTATAGGGAAGGTGTTATCAGAAAATTACCTATTGTTTAAATGTTTATACAAAAAAACATATTTTTGAGAACTGTGCGTGGTAATATAATTTTCCATGCCATTATCTAGGGGGAAAAAATCCTAAAATCTTGCACCCTTTACTTCCTGTTCTGTAGAGATCACTTTGGAATAGTTAATACATTTTCATGGGATTACAATGAAAGGTAGCACCTATATACTGGATTCACTATTTAAAGTAGATGAAGACAGCAGCTTTCGTTCTCCCCATCCCTGCAAAATGGCCTCTGTGCAGGTCACAAATCATGCCTAGAACACTTTCCCATAAAAGTTAAATAAGCCATCTCCAGATTACAGGTTCCTATGGTCTATGTCTCTGCTGAAAAGCATATCTCTGAATGCTGTTAACAGGGGAGAGCAACAGCCCAGGTAAGATGACTGCCCCCATGCCAATAAAACAAGTATTGGGGATAATAGGAGACATTAGAGCGACCATAGTCCTTGAGTTCCAGTTTTGGGTTGCTCTTTCAGGGCAGTAACTCTGGTAGGCTGCACCTAAGAGGAGTGCCTTGGGTATAGTCTAGGGAAAATAAGTTAGCAAAACATTGGATATTTATGATGTTGCCCAATGATATCTACTGAATCACATTTTATTATTGTCCAGGGGTTTGCTGCATGGGGAATTGGGTTTCTCATATGTCTGGTGGGAATTAATACACTTGGATTTCTTTATTGAAATGTTGAATTGGTTTGAATTTTGACATTTGGTATTTATTCTTTGGGACCTTGCAGGTTTCAGTGATTTTAAATCCACAGAATGTCTATTATTTATGCTAAAGTTCACCAGAGATTTTACCCTTTTCAATGTATCGGATGAAATCTGTGGCAAATTCACAGCAAAATGTACGACAAAATTCACATGCAGAACATTTAAAATTTGTCACAGATTTATTGCTGGTTTTGCTATAGTTTCACTGCAAAGTCCATGGTGGTATAATTGTTCATTTGGACACATTCTTAATGCTCTACAATTTCTTAGCTGTAGCTGCAGAAATTTCCTCCTTGTAGATAATACCAACCAATTTTTGTCATTGGATGATCAACACAGTCTCATGAGGTGAAAAATCTAAATCCCATTTTTAACCACATTCCATCCATGGTTTGAAAAATTTTGAAAAAAAAAATAGAATAAAAATGATCTGCTGAAAACATTCATCCGAACAATTGGGCTAGAGGAGTCTTGTTTCTACAGAATTATGACTGCCTACTAACAATGTGCCAGGCAGACAAATGTACTGTATGTTTGAATGGTATTAAAAATGGCATTTATTTTTACTAATGCCACAGTGGTGCCTTTGCCCTAGACCAGCGGTTCTCAACTTAGGGGTCGCGACCCCTTTGGGGGTCGATCGCCCCTTTCCGGGGGGGTCGCCGGTGCTTGTTTTGCGGCTGAGTAACTCAGAAGATCCGATGGTATATTCTAACCCCCAGGCGTTCCCATGGTGACGAGGACGCTTGCCTGGGGGTTAGAATATACCATCGGATCTGAGTTTTACGAGCTCAGTGAGATCGTAAAAACTCAAATCCGATGGTATATTCTAACCCCCAGGCGTTCCCATGGTGACAGGGACGCTTGCCTGGGGGTTAGAATATACAGGGCCACGCCACTCACAGCAGTATATTTATAAACTAATCAGTAACTACTTTAACTTTAATCATTGCTCATTGCTGAGCTCTTTACTTGGATTATAATTTGTTTGGATATGGGATATCTTACTTTGTCTTAGCTCCGGTAATAGCAGGCAGTGCGGGGGGGGCGGCGCTCACTCACTGACGTCACGCGCCTGCTCCTCCCACTAGGCGGCGCAGGCGCGTGACGTCAGTGAGTGAGCACCGCCCCCTGCACTGCCTGCTATTACCGGAGCTAAGACAAAGTAAGATATCCCATATCCAAATAAATTATAATCCAAGTAAAGAGCTCAGCAATGAGCAATGATTAAAGTTAAAGTAGTTACTGATTAGTTTATAAATATACTGCTGTGAGCGTCGGGGAGGGAGTTCTGTGGATGGCACTGTAGGGGGATCTGTGGATGGCAGTGCCATCCACAGATCCGCCTACAGTGCCATCCACAGATCCCCCCTCCCCTAAACAGTGCCATCCACAGATCACCCCTCCCCTAAACAGTGCCATGATGGCACTGTTTAGGGGAGGGGGGATCTGTGGATGGCACTGTTTAGGGAGGATTTGTGGATGGCACTGTTTAGGGGGGATCTGTGGATGGCACTGTTTAGGGGGGAGATCTGTGGATTGCACTGTTTAGGGGAGGGGGGATCTGTGGGTGGCACTGTTTAGGGGGGATCTGTGGATGGCACTGTTTAGGGGGGATCTGTGGATGGCACTGTTTAGGGGGGATCTGTGGATGGCACTGTTTAGGGGGGGATCTGTGGATGGCACTGTTTAGGGGAGGGGGGATCTGTGGATGGCACTGTTTAAGGGAGGAGGGATCTGTGGATGGCACTGTTTAGGGGGGAGATCTGTGGATGGCACTGTTTAGGGGAGGGGGATCTGTGGATGGCACTGTTTAAGGGGGATCTGTGGATGGCACTGTTTAGGGGGGGATCTGTGGATGTCTTTGTGATTAATTACTCTGCTTTAATTATGTTCAATTTGTAGCAATAAAAATACATCCTGCATATCAGATATTTACATTACAATTCATAACAGTAGCAAAATTAGTTATGACGTAGCAAGGAAAAAAATGTAATGGTTGGGGGTCACCACAACATGAGGAACTGTATTAAGGGGTCACGGCTTTAGAAAGGTTGAGAACCACTGCCCTAGACAGTTATTGCTATTTGGAAATTATAATTACCAGGTGTAAAAGGGCATTAACTAAACAAAACTTGCTCTAAAAGGAGCTTTTCTTTACAGTCACAATTCTCATGTTCATATGGTTGCCTTGATCATAAATAACACATTATTCATGAACTGATATATTACAGGAAGGTTTTATAACATTACATGTTGCTTTTAAGATTGTGTCCCTGTATAATAAAATATTTTAACTGAACAGGTGACCATCTGAGCATGGTCACTCTTCAATTTATCTTGCAGTCTGGCTCCTGGCCAAGCCAACTCTGCTTACCTACAATACCACGTAATATATTGCAATATTAGCTTCTGGAACCTGGGGTTAGAGTAAGTGTTTTGTTCTTTGTACTTCTTGAAAGAAAATCAGACAGACAGGAAGCCCCGTGGGTTGAAAAGGGATGCTACCATAGAAATAGGAAATAAAGTCAGCCCTACTGGTGAGGAAGAATACTTTTAGCACCTGACTAAAATGAATCATAGATCCAAACTATTTCTATTAGACACACAATAATTATATTTAGTAAATGCAAAAACATAAAATCTTGAATTTCCTCTATTATAATTTCATTAGCATTTTAGTTTATAATTTGTTTTACTGCCATAGCAACAATAATTGCTTATAATAGTAAATTGGTGAAAATGCATATACATGTTAAATCCTGTTAATAATAATAATAATAATAATTATAATAATAATAATAATAAAAAATTATAATATGAACAGATTTACTTCTTTTTCACTAATCCTATACAGAAAAATGAACAGATGTTCATACATTTTGCTACAGCTTTAAAATCCAATTCTTAACAATTGGAACAGTTTTCATATTAGAATGACTGCATTAGATACAATAAAATGTACTTACATTTTATTACACTAGCTCATAGGTAACTACATATTTTCAATTTTTTTCTATAAAAATCTTTAAACCACTTAAAGACTGGGCCATTTGCCCCCTTCCTGACCATGCCTAATTTTGAAAATCTGACGTGTCACTTTAGGTGGTAATAACTTTGGAACGCTTTTACTTATCCAAGCCATTCAGAGATTGTTTTCACATGAAATATTGTACTTCATGTTAATGGTAAATTGGAGTCAATTTGTTTTAACTTTATTTACAAAGAAAATCTAAAAGTTAACGAAAAATTTTTAAAATTCACAGTTTTCTAAATTTGAATCTCTCTGCTTTTAAAACAGAAAGTGATACCTCATAAAATATTTATTACTTAACATTCCCCATATGTCTACTTTAAGTTGGCATCATTTTGTAAATGTCATTTTATGTTTTTAAGACGTTAGAAGGCTTAGAATTTTAGAAGCAATTCTTAAAATTTTTAAGGAAATTTCCAAAACCCACTTTTTAAGGACCAGTTCAGGTCTGAAGTCACTTTGTGGGGCTTACATAGTGGAAACCCCCCATAAATTACCCCATTGTAGAAAATACACTCCTCAAGTTACTCAAAACTGATTGTACAAACTTTGTTAAATTTCACTTTTTTGGCAGATTTTCCATTTTAATCCATTTTTTTTTCTTTAACACATCAAGTGTTAGCAGTCAAACAAAGCTTAATATTTATTACCCTGATTCTGCGGTTTACATAAACACCTTACATATGTTGTAAACTGATGTAAGGGCACAGGGCAGGGCGCAGAAGGAAAGGAACGCCATATGGATTTTGGAAGGCAGATTTTGCTGAACTGATTTTTAGATGCCATGTCCCATTGGAAGCCCCCGGCTGCACCCTTACAGTGGAAACTCACAAAAATTGACCCCATTTTGGAAACTAGGGGGTAAGATGCCAGTTTTATTGGTACTATTTTAGGGTACATATGACTTTCAATTGCTCTATATTACGTTTTATGTGAGGCAAGCCAACCAAAAAATGGCTGTTTTGGCACTGTTTTTATTTTTAATTTTTTACAATATTCATCTGACAAGGTAGATCATGTGCTTTTTTTTATAGAGGAGGTCTTAATGGACACAATAATATCAAATATGTCTAATTTATTTGTTTGTTTCAGTTTTACATAATAAAGCATTTTTATTTTTAATTATGTTTTTATGTCTCCATTTTCTGAACACCATATTTTTTTTATTTTTATGCCAATTGTCTTGTGCTGGGGCTCATTTTTTGCAGGAAGAGTTGATGTTTTTATTGGTACCAGTTTTTGGTGCATATGATTTTTTGATCATTCATTATTACACTTTATGGGGGAAGGTGACCAAAATTTTTTTGTTTTAGCACAGTTTTTTTTTTTTTTACAGCGTTCACCTGAGGAGTTAAGTCATGTGACATTTTTATAGAGCAGATTGTTACGGATGTGGCAATATCGAATATGTCTACTTTTTCTTATTTATTTAAGTTTTACACGATAATAGCATTTTTGAAACAAAAAATTATGTTTCAGTGTCTCCATAGTCTGAGAGCCATAGCTTTTTTATTTTTTTTGACCGATTGTCTTAGTTAGGATCTCATTTTTTAGCGGGATGAGGTTATGGTTTGAGTGATACTATTTTGGGGGGTATACACCTTTTTGATCGCTTGGTGTTGTATGTGATGTTAGGTGACAAAAAATGGCTGCTTTGGCACTGTTTTTAATTTATTTTTATTCCGGTGTTCATGTGAGGGGTTAGGTCATGTGATATTTTTATACAGCTGGTTTTTACGGACGTGAACATACCTAATATGTATACTTTTCTTTATTTATTTCACTTTGACACAATTATAGCATTTTTTAAATAATAAATGATGTTTTAATATCTCAATGTTCTGAGAATTATATATATATATTTTTGCGATTTTCTTATGTAGGGGCTCATTTTTTGTGGAATGAGCTGACGTTTTCCTGTTACCATTTTGTGGGACATAAGCCTTTTTAATCACTTGGTGTTGCACTTTTTGTGATGTAAGGTGACAAAAATGTATTTTTTGACAGTTTTTATTTAATCTTTATTTAATTTTTTATGGTGTTTATCTGACGTGGTAAATCATGTGATATTTTTATAGTGTCGGTGGTCACAGACGTGGCAATACCAAATATGTCTATTTTATTTTTGTATTTTTAATATTTTTTTTAATTTCTTAATTTTTTATTTGTGAAAGCTTTTTTTTTTTTATAAAACACTTTGCATCCCCAATACAAGACCTTTGGGGGACTCCCCTTTTTTTTTTTACTATTGATTTCTCCTATAACTGGGGCTAACATAGTTACAGGGGAAATACACCCCCAGAGAGGCTTCACAGCATAGTGAAACGCTATACAGCCTCAGTGCAGGGCTGATCAAGGTCTATGGAAGACCCGACAGCTCCTGTATTTTCACATGAGCACCACTTCCTGATCTATATACACAGTGCTCACTGAGCGCTGTGTATACAGCGATCTAGAAGGCAGGGACACCTGGGAACTGTCCTTGCCTTCCCTCTGGGTTGCCCTGCTGTCACTGACAGTGGGCCCCCCGCTTAGCAGCTGCACGATTAGTGTGCAGCTGCCATCTCTGAATAGACGTTTTAGAACGTCCATTCAGAGATAAACAACTGCCCATAGGATGTTTATATCCTATGGGCGGTCAGGAAGTGGTTAAAGAGAATCTCTCAATAGAAAAGACTTTCACCTTGGAGAGGCAAACCATTTGGAATGTTCTTTAGCGTGCATGACTAAAGCACTGTAGGATCCATATCAATGCCCTAATATATATATCAATAAGCTTTATTTCCTGGATTAATTATGTTTTTTTAGGTGATATACTCATGTAGATTTCGTTATCTTCCCCATGCTTTTTTTTTTTTTTTTTTTTTTTTTTTTTTTTTCAATTAAACATATAAACATATCTCTTTGGTTTGTTTCCATCCTGTATGTAGCACTTTTAGTCACTGTATCCAACCAAACTCATGAAGCACTTGTCCTTTCTCAATTAGAACTCCAGCACTGCCCTTAACAACCCCCCAGCTAGCTTATAGCTCCTCCCACCCAGCTATTTACATAGACACTCACCTATCATTGCCCCTAACAACACCCAGCTAGTTTACGGCTCCTTCCACCCAGCTAGCTATATAGACACTCCCTTATCAATGCCCCTAACAATGCCCACCTAGTTTATAGCTCATCCTACCCAGCTAGTTACATAGACACTCCCCTATTACTGCCCCAAACAACCCGCAGCTAGTTTATAGCTCCTCCCACCCAGCTAGTTACATAGACACTCCCCTATCACTGCCCCTCACAACATCTAGCTAGTTTAATTAACCCTAACAACACCCAGCTAGAATATAGCTCCTCTCACCCAGTTAATTATATAGACACTCGCCTATCATTGCCCCTAACAATGCCCAGCTAGTTTATAGCTCCTCCCACCAGCTAGTTACATAGACACTCCCCTATCACTGCCCCTAACACCCAGCTAGTTTATAGCTCCTCCCACCCAGCAAATTACATAGACGCTCCCCTACCACTGCCCCAAAAAACTCAGAGCAGAGTTTATAGCTCCTCCCACACAGCTAATTATATATACACTCCGCTATAATTGCCACTAACACCCAGCTAGTTTATAGCTCCTCTCACCCAGCTACTACAATAAACCCTCCCCTATCACTGCCCTTAACAACCCCCAGCTAGTTTATAGCTCTTCCCACCCAGCTAGTTACATAGACACTCCTCTATCACTGCCTTTGTTGCTGCTTTGACACGCTTATGGACATAACATCATAGGAAATGGAGCTACATTACATGGTTATGTAACCATAGCCCAAAACAGAAGATAGGAACAACAGCAACAGAAATACATTACAAAATTATAGCTACCTTCATAAATGATTATTGTAAAGGATGTTGATGCAAACTGGAAAATCCCTTTAAGGTACAGTAATTTCATATGCTTAAATATGCATTGAGATGCAGCATAATTACACAGTGACATTTTATTCTATATTGACCAATGACCAATATCTTGTTTTATAAGTAGAAAAATATCTGATTTCTATATTTATGAAAAAAAAAAGAAATTGTTGTGGAAGACTCCACTTACAAAGACCATTTATGGTATATTTTGTCATTGAAAGCCATGTAGCATTCTGTAGTTTGCACGTTTGTTGAAGTAATCACTGAATAATGCTACTTTCTAATGCTTTCCATGAACACAGACAGATCTGAACTATCGGAAAGTCAGTATAATGGTCTAAACAACATCACAAATATTATTTTATTTTTCTATCCCATTACATGGTCACTATAAATCATGCATTACAGAACCACAAAGTCTGCTGTCTTTGCAGCGTTTCTCAGGAGCAGAGAAAAGTAAGTAAAAGATATCTATTTTTCCAAAATCTTGGTTTTAGCCATTACCTAATGTACACTTACATTTTACTGAGTCATAAAGATTTACAAAAATACTACCTCCTGTTGTCTCACATTTTATGTACTATTTAAAGTAGCCAGGAACATTTATTGGACCAGTATGTAGAAGAAAAAGTATCCAACTTACAAAAAGTAGTTTTTTTTTAAAAATCAAGAGTTGTATTTAAAGCGTCTCTGTCACCGTGATCAACCCTATTATACCAGACATACTGCCTGGTAGGGCTCATCATGCTGATTCATACAATACCTTTATTTTCTCTGTATGCTAAACAGCTTCAGAGATATCAGCATTTTTATTAAGATGCAAATGAGAAGTTGGAGCACCAGGAGATGGGGCTGAATCATTTGAGCACTGCTTTGTAGCAACTCCTGTGCTCTATACACTCCCCCCTCCTCCTTGATTGACAGGGCTAGACATGCTGAGGGCAGCTGTGTCCTAGCATCTACATATCATACACTCTATGTTCTATAGCTTCACCACGCTGATCTGCTGAGAAAGCTAATCTACATATTACTGCTTTATTCATGGGCACAATATATGATTATAAAACAATATATGTGTTAGCTTATAAGCATAAAAAAGACATCTTCTTTATGTGGAAAGGCTAGAGCTCAGTGATAATTGCTTGGTTTTGCATGTTAAGCTCTTGAACCTTGGAGAGACTTTAAGGTTTTTTTCTTGTACATTTAACCAATGATAAATGTCTATATACTTATCATATTGAGAATAATGGTGGTAATTTACAAACAGATATACACCATTTTTTGGCATATATCTGTCACAGATTATTTGCGCCTCAAACTGCAACTTTTTCCCCTTTTCCACCACTCACGCCAGGTCTAAAAAAGGGGGTGTGGCATGGGCAGGGAAAAGGGTGGGCTGGCAGGCCGTCTCCTTTAGCATTTTCTATGCCTGTTTTAAGTGTAGAAAATAGTCTAAATGTAAGACAGCTAGGAAGCTGGCATAGATTTAGACAAGTGTAAAGTCTGCCTAAGTTATGTAGAGGCTGGCGCCTATATATAACTTAGGCGGATGACAGCCAGCGTTGGAGGGATGAAGATTGACATCTTCATAAATGTCTTCCAGCGTGGTTAGTCTTAAAAAGCTAATAAATATTAATGGTTTCTTTATAATCATATTGTGCCTATAAATAAGCCACAAATAGGTTTTGGGTTTTTACGCAAAAAAAGTACTATTCTCAATATAGTAAGACATTTTATTGTTATTATATGATTATATATTATTTATTATAGTTTGGCCTTTTATTATAGGTTGAATGAGAAAAAAAAACATAATTTTTTTTAATGTCAGTAATATGTAGATTATCTTTCTGAGCAGATCTCATTGTGGTGAAGCTATAATAAGTAGTGCATATGGTATGTAGATGCTGTCTAGCCCTGTCAATCAAGGGAAGCGGGGGGCCAGAACAGAGGGTGTTACAAAGCAGTGCTCAAAGGATTCAGCCCTGCCTCCTAGTGCTCCAACTTGCTCACTTGCATATGAAAAAAACATACAGATATATTTCTAGCTGTTTAGCATACAGACAAAAGAAAGGTATTGTTTTAACCAGCATGATAAGCCCCACAAAGCAGTATGTCTGGTTTAATAGGGTTGATCCTGGTGATAGAGCCTCTTTAAAAACTACAGAGTACAGTCTAACTGTATCTATGCAGACACATAGTTAAAGGGATTGTGGGGGACACATAGTTAAAGGGATTTTCCAAGTGTTTTATACTGATGACCTTTCCTTAGGATACGTTATCAATATGTGATCGATGGGAGCTAAATCCCAGCACCCACATTGAGTAGCTGTTTGAAGAGGTTGTGGCACTCTGGTAAACTCTGCTGTCTCTTCCTAGGCCAGTGACATCACATTCATTGGTTATATGGCCTAGGACCAGCTCAGCCCCATTCAGGTGAATGGGGTTGAGCAGAAATACCATGCACAGCCACTATTTAATGAACAGCGCTGAATGAGCACTTGGCCAACAGTTAAAGAATTTGTATTGGCAACTTATGAGCTGTTACCAAAAGTATATCTCCTTTTGGAGCACTTGCTACATCCATGCATTTCATGAACATCACATTGATTTCCCCAGGAACTGTGTAATGCTTGATAAACACTTGATTGCTTAGGATCATAGGCATGAGACACTCTGTGATTAGCTTACTGCCAGGGGTCCCTTCTAACAAAGAAGCAGTATCCAAAGGGATCATGGATTTCCCATTAATGCTAATGATTTAGAAAATGTGGGCACCTTTCTGTCTATGGTCTAATATGGTTAGTCTACTTCTAGGTGATAATGCTATGTCATAATTACAATTTTATTTCAAGACAAGGAGACTCCTATTGCTTAACCCTTTCTTTACTGAACCACACAGCAGCAAAGAAAAAACAAGAATATAACCACCAAAGGCCTGATAGCCCTGCCTCCTTAGTCCCATATAAAGGAAGCTCCATCCAAGCATATCTTCCTCTTTCTTTGCTGCTGCCACCCAGCTAAGTATCCACACTAGTCTGGTTCAGGTTTTGTGACAGTTTGTCTGTATTTTTCTCAAATTTATATATTTTCTCCTATAGAGAGGGTTCCCTCTTACTTTAGCTTGGTTTTCCCTCTTATATTTGCTTTTATTTAGATTTATTGTTTTTTAGGTAATCGCCTATTTTACTCCTATTATTAGTTTTCCTCTACACTCCTGGTGGTCTGAGGGGGTTTACTTTTGCCTTCCCCTTCCCTTCCGCCACTCCTAGTGTTTTCCCCGGTCTTTCTCTCACCTGGTTCGTTTTTTCCCCGCTCTTGTGGCGGGGGGTTTTCTCCCTCAGCGTCCGTTCGGCGCGCCCGAGATCTCGCGCGACTTCGGCGGGATCTCGGGCGCCATCTTAGTTTTTCAGCTCTGTCTTCCTAGCCATTGCGGCGTCCGAAATCTCGCGAGATTTCGGACGCCATCTTCTCTGGTATCGCCGCTCCGTTCTGTGTATTCGGCGGGTGGCTCCCTACTACTGCAGGTCGGCGGCTGCTCTTTTCTTAGGTGTGGGTGACTAACCCCATCTTTCTCTGTCCTTAGCTTGATAGGTTAGTGAAGAGGCAGTGTTTTTCTCTCCAGGGCCGGAGATTAGTGGTTCTCTGTTACCCGTATTATTATTATTGGTCCACTGTCACCAGTATTAGCCATTCCAATAAGAGGATGTCTTCTCATAGGGCCCTTACACCAGCTCGAGGTAGCTCTGGTCAGGAGGATAACCCCCCTCCTCCTGCCTTACAAGGGTCCATGCCTGCATCAGGTGGAATGGTTCCTGTATCCTCTGATGCACAGGCTCTGGCCCTTCAACAGTCAATTTCCAATGCCATTATGACTGCTATGGGGTCCATGTCATCAGTACTGACCCATTCCATTTCCCAGGTCCTTACTGCAAATCCGTCCACTAGTCTGGCCCCTAATCCTCCTCCATTGACAACCCCAAGTGCCTCCAGAATCGATAGCAATGATGGCCCGGTACCATCCCATGACGGCGCGCCTAGGTCGCGCAAACGAGCCTGTCCGCGCCAGGCAGAACGTGCACGGCAATGGAAATCAGCCCGGTCCCATCCTAAGTCTGATTCTGACTCCTACAGAGAGTCCGAGGAGGAGGCTTTAATGGAATCTCCACGCGATTCCGAGGAGGAGGGCATAGACATGGCAGATGACCGAGGGGCATCAGTGGCTTTCTCGCCCCAGCCACTAAGGCCTGCCTTGAATAAGTCTGCTACAACTTCTAGTTCACCCATTCCCCTTACGGACCCTGCGGGCGATCCGTTATTTGATCCGGACTCCCTCCACCACCCTAGGTCCGCTGAGTGGCTTCCGTCCCCTCATGTAGCCAGTTACTTGGAGTCTATGATCCGCAGACCTCTTAGTAAAGAGACGCGGAACAAGGTTCAGGCCAAGTGTCCGCATCCGGCCATCCCTAATAAGGTTTGTGAGACGCCAGTGATGGACCCTAAGATGGTCCAATTTTTATCTAAATCGGGGTTTAGCCTCCGTAGAGGCTTGGATTCGGCTCTGCGAGCCTGCCAGGACAAATTGTTAGGTATATTGGGGCCACTAGCAAAGATATTTGATCTGGCAGAATCTGCCAAAGCTGAGGGACGACAAGTCGACCCGGAGGAACTCCGTGGTTGGGTCCAGAGAGCCATTTGCATGGCAGGAAATGCAAATACATCATTGGCGATCGAGCAACTCTATGCCATTTTAATGAAAATTGAGCCTAAACTCACCAATATGGCCCTAACAGAGTCAGGTAAGGAGGCCCAAGGGTTCCTCTTCGGAGACCCGTTTATAAAGGACTTAGGGAAGTTTGTGGGTACTTTCACTGCCCTGGATAAAGCGCAGTCTTCCATGTGCAGAGTCTTCAGTGGTAGGGTTTCCTCTAGGGCCAGCAGTACAAGGGGCCGTCTGTCCGGCCGCTCCTCCTTTCAGACCTGTGGCACGGGTCGAGGCTCCTTCCAATCCTACCGAACTCCAGGTTAGGACCCAAGGCACCAACCTACCTTTTTCCCGTCTCGTGGCGTGCCAGGAAGAGGGGGAGTGTATAGAGGAAACCCTAACCTCAGGCGCCCCTTTGGTAAGTCTTCCACCTCATCTCCTTTTTTCGGACAGTTACGTAGGGGGCAGACTACAACATTTTTCGCATGTATGGGCTTCCATTACCAGTGACCCTTGGGTGTTAACCACGATTCGGGGGTTTCACATAGACCTCGTGGGGCCCACTCTTGTCCCCCCCCCACAGTCCATGGCCCGGTCACTAGCGTCTCAGTCCCTCATAAACGCAGAACTACAAGCCCTATTCCTAAAGGCATCCATGGAGCTAGCGCCTCACAATCACGGTGGAGTAATAAGCAGCATTTTCGTAGTCGAAAAGAAAGGAGGCCAACATCGCCCCGTCATCAACCTGAAGGCTCTGAATACCTTTGTCAGGTATCGACACTTCAAAATAGAGGGCATCCACCTTCTAAGGGACATGCTTTTGCCAGACGATTGGATGGCGAAGCTGGACCTCAAAGATGCGTATTTAACGGTCCCGGTTGCTCCCTCCTCCAGGGATCTTCTCCAGTTTCGCTGGCAGGAGAGCATTTGGCGCTTCACGTGCCTCCCGTTTGGTCTGTCTTCCGCCCCCTGGTGTTTCACCAAACTCATGCGGCCGGTGGTGGCTTACCTCCGCAGCCCGGGGGTGAGACTTATAATTTACCTGGACGACATCCTGATCATGGCCAGGGATTGTGCTACACTCCAGGTCCATCTTCACATGGCTATGAACCTCCTCTCCAGCTTGGGGTTCATAATCAACCACGAGAAGTGTCTTACCCCTTCCCAGACCATGGAGTTTCTCGGTTTTCTGGTGAGTTCTACCTCATTGACACTCAGCCTTCCGTCGACAAAGGTTTGGACGATTCGCAAGGAGTTGCTCCGCACTCTGGCTTTGTCGCAGATTTCTCTCAGACATCTGTCTCGGGTAATAGGTCTCCTGTCGTCTTCTATTCAAGCCATCTTCCCTGCACCACTCCATTATCGTGTCCTCCAACGAATTAAGATCGCCCACCTGCAGGTGGGTGCGGCGTATGCGGATGTGATTTCCTTGGATTAAGAGACGCGAGACGAACTGGAGTGGTGGATCGGCAACCTTTCCGCATGGAATGGCAAAGCAATTTTCGGCCCTCAACCGGATATAGTAATGGAGTCGGATGCCAGCCTCCACGGTTGGGGGGCCCACTGCGAGGGAATATCTACCGGAGGGCCATGGTCAGCGATTGAGTCTCACCTGCACATCAACGCGCTGGAACTTCTAGCGGGGTCCTTTGCGATCCGCAGCTTTACCTGTGGGAGAGCCAAGGCTTGCATCCGTCTCCGTATGGACAATATTTCCGCGGTTCGTTACATCAACTCGATGGGGGGGACCCGCTTCACCATGTTGACACACCTGGCGAAGGATTTTTGGGACTATTGCCTGACCAACAATATGTCAGTAGTGGCGGAATATCTTCCTGGTCTCCACAACATGTTGGCCGATTGGAACTCTCGCTACATTTCAGATGCCACTGATTGGAGATTAGATGTGGGGGTTTTCTCCACCATCTCATCACGTTGGGGTCCGTTTTCTATCGACCTCTTTGCGTCTTGTTGGAATGCCCAACTTCCCAGATATTTCAGCTGGAGACCAGATCCTGCCGCGGAGGTGGTGGACGCCTTTTTTCAGCCTTGGTTGAACGACTTGATGTACGCCTTCCCACCATTTTCCCTGATTCCTCGGGTCTTGGCCACCGTGTGTCGCCAAGCATCGGAGCTTGTTCTAATACTTCCTCGTTGGGGGACCCAGTCTTGTTACCCACAACTGCTGGAACTGCTGGTGGACAAACCCCTCTTGCTTCCCAGCTAACCGTTTATGCTGGTAGGTCCGATGAACCAGCCGCATCCTTTGCTTTTGGAGGGCTCCTTGCGTCTGCTGGCGTGCAGAGTATCAGGGAATCCTGGCAATCCCAAGAGATTTCGGAGACAGCTAGATTCCTCTTGGAAAGCACGTGGGCCCCTGGAACCAGAAGGGCCTATCGGGCAGCCTGGCAGTCCTGGGCTAATTGGTGCTTCCTTCGGAAACTGGATCCCACTACTGCATCTGTGAGTGAGGTTATGCAGTTCCTCTCCTCCCTTTACGAGGAAAGCAAGGCTTACTGCACCATAAATGTGTTCAGATCGGCTATTTCTTCCGGGCATAGGGGTTTTGAGGGTTGCCCTGCGGGTCGCCATCCTTTGGTATGTCGGTTACTTAGGGGCTCCCGCCTCGCTCAGCCCCCTCGCCCTCATTTTACTAGTTCCTGGGACGTATCCTTTCGGGTTGGTCGGCTAATGATGACTTATCACTTCGACAATTGTCTGCCAAGTTGGTCACCCTCCTTTGTCTTATTTCATGTAAGAGAGTTTCAGATGTCCAGGCTTTGGATTATGACGCCCATTCTTTCACTCCGGAGGGGGTGACCTTTAACATCTCTAGACGTACTAAGACCAATATCAGGTCAGTCTCCTATCCTAGTTTTCCTTCATCTTTGGCACTTTGCCCTGTCGCATGTTTGAGGGAATACGAGTCCAGGACTCTGTCACTTCGGTCCTCGTCCTCTTCACAGTTATTAATTTCCTTCCAGAGACCTTTCACCCCAGTTACCACGGTCACTCTGGATCGGTGGGTGAAATAGATTCTATCCCTGTCTATAGACACTGCGATCTTTACGGCACATTCGGTGCGGGGGGCCTCAGCCACGTCATTGACTATGTCAGAAGCACGCCTGGAGGATGTCATGAGGCTGGCAGATTGGTCACGGGCATCCACATTTAGAGGATTTTATTTTAGGCTGGATCCACATGTGTTCGCCTCAATTGTCAACCGGCTTTAAACTAGCAATAGGAGCCTCCATGTCTTGAAATAAAATGGCATGATTTTCCTATTTTATGACGTAAAGTCATGATTTTATGAAAGACACGGAGGCGAGTATTGACCCAGCCTTCTTTCTCCCTCCCTGCGTTGACGTTGGTTTTAGTGAATATTATGATATGTGTATGTATTTATATTGCACTTGATTATCTGTTCCAATGTTGTTTTAAAGACGCCTTGGTTACGTTTGTTCTCCCTACTAGTATCTATTTATTTTTTCTCCTCATAGGATGAACCTGGAGAACGTCGGATGAGAGGTTAATCATCTTCGTTGGCTGACAGTGCTTCGCTGTCGTTTCAGTTTCATTTTGGTTGAAGTTGCGATGGCTGGTTCCAGTTCATTGGTTTTTCTTCGGATGGAGTTTCGTTGCGTTTCCTTGAGGGTGTCAAGTCGACAAAGAAAGAGGAAGATATGCTTGGATGGAGCTTCCTTTATATGGGACTAAGGAGGCGGGGCTATCAGCCCATTGGTGGTTATATTCTTGTTTTTTCTTTGCTGCTGTGTGGTTCCTCCGTGTCTTTCATAAAATCATGACTTTACGTCATAAAATAGGAAAATCATGCAATTTTCCTAACTATTGTTATGAGCTGTCATCATAGGAGGAGGAAATGGGTTAAAGAGTATCAGATTAATATTCAGTGACACAAGTTACCGAGTGACAAGCGGGCAGTCTTTTTCAGCATGTCTATTTCATGGAAGGTGAGAAATGCCAGCTGTACTTTGGCCATCAGCTACATTCTGCTGAATCTGTTACATTAGTCTGCTCTAGAGTTCTTCATTTTTACACTTCTTTCAGCAAACGCAGATGGTCATTTCAGCCAGATTCATTACAGTCTGTCATCTCTTATCAACAGATCTGAGTCCCTACTAATGAGAGTAAATATAGACATACTCTGTAGAGACAGCATATAGGAAAACCTTGTCCTGCAAGCAGAGAAAATGGGATTTACCCCACACTGTTCAGTAGACATTATGATTTTTAGTCTAATATAGGAAAATTTAAATCAATATGCAGTTCTCAGACGTGCAAATGAAGTACACTAAAGTATGTTAAAAAATAAGCAGTTTCCATAATTGTAATAAGTGCTGGAATATCAATCTATTTTGTGTAGTTACATAATTATTTGTTCCTTCTCTGTTGTAATTCTACTTCATTGCCCTGCTTTACTTTACTGTATACTCAGAAGGAAAACAATTTACTTAAAATTTTGTCATAAAAATAGTTATAATTAATAAATAACATAAATTAGCACATTTTATAAACAAAGACCAAATGAATATTGTATTTGATGTGGTGCCATTGCCTCTAATTCTGTTCCATTAAAATTCAATACTGCTACATATCACATTTATTCTTTTCCATGAGCAGAATAGACATATTTTGTTTTAGTTTTTTTGCATTAGACAATGCCAAAGTATTTAGATATACTCCCCAATAGGAATATTATCATCCAGGTGTCAATTTCTATATTTTCAGGAATAATATAGTTCTAAGAAAAGCTGCAATGGAATTGTTGCTTTATACTAGTATTAGCTAGTCCTCCTAAAGGGGTTGTCCATCTTTTATTAAGTGATAGTCTATCCTCAGCTGATTGGCAGGGGTGTGGGGTGTTGAATCCCCACCGATCAACAATTTGGCAATAGCTTTGGTGCCAGAAGAAGACATCTCCTTCCACTTTGTAGTGGACTGAGTTTGTTGTTGAAGATTTGCTACAGTCAATGGAAGCAGCACTGCAGTGAAGTCAATGGGAGCACTGAGCATTGAAGTCAATGGGAGCAGCGCTGCAGTGAAGTGACTGGGAGTATTGAGCATTCAAGTCAATTTGAGCAGCACTGTAGTGAAGTCAATGGGAGCAGCACTGCAGTGAAGTCAATGGGAGCAGCACTGCAGTGAAGTCAATGGGAGCAGCACTGCAGTAAAGTCAATGAGAGCAGCACTGTAGTGAAGTCAATGGGAGCAGCACTGTAGTGAAGTCAATGGGAGCAGCACTGCAGTGAAGTCAATGGGAGCAGCACTGCAGTAAAGTCAATGGGAGCATCACTGCAGTAAAGTCAATGGGAGCAGCACTGCAGTGAAGTCAATGGGAGCAGCACTGCAGTGAAGTCAATGGGAGCAGCACTGCAGTAAAGTCAATGGGAGCAGCGCTGTAGTGAAGTCAATGGGAGCAGCGCTGTAGTGAAGTCAATGGGAGCAGCACTGCAGTGAAGTCAATGGGAGCAGCACTGCAGTAAAGTCAATGGGAGCAGCACTGCAGTAAAGTCAATGGGAGCAGCACTGTAGTGAAGTCAATGGGAGCAGCACTGCAGTGAAGTCAATGGGAGGAGCACTGCCATCACTTAAAGGGGTTCTCTGCTTTTGCTATACTTGATGACCTATCCTTTGGATAGGTCATCAATATCAGATCAGTGAAGGTTTGACTGACATCATCCCAGTCAATCAGCTGTTTGAACAGAACGCAGGAACAAAGCAGTTGTAATTACACTGCTTTAACGGCTGCAATGTCAATGTCAAGAAGGTAACAGTGAAGGGCACACATTGCTCTTTGAAGAGAAGGAATGAGCGCTGTGTTGTCTTCTCCACCACTCTTCTTTCTGGTCCTGGCTCAAAACAAGGAAATAGTCAAAGATGCCCTCTAAGCTAATGACCTGCCTCAGTCACTGATTGGATGAACCAGAATATCCTACAATGTCCTGTGTGTCCAGCCAAAAAAGGAGAAGATCAGCAGAAAACCAGTAAGTGCCAGAAGGGTAGCAACAGGAAGTTGGTTAGGTTTTTGAACCCATTTAACTCCTTTAATGTAAAATGCTGTTGACCACACAACCTATAGTGCATTATCACAGAGCAGAAATAAGACCTTTTTATGATTCTCAGCATTTTTATATCATTAAAATATTCTTGAAAGTACCTAATGACCTATTAATGTAAAGGCTCTGTTATTCTATTTTTGCATTAAACCATCTCTGGGAATGTTGATTTCATTGTTAGAACGGAGGTACATGACTACTCTGTTCTCATTCTGCTTCATTAAAATGTCTAGCTAAAAATGCTAAACGAACAGTAGATGTGATTCAAGCTGTTCCACTAACGCACATTTATATGAACACATAAAAACAGGGAGGATAAGAGGATTCTAGAAATAGAAACCATAGTTTGTGGAGACAAGACGCAGAACATAATCACTGGCATTTAAGGTAGAATGATTTGAAGCAAGAGTGCCCTGTGGTTATTCCTGAACCACCTGCTGGCCAATAAGATTGTTTATGGTATTTGGATAGCGGGCTGAGTAATGGAAGGTACTGGGCTCCTAATACAAACAGATTTGCCAGTAGGACATTCAAATGCCATTTATTTTTGATCAGATAAATGTGGCAAATTATTAACGTTTATAATCGTCCAATCATGATCTGGTTTGTGCCCAGTGCCAAGCATGCTATCCAAAGCATGCCTTTTGTTTTTCTTTTTTTTTACTCTCACACAAAGTAAGAAATGTCCAGTAATACCAAATGTATTTAGTGAGTGGCTGCAAATTCTGGAAACCATTCAAGGATTTATAGCAGTGTGGCAGCTGAATTTGCTGACTCTATTCATAGTAGAAAACAAGCTGACAGATTGCTAGGGCTACATGGCAGGGATTCCCTTTCATACAAAATAGAGTATTAGTTAGAGGTGATTGAAGCAAAGGAGACTGGCATGGAAAGAGAGGGAAATGAGTGGGAAAAAGTTATGAGAGTTAGAAAACAAGCATAGACAAATGTAGCAGTGGGAGACCTGCCACTGCAGATTATAGGGTGCAGAAAAAAGAGAGAAAGCCCTGAAAACAAAGATTTTATAGTCTTTTTTTGCACAAGTACTGTGACAATAGGATTTATGAACCTCCCAGGCATGTTCTAAACCCTTCCACTCACACACTCATCTTGGCAATGCTTTATAATCAGATGCCTGGTGAGACAAAACAAAGAGAAATAAAGGATCTACCTGGTCTTTCTGAAGATTGGCTTATATGTTAACCTAAGCCACTCATCCAGGTGCCGAGGACTCAAGGATTAAGGTCTGTTGCACAGGACAAGGAAAAGCAGAAGAGTTTTCATACCAGACTCAGCCTATTGACAAGCATGGCATTCCTGGAAAAGGAAGACCCCTCATTTTTAATACTACAGAATCCCTTTCAAGGGAAGTGAAAATGAAGTGTAATGTGCCAGCTGCATGTTATAGAGCAAGAGGAACTGAAAAGATTGATCTATAGTTTGGTAGGGTAACATTCAGTTCATTTATTCATATTCCTGCTCATTCTGGGATTTGAAGTTTAGGAGGTGGTACTATCGGTGATTGACAGGTACCTCTGTATACACAGTTATAGAGGGAAGGCTGTCAATCGCTGATAGGACCGCCTCCTGGACTTCAAAGTCCAGAATTACTAATATATTAAATGAATGTAATGCAACTTGAATCTTATCCCACAAAACCATATATCAATTTGTTCAGCTCCTTCAGTGCTAGAAAATGCTGCTTGTGGCTCAGACACCAGGGTCAACATGGCAGGATCCCTTTAAATTATACATATCTCTACAAGTTTGCCATGAACTCTAATGGTGAACCTGAGTGAAATTGTTTGTCTTCTGCAGAACATGAATGACAAGGATTCATACATACAGGTGAAACTCGAAAAATTTGAATATTGTGCATTTATTTCAGTATTGCAAATTAAAAGGAAATGCGTTAATGTAGCTTAAAAATTAGAATTTTGTGAAAAGGTTCAATATTCTAGGCTCAAAGTGTCACACTCTAGTCAGCTAATTAATCCATACCCCCTGAGCAGAGGGTACCTCAAAATTGTGACTTTGGGGTTTCATAAGCTATAAGTCATAATCATCCAAATAATAACAAATAAAAGGCTTTAAATAGATCACTTTGCATGTAATGAGTCTATCTCATATGTTAGTTTCACTTTTTAAATTGGATTACTGAAATAAATGAAATTTGCACGATATTCTAATTTTTCGAGTTTCACCTGTAGAACCCATATTGTACAAGGAACAATAGAAAACTTGTTTAAAGGGGTTTTCAGAGATTTTAATGCTGATCACCTATCCTCAGGATATGATTGGTGGGACCTTCGCCGATCAGCTGTAGGCAGTAGTGCTCACAGCTTTTCCTTGGACAGGGACAACATGTTCATTGGCGCAGCTCAGCACCATAGAAGTGAATGGAGCTGAGAAAATACGAAGCACAGATGCCATACAATGTACAGCTGTGCTTGGTAAGCTGTGAGAAGGCTGTGGTGTTCACAGGAGATCCACTGCCGTCTCAAACAAGATGTTGGACCCTCACAGATCAGTATTAAAATCTCGGAAAACCCTTTTAAGGTTCTATATACAGTAAATATGAACAGAACCTACATCTGTAGGGTATGCATGTGGCTTTTTTTTTTTCCTGTTTACACCCATACAATATCTGTAGGATAGTTCAGAGTAACAATTCTAAGGCTTTCCCATACTACTACCGATAATCTGAAGGAAGCTATGACACAACAGTATTCTAACATATAGGGTCTGCTTTTTATAGAGATTTGAAGGGTTCCTTTGTAATATTTTGCATGGGAGCTACAGTTCTTAAAGCTAATAGGCTAATATTCTGTAAGGGAAGAAGGCAGGCAATAAATAGTTAAACAGCAGAATTAATGGCTGGGCTGCATACTTGTGTATGGCTGATCTTAACTTCCAGGCTCTTCGCTAGTTCAGAAATGCTTCTTTTTTTTTTATTCATCTACATACCTGACCCTCTTAATGCTTTCCCCTAGAAATGTGGACACATCATAGCATACCTTTTGACTTCACTATTGTTCTCCCTGAGCTGTCCCACAGAGATTTTTGAGTTTGTGTCAGCCATACAGTTAATGAGCAATTAGCAACCTATTCACTGATGACCAGACTACCCTGCAAACAAACAAACCTATTAACCTTACAGCAGTGGGCAGTATCAGGAAAGAAAAATGTGTACGTAAGGACAGCATGTGTACTTATCTATATTAGCTGCATCCTGATCTTCAATTAATCAGACAACCACTTAAACCATATTATATTTTCATAGCAACAGTTTTATATTTACCTGAAGAATCTTCTCTTAGGATTTCTTTGTAGTGTGTTGTGGAGTATTTTGCATGTTTTACTATACTTGTATTAAAGCAAGTACTAGAAAATTTCAGTCAAAGTAAACTGTATAGTTGAATTAGATTCCCAAATAAGAATCCCATCATATGGTGTCTCAAGTCACCGTACTTGAGATGCAAGCTGATAAAAACATCTAAATATATAAAAAGTTGCATATGGATGTAGAATGCTACAGATTTCTGTAAAAAAATGCATCCAGTAGAAATCATTTTTCGATAATAAAATTTGAACCTAGAAAAACACACATTGGCCCCGATTTTTCAAGGTGAGGCCTGAGCTGCAGGAGGAGGCATAAGGGGAATGATAAATTGCCTCAACAGTCTAATGCAAAGCACCTGACAATATGATAGTACTGATATACAGAGATATATTTAAAATATATATATTTGATATATTGTTTTACATTGTATTCAGTATACAACAATGTGAAAAATAAGAGAATGGAGTTGCTGTCAGATGAGAACCACTCCACTCTGCAAGTAGTGACCAGAACAGATGCAGAAAAGATCTTTTGGCCAACACCTCCCAATCTCTTTAACTCCCCCTTACAAATACACACTTGGCTTGGCCGAGTAAATGATGAGAAATGAGAACAACAGTAGAGGTGACATTTCCTGGTGGAACAAAACGATTGGGTGAAAAAGTCAGTTCTGCTAATCCTTCACACATTAGCACATTAGACTTTTGGTCGAACCCATCGTTCTTGGTGGGTTTGGCCAAGAATACACTAATGGATATGGAAGCCTTTATACTATGTTATGAGAATCCATGCATTGTTGTGAAGTAATCCATTATGCTGTGTGATTAGGACAAGTTTTGTGTGCACTAATAGGATGTGGCCATTTTATTTTTCTTAATGACTGCTCCCTATACAAAAAAAAGCCATTATAACTAAAAAAGCCATACGCCATAAAAGGAAAAGAAGATGGTCCGCACCACACAGAACACTATTAGAGTCCAGATTAGCGAGGGCCAAAACAATGGGGTGCTCTGTGGAAGAAGGCAATACATGAAAAAGTCCAAAGCTATATAGATATATTCCACGGCACTCACCCCAGTTTGTAGAAAGTTTGCTTTATTAAGCTATACGCAGGATGCACAGTTTCCCTGCATCATGCATATAGCTTAATAAAGCAAACTTTCCAAAAAATTGGGTTGAGTGCAGTGGAATATATCTATACAACAAATAAATGGTATTCGGGAATATATTTATAATAAAGTAATATTTAAGTATTTTCATTTTCTTAATTCCCAGAAAATCCCTTTAAGTCTTGTGGCAGTGGAGCTGCCAGAGGGCCATCTGAGGGTAATTAAAATGGTGTATCTCACCCAGAGGAAGCTGGATGAGAAGAAAGTCTGGGAAAATAGGGTTTTTCCTCTGTGTGTATCAGCCAGGCTGGTAATGAGGTAATTATATGGCATAAAAAATTACCAGACCGCATGAAATATAATTTATTGACAAAATTTATAAATAATTCATACATAAAACCAAGTGCAGGAAAAGGCGACATCCACATCAGGAGACACAACTGTTGACGCAATCCACATTATACATAATATTAAAGTGCAAGTGCATATAAGTATCTCATACATACAATGAATAGAGTCTATTTACCCATTATGTGTCTCCTCTGGGATGGCACCAGCCCCGACGCGTGTTTAGACGGACCTTTGTCTGAGGAGCTCAGTTAAAGGTGAGGAAGGAGCAGGCTTGTGCCAAGGCCTGTGGGAGCCGGGACCTTCTAACCCTATGTGGGGTAAGCACTGAGTTGTGTTTTGAGGAGCTAATTGGTAGACCCACATCCCGATAGAGAGGGAAAACTACTGTGTAGTTAGAGGCCAGATGGCAGAGAATTTATGTTTATGGTTTATGTTTTGATGCCTGTAAAAGTGACAATAAAGCTGGTTGTGGCCAGTTTGCACCCAAATCTGAAGTGTTGGAGCGGCCTCTTGATGTATGTCAACCGTCTAAGCTGAGAAGGCGGCGATCCTGGATAGTGATGGATGAATATCAACTTGGACGATTCGTGGACGCGATCGCGCAAACGTGATCAAATGTATTCACTGGACAGAAAACATCAAGTGATTATGTGGTTGGAGGTATATTAGACGGTTATTGGATATTGGATATTAATTAATTGGTTATTGAATATTAATTTTATTGCAGGCCAGCGGACTACAGGCCCCAAAAATTATTCATTCACCGTACAGAAAATAACAATTGATAATGTGGCTGGAGGTAGGCAGTCACCATATAACAATTTTACTGTTGGCCAGTTAGATTACAGGCCCCAAAAATTATGCATTCACCGTACATAAAAGATCAAGTGATTATGTGGCTGGAGGTATATTAGATGGTCATTGGGTAACAATTTTGCTGCAGGCCCGTGGAGTACAGGACCCAAACATTAGGCATTCAACGGACAGAAAACATCAAGTGATTATGTGGCTGGAGGTATATTAGATGGTCATTGGATATCAATTTTCCTGCAGGCCAGTAGAAATACATGTCAAATGCATAGTTTAAAAAAAACTAAAAATATAAAGTTGAATTAAAAACATGGCTAACAAAATCCCCCTCTTGAAAAAAACCCCAATGGTAATAGGTGAAATTCAATTAAACATTGTCATCACAGGTGTTGAATTCCTCCGAGATCCATTCCTCATTCATTTTTAAAAATGTGAGGTAGTCCACACTGTCATGAGCTAGTCCAGTGCGCTTAACGGTCACGATCCCCCCTGTTGTGCTGAACGTCCTTTCGGACAGGACACTCGACGAGGGGCAAGTCAAGAGTTCCATGGAAAATTGTGCCAGATCTGGCTACAGATCAAGCCTGCACACCCAGTAGTCAAGGGGTTGCTTGCTTCTCAGAGCATCCACATTGTCCATTAACCCGATGTAGTCAGTCAGACACCTATTGATCAAGGCGTTCCCTGAGGCTGGATCCGGAGAGCGGCTGTTGATAGGTTGGCTGCAACACAGTGGCCAACACATCTTCAAACCACCATCTTCTTGCATGCACAGTAGGATTGGTACCCACAACTGTTTTTCTGTGGGTTGAAATTCCTCTGCCAGCGCCCACAACAGCAGAATGCAGCATCTCTCGAAGCAACGCCTGGAAATGCTGCATTCTGACAGCCCTCTGTGATGCTGGTAACATGTCTGCCATTTTGTTTTTGTATCGGGGGTCTAAGTACATTGCCACCTAGTACTGGGCCTCCGTGGGAGCGGCACTGCTCCCTCCGACCACCTGGTGTCGCTGTGAGCGGCAGCCCGTGATCCTCCTGGCCCGGCCTGGCTGGCTGTCCTGACTGTGTGTGGCCGCCCCTCTCTTCCTAAGTGGCCTCAGGCTCCCACCACCTCACCAGATTCAAATATGCCGGGCCCAGGCCGCAGACCGGAAGCAGAGCCCGACCCCTGTGTATGCCGCCGTCACCGATGTAAACAGCCCTGGGGGTAAGAAGGGGCCAGGCTGTGCCCATATGTGACTGTGCAGTCTGTCAGGGTTATGTAGTGTATATTATTTACATACAGTCTTATAAATTATAAGACTGTATGTACACTAATATACACTACATAACCCTGACAGCATGCACAGTCACATGTGGGCACAGCCCTGGCATCCAATACATATCACAGAGAACTATACTGTGCATTATAAGCTATACTGCACAGTATGGCTCTCTGTGATATGTATTGGATGCCAGGGCTGTGCCCACATGTGACTGTGCAGGCTGTCAGGGTTATGAAATGTATACTATTAGTTTACATACAGTCTCCAGTTTACAGGAATCTCCAGGAGTGACATCAGCTGGGCAGATCAGCTTCTAGGATCTGGGCTCCATGGGCCCTCTGTGGCCCTCACATGCTTCTTTATGCATCACAGCAAGGAGATTGGGGCAGTTGACAGCAGGGCTCTGGCTGGAGGTAGCACTTTGTGAAAGGTTGTCACACAGGTTGTCAGGGGCTGGGAGTGGAGAACATCTTGGTGTGTAACCTGGTGTCACTGTGCTGTACCAAGGATCTGCTGGGCATGGTGCCTCCACAGAGGGCAGGGAATCAGATTGACTGAGGAGGGCTTGTACTTTGGAGAAGAATATGTGGCTTCATGTGACAAAGCAGATGAATCGCACAGAAGAGTGTGTGGATGAGGATACGTCGTGTCTCCAGGAGCTCTGCCCCTGACATCTCCAAGTGACAGACACTGCTGGACCCCCCTGGCACCCTGCACACATTATAAATGCACAGTATAGCTTTCCCTGATATGTATTGGATGCCAGGGCCATGCCCACATGTGGCGAGTGGCGGTGCATTATACACAGCAGCACGGTGTCCGGTACTCACACAAAGACGTGGTAGACAAATGCCCAGCCCGGGGTCTCTCCAGCACGTTGCACAGGTAGTTATGCAGCCTCCGGTACTTCACGTTCCTCCGGCAGCTCTGGCTGCTGTTGTACGACAGCGGCTTCCCCAATAAGCTCATGCAAGCTCCCTGCTTTCCCCGGCGGCTCTCCTGCAAGCCCCCTCCCGGTCCCACACCGCTGCCCCTGCCAGTGTCACTGGTGCCCAGGAGAAGCAGCCCGTCCCCTCTACTGGAGTTCAACAGCACCCTGTTGCCCCGACCCGTAGTAACGGTCCCTGCCCCTGCCTTTACCTCCAGAGCTGCTTATTATCCAGAGCCTCCCACATCACCTCCACTATGGTTGCGGGACATGGCATCACCGGCGTGGGCACAGAGGGCTCCGGGTGCATGCACAGAGCAGACCTGGGGACAGGGTGGCAGCGCTTCCTGGCTTCAGACTGTCAGATCTGATCACAAGTTGGCACCAGCCATACATACAGGAAGGCTCTGTGTGCAGGGTGCCAGGGGGGTCCAGCAGTGTCTATCACTTGGAGATGTCAGGGGCAGAGCTCCTGGAGACACGACGTATCCTCATCCACACACTCTTCTGTGTGATTCCTCTGTTCTGTCACATGAAGCCACATATTCTTCTCCAAAGTACAAGCCCTCCTCAGTCCATCTGATTCCCTGCCCTCTGTGGAGGCACCATGCCCAGCAGATCCTTGGTACAGCACAGTGACACCAGGTTACACACCAAGATGTTCTCCACTCCCAACCCCTGACAACCTGTGTGACAACATTTCACAAAGTGCTACCTCCAGCCAGAGCCCTGCTGTCAACTGCCCCAATCATCTCCTTGCTGTGATGCATAAAGAAGCATGTGATGGCTACAGAGGGCCCATGGAGCCCAGATCCTAAAAGCTGATCTGCCCAGCTGATGCCACTCCTGGAGAGTCCCTTGCTGCTCTCTGTACAGGAGGGGACAGTGATCACACAGCTCTCTGCATCCAGCAGGCTGCTCAGCCTCCACACAGGCAGCTCCCAGCAGTCTACTGTGCCTTCATACATAGAAGCCTGGAGGTCACTTCCAGGCAGCTGAAACTCCATGCATGGTGGTCAGAGTGGCTGTGAGAAGCTTGGAGCCCACCACCTCCAGGCAGCTGCACTTCAACAACTTTTCCAGGAGAATCCAGCAACTCTGTGACAGCAGGAAGGGGTTGCCAGTCACTCACTTGTCCCTGTGCAGCCTGCAGCTCCAGTCCTTCTCCTGGTGCTGCTGCTGACATACATTCAAGGGGGACAGAAGGGGAAGGGGGGTAAGGAAGAGGGGGAAGGCCAGGTACTTACAGGAGGACTATATCTGAGTATAAATTAAAGGGGTTGTTCGGGTTCAGAGCTGAACCCGGACATACCTCCATTTTCACCCAGGCAGCCCCCCTGACTTGAGCATCGGAGCAGTTCATGCTCCGATGCTCTCCTTTGCCCTGCGCTAAATCGCGCAGGGCAAAGGCATTTTTTGAAGATCTGGTGACGTACTGGGGCTCTCCATGGGGCTGCCAGGAAGCCCAGTGACGTCACCGTCACTGATGGCCGGGATTTACCGCTGCCCTAGCCAGTAAAACGGTAATATGAACAATGGGGTTCTACAAAAGAGCTATTGTGGGGCAAAGTTCATATTCGTGTTTACACACGTGTTTTAAAATGAATGCTTTCCCCTTTTATAAACAAGTAAATAATGACGCAATGCTGTGGGGCTGGTGTGCAACTTTTTCCAGGGCTGGTTTTTATCCCCAGTCCGGCCCTGCTTAGGCTCCGGCCTGGTGAACCTGCCCGACCCCTACCACCCCTGCGGAATGGCCTGCCTCTTCCTCTACATGTCATTTTCAAAATGACCCTTTGACAAAGTCCCTATAGAAGAGCAGTATTTGTGGAAGCAGGTATATAGAACCTCTTAATGATTATTTGCTGGAAACAGGTATATCAAACCCCTTAATCAGTTTTTTGGGAGGCAACAGGCATATCACACCAGTTGCAATTAGTTGTTTCAATAGTGTTTGTCCCTTTGGGGGGCAACTGATATATCACACCAGTATTAATTAGTTGCTCCAATAGCAATTGTCCCTCTTTATAGCTGCAATATCTCAGCAGAACCGCACACAACTGCTGCACAATACAAATGCACTATATAGAAAGTATATTATAGGTATATCCCACCCCTGCCTCAATCATTTTTTTTTGGTGGAAACTAGTACTGTATATCACACCAGTTGTAATTAGTTGTTACAATAGTGTTTGTCCCTCTGTATAGCAGCGGTATCGCAACAAAGCTGCACACATCTGCTGCACAATACAAATGCACTATATAGAAAGTATATTATAGATATATCACACCCCTGCCTAAATCAGTTTTTTGGGGGGGCAACTGGTATATCACACCAGTTGCAATTAGTTATTCCAATAGCGTTTGTTCCTCTGTATACATAGTAACTGTGGCGAAACTAACCTCGCCACTGGGTGGTGGAGAAGCCTGGTTGCCAGCCTCTTGCCCCAGAATTATGGGCCCTCTCATCAGCCCATGCTAAACTAAAACCCCATGGCGATTTGACTGTGTTTGTCGCATCTGAGTGCTGTTTGAATATTTTGAGCGCTCAGATCCAAGCCATCTGGGGATATGTTAAATGTCTATGTTACTGTAATGGTTGGGACATTGTATATTTAAATAGTGATGTCTGTCCTATTGTCCCCACGTGTGTATTAGCAATTTCCCTTTGTCCTGAGAGATAATTGAATTACTCCTCGGTTGTCTCCAGGACAGAAGACATTGTGTATTCTCCTGCCTGTGATAGTTACATCAACCCATTGTGTAAGGTAATTGTATCACAGGCAGAGGGGAGGATTTTGTGTGGGAGTGTTTTACTGTATTGGAAGTGTTTATTGGTTGTTTTTACAAAACCCTGTGGGTGGTACTAATGTGTACCAATGTTATATAAGAACAATAAAAACGCACAGCTCTGTGTGACCACTGCTTGACCCTTAACACGGAGCCTCGTCTCGTTCTTGGGGGGATTCACTGTATGCTGTTAGAGACTGATTGCTAGGAGTGTAAGCCACTTGGGTGCGTTTCCTATTCGTCTGCTAGCAGCTATTCGTGAGGTTCCGTTCGGAGTTTGGAGCATTCCCTTTCCGTTACAGTAACATAGTACATAAGGCCAAAAAAAAACATTTGTCCATCCAGTTTGGCCTATCATCCTGAAAGTTGATCCAGAGGAAGGCAAAGAAAACCCTGTGAGGTAGAAGCCAATTTTCCCCACTTTAGAGCAATAAAAAATTCCTTCCCGACTACAATCAGGCAATCAGAATAACTCCCTGGATCAATGACCCCTCTCTAGTAGCAATAGCCTGTAATATTATTACACTCCAGAAATACATCCAGGCCCCTCTTGAACTCCATTTTTGTACTCACCATCACCATTCAGGCAGAGAGTTCCATAGTCTCACTGCTCTTACTGTAAAGAATCCTCTTTTATGTTTGTGTACAAACCTTCTTTCCTCCAGACGCAGAGGATGTCCCCTCATCACAGTCACAGTCCTGGGGATAAATAGATGAAGTGATAGATCCCTGTACTGACCCCTTATATCTTTATACAAAGTAATTAGATCTCCCCTCAGTCATCTTTTTTCTAAAGTGAATAACCCTAATTTTGATAATCTTTCAGGGTACTGTAGTTGCTCAATTCTAGTTATTACTTTAGTTGCCCTCCTCTGGACCCTCTCCAGCTCTGCTATGTCTGCCTTGTTCATAGGAGCCCAGAACTGTACACAGTACTCCATGTGTGGTCTGACTAGCGATTTGTAAAGTGGTAGGACTATGTTCTTATCACGGGCATCTATGCCCCTTTTGATGCAACCCATTGTCTTATTGGCCTTGGCAGCAGCTGCCTGACACTGTTTTTTGCAGCTTAGTTTGCTGTTTATTAAAATTCCTAGATCCTTTTCCATGTCAGTGTTACCGAGTGTTTTACCATTTAGTATGTACGGGTGACTTGTATTATTCCTTCCCATGTGCATAACTTTACATTTGTCAGTGTTAAACCTTATCTGCCACTTATCTGCCCAAGACTCCAATCTATCCAGATCCCTCTGTAGTAGTATACTGTCCTCTTCAGTGTTAATTACTTTACACAGTTTAGTGTCATCTGCGAAAATTGATATTTTACTATGCAAGCCTTCTACAAGATCATTAATAAATATATTGAAGAGAATAGGGCCCAATACTGACCCCTGAGGTACCCTACTAGTGACAGTGACCCAATCTGAGTGTGTACCACTAATAACCACCCTCTGTTTTCTATCGCTGAGCCAGTTACTTACCCACTTACAGACGTTTTCTCCCAGTCCGAGCATTCTCATTTTATATACTAACCTTTTATGTGGTACAGTGTCAAATGCTTTGGAGAAGTCCAGATATACGACATCCATTGATTCGTCGCTGTCAAGTCTAGAATTTACCTCGTCATAGAAACTGATTAAATTAGTTTGGCATGACCGATCCCTCATGAAGCCATGCTGATATGGCGTTATTTGTTTATTTCCGTTGAGATGCTCTAAGACAGCATCTCTCAGAAAACCTTCAAACAGTTTACCCACAACAGATGTTAAACTTACCGGCCTATAGTTTCCAGGCTCTGTTTTTTGACCCTTTTTGAATATTAGCACCACATTTTCTATGCGCCAATCCTGTGGGACATTCCCTGTCAGTATAGAGTCTGTAAATTTCAGAAATAAGGGTCTGGCTATGACATTACTTAATTCCATTAGGATACGGGGGTGTATGCCATCCGGTCCTGGCTATTTGTCTATTTTAATCTTTTTAAGTCGCTGTTGTACTTCTTCCTGGGTCAGACAGGACACTTTTAATGGGGAATGCATTTTTACATTCAGCATTTTCCTCAGTGAATACATTGGAGAAAAAAAATATTTAACAGCTTTGCTTTCTCCAGTATTGCAGCAGAACCGCACACAACTGCTGCACAATACAAATGCACTATAATATACTTTTCATGTTGGAAAGTATATTATAAGTATATTACACCCCTCAGTAAGTCACACCTATCTATAGCTCACCTATACCAGTCCTTAAAAAGACTTTTGTGGCCCTATTAGTTAGCGTTTGGTGTCCCTAACAGCCTGTCCCTGCTCCACACAGCAACCGATCCCTACACTGGCAAAAGACTGAATATATAATGGCGGCCAGATCGGGTTTATTTATAGGGTAGGGGGTATGTCCATGTGCTGAAACGTCTTAATTGGCCGTCCTGTCCCACCTGATGGATGTGTCATGGGTCAAAGTTCTGTACAATGCAAAAGAATATGGCGCTGGCAGACATCACCATATGTTCGCCTGTTTGGCGAATTGCAAGGCCATCTCTAATCCTGGAGATATAATTAGCCACAGTCTGGACAATGAGTAAAACTCTGACAGCAGAAAATCTGTTATACTCGATGGAACAATTATATGCAAGTTTTTGCTTCTTGTAGTCACTGCTGCTTTCTGACATGTCTCAAAAATATAGAGGTGGTTAAAGCAGGAGTTCTACTTTATGAAAGGGTGAATACTTGTATACATTAAGAATCATTATATGTTATATGTGTTATGGAATACAAATCCATATGAGCTCACAGTTCAAATAAAGCCAACTCTGATTTCCTAGTAATCCTCTTTTCTGGGAATGCTAAAGAACTGAAATATTACACTAAATGTGTGTTTGGTCACTGGTAACAAATAGTACTGAGAGATGGTTCTTGTCTGCTCTACAGTAATACAAATTCAGTTTGCTTGGCTATTGCCAAAGGCAATTTAATTTTCTTGGAATAACATCAAACGAAAGATAAGCTATGTGAAGAACAAGAACTGTTTCATCGTAAGCTGAACAAACATATTTTAAACTTTTCTGGAATAGAAATACAGATAGGTTCCTGAAAGAACAAAATACGGTGAGAAGAATGATGTCTACATAATCGTAGGGAAGGATTTGATGGACAGTGCCGAGCTGAGAAGCATAAACTGTTCACACTTCATTTTAAAAGACAAGTCGAAAATAGGTAACTATAATCTTCATTTTAGGCTCCTACAGGTTTTATAGAGGAGAATTATCTGGTACATTGCATCTCTGTGTACAATCCATTATTTCATTCCCCATGATGATATACCAAGTGACCAAGCAATCATACAATGCCTAAATAGCACTCTCCAAAAAAGAAACTACAGAATGAAGCTTCATTCTGTGCTGCTTCCTTTCTATATCATTTAACAAATGTGGAATCGGGGTTCCGAAGCCAGTATTTCCCCCTTATTAGTGACGTGATGAGCACAGGACCCATACCTTCCAAGCTGTCCCTGATTAGAAGTGCAATGACCACTGTACATTTTATGCCTGCACAACCCGTCCTATTATGATGAGAACATTGGAGAACATATAAATCAATGAACTCTTGTGATAGGTTGCTGTGAGATTTCTTGGCCTTTGAAAGGGTACTTCAGAAATAATTTAAAATGGCAGCAAGCAACCCATCATAGAATGTGGCCAGGGCAGGTTGATTTCACTTGGAGATCTGCCTAGAGGGGTGAGGGTCCTATACACATTGGTGAGCTTTCCTGGCAGGTTGCTTTGTATGACTGCGTACCGCACAGGAGTTTCCTCAGGAACTCTGCTCTACAATAGATGGTAATGATGTGATCCCGTGTGTGATATGCCATGATGGCTATGAAGCCATTCCTGTTAGGATAGTAATGGAGAGATCCTGTATGCTGTATACAGTCAGGCTGAGAAGCCTGACAGAGAGTCTCACTAATATGGAGTACTGTATAAGCAGGTGCTGGAGCGCAGTTTGTAGTGAGGCCGCTACCCTGTCACCTCCCTAGGAGGCTTTGCAAGTGGAGGCAATCCGTCTTAGTCATATTCTTGGATGGGTTGCTTGCAACCATTTTAAATCATTCCCAGAAAACCCTTTTAACCATGCACATTTTCTAGTATTTTAAATTGTTGTGTATATTGCAGTTATATAATTTCAGTTTGCTTATAACCCACTTATTCACTGCCTAAAGAATATGTTAAAATAAAATACATCTCTAAAACCCGTAGGTTGCCCCAGAAATCAGACTAACTAGGAAGCAGGTGAGGAAAGAGTGAACTCAACACGATTCTTTGCTTCAATGATTATAGTTACAGCACATCATCAGGAGGGGTATCAGTGTGAAGTGTAGATGGTAATGGTGAACTTGTGATAGCCACCTCTGAAAATGTCCAGTCATCAAGAGCCTCCAGCACTATGATGGCCGTATTGGCTGCCGTTGTCGCTGATGTATAAATAGAGCATGCTCCTCCCTGCCGGGAGGTCCTCTGAGCAGTGGGGCCAAATGGGGGATATAGGTGTGTCAGCAGACAGAGACCCTACCGGGGTCCACCTCATTTCTTTTTGATCAGATCCCAGCATAGCGACACAATATATGTCCATAGAATTAGGGTAATCCCCAGTCAACTCCGACCTCTGATAATTTATTAACCCTGGGGGTGTAAATATTGGCATACAAGTCCATCCTTGGGGCAGATAAACCAAATGCAAGTCCCACAAGGGTATAAGTATCCTGGTGTATTAATTGCAGGCATACTAAAATCAAGCACATCATCACATTAGAGTCAGTATGGAATGTATGGGTAGTGAAAGGGTTGCTTATAACCCACCATTAGGCTGCTATAGACATTTAGTATCACAAAGTGTTACTGCCCCAATAATTTCAAATCACACTTGAATAATTGATTAGGTTTTTGCTGAATGTTAAGAAAATACATCTCCACATAGAGAAAACCGATTGCCTTTTTGATTTGTAAAACACATTCACGCTAATGCGCAACTCAAGGGAATTCTATTGATTAGCTTCTTAGTTTTACAGGGACCATCAAAGCTTTGCAGGATACAGAATGCTGTGCTCCGGCTCCTCTGAAGGTGCTATAATCAATCGATGGCAAAGAGAAAGGCAACTGATTGAATTCAAAATAAACTCATTTATGAAGAAGTAGCGACATCCAGTAACATAGAACTGTGAATAGCAGAGAGAAAAGATTTTTCTGTATATAGTAAACATTTTCTAAGCTGCAATTTCAAGGGGTTAAAATGTTATTATGGCAAACTTCTGTGAGGCTGGAGAATAATAAAATAATTTACTTCACCTTCACCAGCCTCCTCCAATCAAGCACCACAGCTCTTTCTTCTTTACCAGGCTTCAGCCAGTCACATTACTATTATTGTCCCAGCAGTCTTTTTCTGTATACTGCAGAAGCCAGTCATTGGTTGCAGCACTATATAAGATCATCTACAATATGTCACTGGCTGCAGGGTATTTATTTATTTTACCTACTTATATAGTGCTACTATATTTCACAGCGCTTTTCATACATTAGCATCAAGCTGTCCCCAATGGGATCAGTATGTCTTTTGGAGTGTAGAGAGAGGAGTGTCAGTGCTGTATCAGGGGATGCTGCCTTGTTCCTTTCTAAAGGCACTTTTTTACATGGGCCACTGCACAGGCAATTATTGGGAATAGATTGCTCATTCCCAATAATGGACTGAACATTGAGCCAAGATGGTTGTTGCAATTTCATGTAGCACTCAATTCCTCAGTATGGACCCGAATGATTACTTCCGAAATTGTTCATCCCTATTCAGATTCATTGTTTATAAGCAGCAAACACTTGTTCCCAATAATTGCCCAAATCTTTGGCATAAGCAAAGAGCCTTTAAGGGGTTCTGTATTTTTTTCTTACTGATGATCTCTCCTGGCCTGGGTACAAAGTGAACGGGGCTTGGCCGCATGCCAGGCCAGTAATACTAGATGTGATGTCACTGGGCCTGCGGGAAACAGTGAGAAGGCCACAGTGCTAGTGCCAGACCTCAGCCCATCAGATGCTGAAGATCTATCCAGAGGATAGCCTGGCCCTGTCCCTTAAATCTGGGGAGGGGGAGGGGGGCATGGAGGCAGCCAAAGAAGATCATTTGCAGAATAAAAACATGAATTTCTCTGGGATGCAGGAACCAATTGGGATAGGGAAAAGCATTTAAATATGCACTCAAGTGCACACAACTGTCAATTCATTTGGATGACTATGGAAGTATGTGGTGACAGATTCCCTTTAATAATGTTGCTAAACTTTGTACAAATGCACATAGGGTTAAGTCCGACTAGCAATATATTGTAAGAAAAGAGAGATACAGCTTAAACCATGAGAACAGGGTTTCACATGAGCCTTGCCATGGGATCCATAAGAGGATTAAGTTCTCCTGTGATGAAGCATATTACAGCTCATTCCTGTGACACCTTGGCCAGTGAAGTAGAGGAAAACGTATCTGTGCTGTGTTTGTTCAAGCTCAGTAGCGTAACAGTATATTTTATATGTGTTTAATATTAATATTACTGAATGGAAGGGCACATTTTTTCCTTTTATCTTGGTTGATGTCACAGGAGAGTGAATGAATGCTAGGCTCGCCAACCAGAAAAATGCAAACTTCTGAAGCTGTGCATTTAGCATTTCCAGATTTGAAACACTCTAATGTGTCAGAGAGTGAGTGTTTCCCCTTGACTATAATGTGTCGCTAGAGGAGTTGTTTCAGAACACCATGTTTCTGTCTGCAAAAAGACACAGTTCAATTTCTACAATGTAATGCCTGATTTAAACCTCTGAAAATGTTGATACAAGACTTAGCAACTACCATCTGCCTGTTAGAGCAATAGCACATTAAAACACGCAGATTGTAACAAAGCAATATTTATAATAATAGGACATAATAAAACAAATTTAAAAAAATAACTGGATGTATTCTGTAGTTTTGGGATTTTATATTTTTTCCTATCAGATCTAAAACCGTGTTCAGTTGAACCTAATCAATATTAGCAAACATCTAAGTCTAGAACAGCTTTCAATCCCAGACAAGACTTTATGAAGTGAAAGAGGTCAACTTATGATTCAGCTGTCCTCTGAGGGTCAACCCTTTAGAATCTCAAGACTGTCTGCTTGTAGCTAAAGAAACTGAAAATCAAACACATATTTAGTTTTTTTCTTGCCACAAAACTGAGTCAATGTGAAATTGTTCATTCGCTGCCTCATAAATGGGCTTTTATCCAAACTGTGGATCAATGAGCAACTATCAAAAGGAATAAAGAAACAAATGGACTTATTAAAATGCACATAATAAAATGTTTCCTTTTTATGTGACTACAAGAGAGGCATTATTTGCAGTAACGGGGCATATGCAACAATCTGTAAACACTGTAAAGGTCATTATTACATAACAGGATCTCTGTGTCAAAGAAACTCTTCTCCATACAATAAAAATAATATAGGTACACATTCTATATAGAGTTGAGCGAACACCTGGATGTTCGGGTTCGAGAAGTTCGGCCGAACTTCCCGTAAATGTTCGGGTTCGGGATCCGAACCCGAACCGAACTTCGTCCCGAACCCGAACCCCATTGAAGTCAATGGGGACCCGAACTTTTGGGCACTAAAAAGGCTGTAAAACAGCCCAGGAAAGAGCTAGAGGGCTGCAAAAGGCAGCAACATGTAGGTAAATCCCCTGCAAACAAATGTGGATAGGGAAATGAATTAAAATTAAAATAAAAAAAATAAAAATGAACCAATATCAATTGGACAGAGGTCCCATAGCAGAGAATCTGGCTTCACGTCAGCAGAGAATCAGTCTCTTCATGCCATAGCAAAGAATCTGGCTTCATGTCAGCAGAGAATCAGTCTCTTCATGCCATAGCAGAGAATCTGGCTTCATGTCAGCGCAGAATCAGTCTTCATGTCATAGCAGAGAATCAGGCTTCACGTCACCCACCACTGGAACAGGCCACTGTCACACATTTAGGCCCCGGCACCCAGACAGAGGAGAGCGGTCCCGTAACAGAGAATCTGGCCTTATGTCAGCGCAGAATCTGTCTTCATGTCATAGCAGAGAATCAGGCTTCACGTCAGCCACCACTGGAACAGGCCACTGTCACACATTTAGGCCCAGGCACCCAGGCAGAGGAGAGCGGTCCCGTAACAGAGAATCTGGCCTTATGTCAGCGCAGAATCTGTATTCATGTCATAGCAGAGAATCAGGCTTCACGTCACCCACCACTGGAACAGGCCACTGTCACACATTTAGGCCCCGGCACCCAGTCAGAGGAGAGGTTCATTCAACTTTGGGTTGCCCCGCAATATAATGGTAAAATGAAATTAAAAATAGTATTGAATGAGGAAGTGCCCTGGAGTAGAATAATATATTGTTAAGGGGAGGTAGTTAATATCTAATCTGCACAAGGGATGGACAGGTCCTGTGGGATCCATGCCTGGTTCATTATTATGAACGTCAGCTTGTCCACATTGGCTGTAGACAAGCGGCTGCGTTTGTCTGTAATGACGCCCCCTGCCGTGCTGAATACACGTTCAGACAAAACGCTGGCCGCCACGACCATGTCCACGTCCGCGTCCCTTATTAGATGTTTTCCTCATTGTTCCCGTTCACCACAATTTTGAGAATGGCAAATTTGGGAATGCTTTTTCAACCCAGAACAAAAAGTCTGCTTTTACGGTCACTACAAATAACTTGACCAGCTAAAACTGTGCAGATTTGGTTGAATAGAGATGTGAGACCTGTTTTTTTTTTTGCGCTGTGTGACAGTTATAGGTTTAATCACAGAATGACACTTCTATCAGCACGCTAGCGTGTGTCTTAGGTTTTTCTGAATGACACTATCAATACCTTCAATGTAAGATTTTCTTTTTGGGATAGATTTTAAGTAGGCCTCAAATACCACAAACTAGTTATTTTCAGAATGGCAAATTTGGGAATGCTTTTTCAACCCAGAACAAAAAGTCTGCTTTTACGGTCACTACAAATAACTTGACCAGCTAAAACTGTGCAGATTTGGTTGAATAGAGATGTGAGACCTGTTTTTTTTTGCGCTGTGTGACAGTTATAGGTTTAATCACAGAATGACACTTCTATCAGCACGCTAGCGTGTGTCTTAGGTTTTTCTGAATGACACTATCAATACCTTCAATGTAAGATTTTCTTTTTGGGATAGATTTCAAGTAGGCCTCAAATACCACAAACTAGTTATTTTCAGAATGGCAAATTTGGGAATGCTTTTTCAACCCAGAACAAAAAGTCTGCTTTTACAGTCACTACAAATAACTTGACCAGCTAAAACTGTGCAGATTTGGTTGAATAGAGATGTGAGACCTGTTTTTTTTTGCGCTGTGTGACAGTTATAGGTTTAATCACAGAATGACACTTCTATCAGCACGCTAGCGTGTGTCTTAGGTTTTTCTGAATGACACTATCAATACCTTCAATGTAAGATTTTCTTTTTGGGATAGATTTCAAGTAGGCCTCAAATACCACAAACTAGTTATTTTGAGAATGGCAAATTTGGGAATGCTTTTTCAACCCAGAACAAAAAGTGTGCTTTTACGGTCACTACAAATAACTTGACCAGCTAAAACTGTGTAGATTTGGTTGAATAGAGATGTGAGACGTTTTTTTTTGCGCTGTGTGACAGTTATAGGTTTAATCACAGAATGACACTTCTATCAGCACGCTAGCGTGTGTCTTAGGTTTTTCTGAATGACACTATCAATACCTTCAATGTAAGATTTTCTTTTTGGGATAGATTTCAAGTAGGCCTCAAATACCACAAACTAGTTATTTTCAGAATGGCAAATTTGGGAATGCTTTTTCAACCCAGAACAAAAAGTCTGCTTTTACGGTCACTACAAATAACTTGACCAGCTAAAACTGTGCAGATTTGGTTGAATAGAAATGTCAGGTCTATTTTTTAGGCGCTGGGTGACAGGCTCAACTTGCCCCTGATGTAATATATGACCAAAAAATAACCACACTGTTGATGGTTAAATGCACTTGGGTGACACAGGCTCAGCCTGCACCAGATGTAGTATATGGCCAAAAAATAATCAGACTGTTGATGGTTAAATGCACTTGGGTGACACAGGCTCAGCCTGCACCAGATGTAGTATATGGCCAAAAAATAATCAGACTGTTGATGGTTAAATGCACTTCGGTGACACAGGCTCAGCCTGCAGTTGATGTAGGATATAGCACAAAATAACCACACTATCGATGGTTAAATACACTTGGTGATAGCTCGTGCTGGCGCACCACAAGTCACAAAATGGCCGCCGATCACCCCAGAAAAAAAGTGATCTAAAAACGCTCTGGGCAGCCTCAAAAAAGTGAGCAAGTCAATAATAGCACTTCAATGATCCACAGCTGCAGATCGATCACAGAATGAAGTCTTTTGGAGGAGTTAATCTGCCTAATCTCGCCATAACATCGCAGCTGCAACCTCTCCCTATACTGATCATAGCAGAGTGACGTGCGGTGCTACGTGACTCCAGCTTAAATAGAGGCTGGGTCACATGGTGCACTGGCCAATCACAGCCATGCCAATAGTAGGCATGGCTGTGATGGCCTCTTGGGCCAAGTAGTATGACGCTTGTTGATTGGCTGCTTTGCAGCCTTTCAAAAAGCGCCAAGAAAGCGCCGAACACCGAACCCGAACCCGGACTTTTACTAAAATGTTCGGGTTCTAGTCCGTGTCACGGTCACCCCAAAATTCGGTACGAACCCGAACTATACAGTTCGGGTTCGCTCATCCCTAATTCTATGTATTCACATTTAGTGATGGACAAACATCTACCAGGACGGTTCGCGAACGGGATCGCGCAAACACAATCAAATGTTCGCGAACCGCAAGTTCGCGGCGGGCCCCATTCATTTTAATAGGAGGCGAACTTGAAAAACCTTCAGCTCATATTTGCAGCCAAGAAATAATTACTAGAAGTGCACAAATAGTCCCACAACATGGACAGTGATATACCAGATGTATTATTCGAATTTGCGATCGCCATTCATAATTTTTTTTTATGCGAAATATTGTCAATATAATGTTCATGTATGCGCATGCGCAAATGCACCATACAGTTTCCAAATGCACTATAAAGAAAGTATATTGGTATATAACACCCCGCTTCAATCAGTTTTTTTGGGGGGCGACCGCCGACTGGTATATCACACCAGTAGAAATTATTTGTTCCAATAACACTTGTCCCTCTATATACCTGCAGTATCGCAGCAGAACCGCACACAACTGCCGCACAATACAAATGCACTATAATATACTTTCTAACATAGAATGTATATTATAACATTGTACACGGAAGGCAATCCATTAGAATATACATGAAGATAAAACGTAACCTTTGATAATGTTACTATGAGGGTCCATTCACACGTCCGTAAGTGTTTTGCGGATCCGCAAAACACGGACACCGGCAATATGCATTCCGCAATTTGCGGACCGCACATCGCCGGCACTATAATAGAAAATGCCTAATTCTGTCTGCAATTGCGGACAAGAATAGGACATGTTCTATTTTTTTGCGGAAACTGAAGCAAGGATGTGGAAGTGCGGATCCGCAAACGCGGTTCCGGACAGCACGTTCCGGCCCTATTGAAAATAAATGGGGCTGCACCCATTCCGCAAAATTGCGGAATGGATGCGGACCCATTTTGCGGACGTGTGAATGGAAAAGATATCCCTCAAAATGAAAATAAATTAAAGTTAAGCAAAAAGCATAGATGTGGTAGGCAATATCAAGTGCTCGGCGGCACTAAATCAGGTGCTCGGCAGCACCAAATCAGAAACCATATGACCTACCACAATCCGGGGGGTTCCAGTGCACATCCATGAATCCCGGAGGGAAAGCAAAAAACATCTATCCCTGGGCTAGATGATGATGTGGTATTGAAGGACAGGGTGGGCAAAGAACTGTCCCTGATATTGCCCTACAGGGGGGTGCTATTCTGGCCCTCATAGCCTAACCACAGTCCACCCGCCCTGATAAGAGCGACCCCGTCCGGAATCTTACCCTATATAAAAATGGCCCTAGTAAGCCCCTAGCCCCCTGACTTCCAGGTGATCACTATATAGATCTATGTGTTTTTGACTCATTATAAAAGTATATTATAAGTATATCGCACCCCTCTGTGTATCACACCTATCGATAGCACACCTATACCAGTCCTTAAAAAGACTTTTGTGGCCCTATTATCTAGCGTTTGGTGTCCCTAACAGCCTGTCCCTGCTCCACACAACAACCTCTCTCTACACTGGCAAAACACTGAATGTAAAATGGCAGCCAGATGAGGTTTATTTATAAGGTCCATGTGCTGAAACGTCTCAATTGGCTGTCCTGTACCACCTGATGGAAGTGTCATGGGTCAAAGTTCTTTACAATGTAAAAGAATATGGCGGGCGCAAATATCTCCATATGTTTGCATGTTCGGCGAATCGCGAACACGCAAAGTTCAACGACCGCCGGGCGAACCGCAAGGCCATCTCTATTCACATTCTATTTATTTATACTGCAGGGAAAAAAACACTGTGCATTTATATATAGTATATGATGGCCATGACTTTCCTAGAACCTAAGATTGTTACATCCATAAAGAAAATCATTCATATGACCACCCAAAAATTCACTAAAATGCATCCTTCTAAGAGGATGGGTTCTTAAAAAATATGGTTAGAATTAGAGATGAGCGAATTTCCCAACATTTGTTTAAGACCCAATTAGACAGAAACAGTCATCAGATAAGATTTGGTCTGAATAAATTCAGTCTAGAGAATGAACTTCTTAAAATGTGTTTTGTGTCTGATTCATTGAATAAAAATAAATAAATAAATATTAGTGGCCTAATTATTTCTACAAGAATCAAATGTGCCTTAATTGGCCTAAAACTTGATATATAACAGTGTGAGTTCTCTTATATCTTGTTTCTAGAGTTTTTACAAATGCTTGCTCTCTCCCCCCATGCCTTTTAAGCTCTTGAATGCAATGACAACAATAGAAAATAATGCCAGGGTGACACTGACATATATAGCTATTGGTGAACACATGGTTGACAGTGTTAACAAATAAACACTGTGCCATTGCATGTGTTATGCTTTTTTAGATTAGAAACCTATATATGATGGACAAATCCCTGACTTTGTTTATACACACACACACACGTTAATGACCTGAGAAACAATAGCTTGTTCTGCACAAGCATCCAAAAATTATAAGTAAATGGGGAGAATGCGTGCACGTATTTATATACATACAAGTCAGAAAAAAACAGTGGCTTGTTCTGAGGTTGTCAGCCATGGCATATCTATACATTGGCCAGAGCTGGAGGTGTCTGAAAATCCATGTCCCATTCATTTTTACAAAAGTGATGTCTTGTACACTGGCGGAGGACAAATTTGTCCGTTTGGGCTTGATAATGCCACCTGTTGCACTGAAAACCATCTTTGAGATGATACTTAAGGCTGGAAAAGACAGTACAGAGAGAGCAAACTGGGCCAGTTCCTGCAACTATTCCAGTCTGCCTGCCCAGTAGTCCATGGAGTCAGAGAACACAGTATGCACTGGAGAAAGGCCATAGCCTAGGTAGGACCATATCTTATTTTGTAAGTAGTATGTCTCTATTTACTGATTTGCCTCAGCCTGGCACATAAAAAAATCGGCTCTATCCTGTTCATGAGCTTGAACTGGCGGTTGTGCTGTGACTTCTGTTTTCGGTAGCAGAAATGGTGGGAGATTGGTGACTTGCCACGGGAGGGGGTTCAGAAAGGGGTTATCTGGCAAGACATGTGTTCATCAGGCATCTGCTTGTTGAAAGTTGTGGCAAGATGTGTACACAGTCTATCCTGGTAATAAAGCAATTTAACTTTCCTTTTCAGAAACAGGACTATTTCCCCCTATTTTGCTTTGATAGCAAGTGTCTAAAAGCATGGTTATCCAGTAATCATAAAATTGCTTGATGGTAATAATAGGTCTGTCAGTACATAAACAAGCAAGCATGCAGTTTGCAATGCTTGCCAGCATTCCCAAGGACCCAGCTCTTTCCAGCACACTTCAGCCCTTTGATATGATCATATGGTCATATGATCATATGGTCATCATCCGCAGTCCTCATCTTCCTCTATAGGACTTTCTCCATGTGGGTCCCCAACATCTACAATGCTCTTCCACCATCCTTTGTTGCATTACTATGAGCATATTCTCTAATAAAAATAAAAAAAATATCAGGGAATGACACTGTTTATGCCACAGTTGTCCCTCCAGAAAAATCTGGTGCCCTCTTCGAAGGGCTTGAGTATGCGACAGGCTGCCGTTGTCTGACCTAAAAAGAACAGATGCTCCCTGCTGAGGTGGTCTAGTGCATGACAAAATCATTCATTGCTTTATCCAGCTCATGCAGATGCACTAGCATATGCAAAGTGGATGTCCAGTGAGTTGGAACATCGCAGGTCAAGCATAAAAATGTCAGTTTGTTATGTTGATGTTAGTCCAGGAGGGAGTTCCTTGCTCCCATAAGAATGGCTGAAATGCAAGGACAGACATATGGACATGGTCAACATCCTCAAAAAGTGTTGCAGGACTAAATTTATCATGCGTTCCATGCAGGGAGCATGTGTTATTTCACATTATTGCAATGGAGCCACAAAGTTCTTGCCACTGTCACTGACCACTTTACCCAATTGAAGGTGGCAGAGAATCAGCCAGCATGATGTTTGCTGCTTGATGCACTTTAGCAACTGAATGACTGTGTGGCTATTGGTAGCCCAGGGTGATAGGCTCTCACACAGCATGGCAACGCTTCACTTTACACATGTGATAGGAGGGAGGTGGAGGAGGAGCAATACTCTGTCCTGCTTCTGTTAGGGATGGGAGGATGTCCATGGAGTAGGATGTGGAGGAGGCGTATAAGCCCCTGGTGTCACATCTTTAGACTGCCTGTTCCAAGTTTATGCTGTATGAATAATAGACAGAATAAATAATGTAGACTCTAGTAGTGCTCTAATAATAACAAATTACTTCCCATCATTGTCCATCAGGCTTTTATTAGTCTAGGTCAGGGATGGCCAACCAGAGGTTCTCCAGCTGTTGCAAAACATAAACTCCCAGCATGTCCAGACTACCTACAGCTATCAGCCTATAGCAGGGTATGATGGGAGTTTTACAACAGCTGGAGAGCCACTGTTTGGCCATGCCAGGTCTAAGTTATAGTTAATCCAGACATGGTGTCAAAATAAACTAAGATAACTTGAAAATCTTGTAGATATTGCATGTCTTATTTCAGTGCAGTGGTGTGCGTAGCGTAAATAGCAAATATATAAATTAGGCAGCTTATAGTGTTACTTAACACCACACCACAATCCTTCCTGCCTGCAGCAGGTGGTCCTTGTGCTTTCGTGCCATTTTTATGACCTCAGAACGTTTCCACTTCCTTGTTTGCTAACATTAATTCATCTGTGGAGACCACATCTCTCTGCTGTTTTTCATTACCCTTTAAAATGGGTTTGAGACCAATCTGCAACAGGCCCTCTATCCAAAGACCCCTACGGGTTGACATACTGTAAGTTTGCCCTTGTTTTTGTGCTTTACTCAGTTCAATTTGGGCTGTATATGAAGTAAGATAAGGTCCCTATGCTCACACAATATCACCAAACACTGAAATATATTAAATAATACGTGCATTTGTAGTTGTCACCGTACAATAAATGTTTATATCAAGGTACAATAAGTGGAGATGAATCCACTCATCAGTAGTTAACTGAAAATATATTAGTAGGTTTAGGTACAAAACCACACATCTAACAAGTGATACTGTGTTACTTAAGGAACTCTTAAGGGGAATCTGTCACAACATATCTCTCAATCAAACCAGCTGACATGCGAGGTCAGTTGAATCAGATGAAGTTGGTCCCATCTTGATTGGTGCCTGCAATGTGGAGAAATTAGTACAGTACAGGAGATTGCCAGCGCATGCACATTACAGAACCCATGCACTGGGGGCCTTATGTACTGCACTGTGCCTGCACCAATCACATAGTCGAACACACAGGCGTGTGACTTCAGGAGAATTCAGAGCCAGAAATTATTACGCCTTCAATGTCTGGTCCTATCAGTCAAAGTGGTGGGGGTGCAAACTAGAAGTAATTTAATGGAGCCTCTGGGTATAAAGAGGTGCCACAGCACTGCCCTCTTTGTACCATGGGACTAATTTGTGTATTATGCCAACGCTGATTTCTCCACATTGAGGCCACCAATCGAGATGCGACCAACAGCATTTGATTCAGCTGACAAGCTCGCATCTCCCATCTCAGATGGTTTTATTGAGAGGTATTCGGTGAAAGATTCCCTTTAAAATTGGAATGAATGCTATAAAAAAGATATATAGTAGAAAAGAAACAATGTTGTAGTAGTAGAGGCTAATCTATTGTAAGAAGACTAATAAATATGTTATATAGCTGGTTGGTGGTAACTAGTTCTGTGTATTACTAACCTACAGTTCAGCAGTGAGGCAAACATTGGGAACCAGTAAAGGCAAGCAGTGGAGGGGACTCTTGCCAACTTCTGATTTCCAGTGTGTGTCTTTTCTTGAGAAAATTATCCACATTCTTTAATGTTTTTGAGTGATGCTCCAATAATGGACCATGGTATAATTTTTCCTACTTGGCAAATTAAAAGTAATGAAGGAGGTAAAGATTAAATGTAAATCAGAGGACCCTAATAATTCAGATTTTTCCTGCTTCATAAATACTTAAAATCCATTTCAGTGATGTATCGAATATGCATGGACAACCTGCTGGAACAGTAGGAAAAGAGTTACGTCAGGGCTTGTCATTATCTTTTGAGTGGCAACATGGTTCTTAAAAAGATCATTAACTCACAAATTTAAATCTTAGATCTTTTTTGCATACATTTTCTAGCATTATTTTTTTCATGTAATACACTAAGCTATACAGTAACTAGCTGTGCAGTATAAGAAATATAATACTGTATTTACAAAAAAAAATTGCATTATGTTTTTGTAAAACTCTTCATATAGGAAAGATGTAAATGCTAATACTCTGGGCATGAATGAAGGGACAGACAGTTTTAGAAAGTTAATAGCCTAGTAGCTTAATTCCCCCCCCCCCCCCCTTTGTTTTATGCAATGAAATCCAATATAAATGTATTGGTAGAACACATAATCATCATCTCGAGCTTCTGACACCCAGCTGATAAATGTGATGATAGGAGGCTTTGTGATGGAGTAACTAGGGTACATCTTGCCTTTTACTCTTCATGTGATGTTTCCCGCACATTATATAGACATCTAGGTCAAAATAGGCCATAATATAATTGATGCCCACAAATTTAAGTTTAGAATGCATGTGCACAGCTCTAGATGACTTTTTCGGCACTGCCTTCTTAAGCTCTGGAATACTAAACATATTTGCTTATAAGTAGAAATCTGTCCTTAATATATCGTCCATTAAAATCAATATAATGCATGGAAGTCACTCTAACATACAGTTACTACTCTACACATTTCATCTTGAGCAGGTCACCCTCCTCTATGTCAATTCGTACGGCCTAATAAAGACAGGAGTTTTCATTTTGAGACAACCTTTTTAAAGAGGTTGCTCCATTACAAACACTTATCTCCTATCCCTAGGATAGGGAGTAAGTGTCTGACTGGCAAGGGTCTAACTCCTGGGCTCCCCACCAAACACCAAAATGGGGGCCAGTGTTCTCTGTTTAATTGGAGCATATGTGCAAGTGTTTGACTATCTCTGCCAGTCTCATAGAGTTGAATCAAATGGCATTGAATCAAATGGTGCATATATGTGTCACCACCGCAACATTTAAATATGGCACTGAAGGGCCCCCGTTCTCATTATTGGTGTTAACCGTAGTTGTCAGGCACCAGTTGTAGTTGTACCATGTGGATAGAGAATGTGTTGTTATATGACAAACCTTCAAGACAAAGTATATTCCATAGCACATTACAATACAGAGGGTAAATGTAAAAGCAAAATCAGATAATAAGATAATACAGAGAAACAAAACTAATCAAAAATTCAAGTAATATGAGTAAGGTCCCCTCTCACAAGAGTTTGGTGACTTGCCTAGACTTATAGCTATCTGCAGACTCTGGTATGCATTTTTGGTGGCAGGCCTTAACATGCTTACCAACATTGTAGTTGGACAATTCTGGATATGCAACGGTGTTATCTGATATAGCTATATTGATGACCTATCCTTAGGATATCCTTAGATCAGCGGGGTCCTGACTCTTAGCATCCCCGGCGATCAGCTGTTTGAAGAGAATGCAGGGACAGAGCATCTGTAATTACATTGCTCCTCTGCTGTAATGTCAAGGACAAGCAGATAACAGTGAAAAAAACACAGTGCTTGTACAAGAGCTGCTCTTCAAACAGCTCATTGGCGGGGGTGCCAGGATTCGAACCCCCAACAATCTGATAATTGATGACCTATCCTAAGGATAGGTCATCAATATGGGAAAACCAGACAAGCCCAGTAAGTCCACACCCCCAGGAATGCCCCAAACCATCTGGGATTGCCCATTTACTAGCCAAAATTAAATAGCCTCACCCATTTTTGAGACAAGTCAGTCTGAAATTGCATGGACTTTCTTGGAAAATTAGGGACAGTACCTGCAATTTTGGTACTGTTGTCAACTATGTATTAAATACTAAAACCAATGTTACCCCTTGGGAGGATCCTAGGGATGAACAACAATGTAAGCCCAGCAATCAACATAGATCACAAAAAATTGCATTAGGGACCCTCTCAGATTTAGGTTTAAAACATAAACTTTATTTATATGTTTGAAAAAAGAAAAAGTAATTGGTGTCATGAAATAAGGAAAAATAAATTATTAAAACTATCAGCTGACTAATATATATGGTTCTTGATATAAGGCCAATGGTGGTGCATAGGTACAGAACCAGGTGGCAGGTGGAGCATTAAAGGAGTGAGGCATAAAGTAGGATAGGTGGAGATTATTTTTGTTGTAATTTCTAAGTGTAGCTGATACTATATCAGGTACTGTATTACACTGGTCTGTATAAGTTGGAAAACTCTCCCTGCCTACTCTATTTGACCCTACGTCAGTAGCGGTCAAGCTGCCCATACTCTGTCTTACTATCTATCTACCGACCAGCTCCAAATTGTACAACTGACATAGGGTCAAATACAGCAAGCTGGGAGAAAGGTCAGATTATGATGTTGAATGTATTGCCTGCGACCGCAGGTGTTCTTTTGCAGTGTATAGCACTGTATCAGCAGCAGGTTGGCTAGTCCATTGAAGAGAGCTGTGGAATGTAGTTTTTCTTTAGTGTATAGCTAGAATCAACCAAAGAAGCATCCTAGCTGATCATTAATATAATACTTTCAAAATCTTTTTAAAGATGAAATTCAAATATTTTTTCCCATACAATGCAGGAAGCAAATTCAGCAAATTTACTCTCACTGTATTTTGACGGATGATTGCTAAGGAGTGTTTGCAGGGACGCTTGTTAATGATCATCTTGCAGAGTAATACTGCTGCCGATTGCCCAACGAACGAGCAAATGTTTGTTCATCGGGCGACCCGAAACTTTTGGCATTTAAAAAAATTATCGTTTGCAGGCAGCAGATCATGGTGAATAATCACGATCTGCTGCTGGCAAACCACTATACAGCATGTGACAAGCAATGGCAGAGAGATCGCTCCTCCCCATGCTGAGGAGGAGATCACTGCATGTGATTGCAGCGGTCTACACTAGTGAGAAAGCAATTGCTGGGAGAGAACGCTTCCCTCCCGACAATCGTTCTGCCATATCCTGCTGTGTAATGCAGCCTTTACTGTGTTTCTACCTTGGGAGAAGCAAGGCTTATTAGTTAATAGGGAGAAGTTTTCAGTTCTTGAAGCCGTTTTAGACATGAGTAATCTGTTATTTGTAGTTAATGTAGTTAAACAGTTGATAAAAGTGCAGTGGAGGTTATCAGCGTAAAGCCACAGACTGGCACAAGTATTTCACTTAGGAGATAATGGAATATTTCTTTACTTAAATCATCCTGCATTCCAGGACAACACACTCCCTGTTTCATCAGAGTAGAGAAGCTGCGAACACAGAGATCAGCGATTTATATAAGGTGACATATTACAATCTATAAACAGTGATCATTACCTTATCTGCTCTAGAGTAAAAGAGTAACCTGTTACCGATGAGCAAATTGATTTGGAAATTGAAAGATTCTACCAATTTTTTTTAGAAAATTCGGATTCTTAATCAATCTGAATTTTCTACTGTATGATTTGATTTGTGAGAACCAAGGAGGAGAGCGAGAAAGAACTAGAAAGACGGAGAGAGAAAGAAAGAACTTTTGATTCATGTACAATTTATTCCAACCCAAATTGGATGGGAAAAGAAATTTGCTCACCTCTATAGTCTGTTAAGAAATTTTCTATATTGGCCTCAATGTAAGGGTACATTCACCTGACTGTCAGTATTTTGCTTTCGGCAAACCGCAGATCTGCAAAACACGGATACCGGCCATGTGCACGTAGCATCACAGAGAGGACCCATTGCCTTCAATGGGTCCAGGGTCAGCATGTTGCGGCAAAGTAGAGGACATGTCCTATCTTTTGTGGTGTGGCCACACAGATATGGAAACACACAGAAGGACTTTAGCATGCTTCTGCATCCGTGCGGCTGCTCCACAAAAGATAGGACCATTGACTCATTCAATGGCTCTGCGCTATGATGTGGAATGCACATGGCTGGTATCCGTGTTTCACGGTTTGTAGACGACAAAATATTTACAGTAATGTAAATACCACCAAATACTGTTATATGGCTACTTCCTATGCAGAAGAGGGTCTTTAAGCTCCTCAGACATCAGGACCTGGATGTAATTGAAAATTACCCCAGATGAAGCTCAATGTGTCATTATATTACAGGTGAGCTAGCCCTGCATTGTGGAAAACAAGACAATTGTAGCCAGCTCATCACTACGTAGGTATTCCAGACACTGAACGCGGTGCAGGTAGGAGGATTGGTGGCAGGAAAGTGTACAAATAAACTTTTTTTCTTCTCTTTTGACTTCGGTGGGAATTTTTTCCTCTATAAACCCATTAAATATACGTTGAATCTTTTCACGATTGCTGAAATGTTTGATGTAGCCTGACCCTGGTTAACTTGGATTTTAAGTAGTTTGCGAAAACAGATTGGGCTTATTGGCTGGATACAAGTAACAGTATTGAATGCATTTCAAGGATATTACTACAACAATACTTTGCACTATATCTCAGCCTCGGTGTAAATGATTAAAGCAGAGGCTAAGCCTCTTCTCAAGGAAAAAAAAAACCTGCTGACAAATAATAGAAGATGATGGCATTTGGCAACATAAGAGCTCTTAAAATTATAATTAACATGGCCTTGCCTCTCAAAGCTGCAAACCTATGACCTCATAGCTTTCTCCTGCTTGTGTTTTTGACTGTCTTAAGCCCCATTTGTTACTTCACTGGGAATTTAACTTTGGTCAGGACAAAATTTAATGAACATGACCATTTATCTAAGATAGAACTTCACACACATTTAATCTGTAATTGATAATAAATTGACTTGTAAATTATCCATACCTAATTTTCTGCTGCCTTTTAAAAATAACCACTTCCTTTAGCTAATCCTCTTGTATGCTGCATACTTTAACCAGCAGGTATTAAGCATAATAAGATAGTACGGTGATCTTTAAAGCAGGACATAAAAAGTAACAAAAATTACAATATATAAAAAAAATTCTGTTTCCCGCATTGCAGGATAAAGGATGATGATCTAAACCACTCCTACTCTCTTCTTCTTCCTGTTCTCTAATTTTCATTCATTTCCTCTGTTTTCTATCTTCTTTCCTTTCAAAGTGTATTTCTTTACATTACAATCTGATTTGCATAGACTATAAAATGCAATGCAATTTGAAATGGAATATGTTATTATGTACATTCCAATAACTTTAACTTGATTTTACCGTTCACATGGTTTTGCAATTAACCCCATACTCCCAGAAAAAAAAAAAACTATCCAACAAATAGCTGCAAAAAGTTGACCAAAAATACCACTTGGTGCCATCAAACTGATCACTATTTTAATGTGAACATTGAATGTGATTATTAGAAATATGACCGGTAATCAAACATGTTGAAACATTTCTGATAATGTTTCTAATGCTTTACATATTTCAAGTTAATCTATATTATTACAAAGACTTATTATTGATCAGATTGTATGGAAAATCATACTACTTATAACTGATACTGCTATGCTGACAACAACCAAAGTTGCCAGGAAGCAACTGTACCCCTTGGTTTAAAATGGACTCTGCCTAAGATCCCTTTTAGGCTACTTTCACACTGACGTTTCTGGGTCCGCTTGTGAGATCCGTTTACAGGGTTCTCACAAGCAGCTCAAAATGGATCAGTTCAGCCCCAATGCATTCTGAATAGATACGTATCCATTCAAAATGCATCAATTTGGCTGTGTTTGGTCTCCGTTGCATTTTTTTAGATGGTCACTAAAACGCAGCTTGCTGGGAAGGATCAGTTTTTCACGGACACAATATGGTGCAATTGAAAACGGATCCGTCCCCCATTGAGTTTCAATGTAAGTCAAGACGGATCCGTTTTGACTTAGACTTTTTTTTTATGAATAATGCAAGCAGATCCGTTATTAACGGATACAAGCGTTTGCATTATTGGTGCGGATCCGTCTGTGCAGATACAAGACGGATCCGCACCAAACGCAAGTGTGAAAGTAGCCTTACTTAGGTTGATGATCTGCCATTCCAATATTCATAAGTGCACTGCAGCCAATAAAAAATCCAAATGCTCTCTTGTCAACTGTACATCTCCCCTTGCAAACAGGAGATGTGCTTCTGACAATATGCAAACTGAATGGGGACTAATAATCGCATTAAGAATTGCTCCTCTTTTCAGTTTGCATTGCCCAATCTAAAAAGTCCTATACTTGAATGCTGATTTACCTTTTGTATCATCAACTGATGCATGTTCCAGGTTGAGATTGGCCCATCTTAAAGTATCTTGACAGTTTGGAGTAGATTTCAATTGGCTACTATACAAATGTAGAGTGTGAGACAATAATAGTTTTAGGCCTATTCAGTGAAAAATAGATGGTTTCGCACGCAAGTTGAATCAGTTTTGTCTTTGATTCATTGTTACTGTTTGTCACATACGTAAAGAAAACCTAAAGAATAACACCAGCATTAGGGATGAGCAAACCCGAACCTCACCGGGTTCGGGAAATAAAGGAATTTCATTATGGATTATAATGGAATTCGATGAAGGAGTGCAAAACGGAAGCCTTTAAGAGGCATTCCATTTTGGTCCGTCATAATAGAAGTCTATGACCAAGCAAAATGGATACATCTGGTTTCCGTTATGCAGGACTTTGTTTAACTTCAATACCCAAACCTGAACCAGGTGAGGTTCAAGGGTCGCTCATCCCAATCCAGCAGCTCTAAGAAACCACCATTAAAATACGGATCACACAAAAATGTCGTCCATATGTTGTCTGTCTTTTTCACTGACCATTTTACTTGAATGCACTAGAGCTGCATGAAAAATGAATAAAGATAGAACATGCTGGGATCATTCCAGAACAGACAGATGTCAGTGAAATAAAAAACAATGCTCACGTGCATATACCCACTAAAATGAATGGGTCAGTCTTTTTGCCAGATGCTGTCCGTTCAGGGTACAGACTGGTTAAAATAGACCCCATCTGGATGGAAATTAGCCTAAGCATTTTCATCTGGGATTTCATGTGCAAACAAAGGTCAATTACATTACTTAATGTTCTCCTTTTAACAGTAATTTATTAAACTACAAAACTGTAAGGTCAGTCAACTTTTGTGCTTCATTTGGCCTCTACCCCTTCTTTATTTTGTAGCCATGAATAGGAATGCTTTGCTGTCTAAATTCTGTTAAGAACAGCTCAAGCAAGATGGCCTCCCCCATAAATATGTTCAGGAAAGAGAATTAAAAAAAAATAGCCCTCATAAAATAAAAAACTGATTTGAAAATATAGAAAATATATTTGTCTCTATCTGGTTTTAACTGGTAGAAAAAGTTTTTGCTGAAATATTTTAAGTATTAAAACATGTGCAATGGGAAAGTGGAGCAAAGTTGCCAATAGCATCCTATTAAATTTCAACTCTTATTTTTTTTAAAATTATTATTACATAAGGGGTATTTTGAACATTAAAGAATCAATCTTTTTTGTTGCTACTGGTGGCTGTTTCAGTTAAATCTCTGCACCATAACCTCAGGACATACCGCGGCGCTGTGCTACAGGGAACTGCACATCAGCAGACCTCCCTGCCTTGATATATGGCCCCATCGTTTTAGGCCTATTTTCAGCCCTGATATACAATGGATCCCACACCAGGGGCTCATTATTTGTAAGTGTCCTCCACTCACTCTGTAATACTTGAATATCTCCAGTCTGAATGTTAGAATCAACTTCGAGTAACATCCCAGGTGATTCATGCCCTGCTCGACTGTACAACAGTTCCCCTGATGATTTGTACATGAAACATGCATGTAGGGATTAGCTGCACTAGGGCACAACAGGGCCAAGCAGTGTAAGGGTAAGGTTCCGGACGGGGTCGTTCTTTTTAGGATGAGTGCTCTGTGATTAGGAGACCAGGGACAAATCAGTATCACTATCCTAGGGTGAATTAGGGACTTAGATCCCTCTGTCATCCATGTCCGGTACCTACCACTAAAAATTTCTTTTCAGTACGACGAACATCTTCTGAACATCCACAACGACAGGATGACACCTGGGTTACGGTAGGACAACCGGTTATACTCTCAGGTGCCGCCGCGCACCAATCTTTTCATGCATCATTTTTGCACTCATTTGTTATTTTGCTTATATTTAGGTACTTTTTTCTATCCTGATATCAATTAAAAGTTACGTTTTAATAAGATCACCATTTCAACCTTCAGCTATTTTCGATAAATCTCTCCGATTGTTTGTAAAAATATTAGAAATCAATACCTCAGCGAAACATGTCGGGATGCAGGGTGTCTGAGTGTTAAGTTTTAGACAGTGTGAAGCGGGTAAAGCTCAAATATACGAGCAGATGTATAAAGAGAGATAGTCGGCAGCAGTTATAGGAGTAATATAAGCCAAGAACATTAGTTGATAGGAAATAAGAAGCGCATATAAGCAGCAGAGGCTGCGATAACAACGAGTGGTAACACAGTAAGGATTATACCACTAACCCTAGAGCTCAGGGTAATGATACAGGAGCGCCTCCCCCAAAAGATTATATAGGTGATGGAAGTAGGAATCTTGACATACGAATAGGCCAAAGATAACTGTGATATATGTATATATAAAAAACAGAAAATAACATAAATCATAAGACTGAGCAGGCCCGCACCACTGATAGTTTTAAAGAGTCTATAGAGTATATGTTTATATAGTGAAAATAAAGGTCAAACTGTATTAAATAAAATAATAAAAGCGAAGTTTTAAACTAAAAAACAGTACTTGATCCAAAAAACTTAATTAGGTCCTTAGTGACCACCAGTTAGTATTCTGATGTGTAGTATCTCACCTTGAAGTGATTAAAGAGGAAAAATAAACACTTAAAGGAGTTGTCTAGGCAACTGCTCTTTAGATGTTTCCCTGTCCATTGCATTTCTCTATTTTCTGGTCCCCTCTCCACACACAGGAAATGACTGCTCAGCAAATCGCTGCCCACAACAGTGACTTATATCAGCCAGTGGTAAGTTCCTATGTGTCAAAAAGGAAAAAGGAGTGAGAAACTGAGAATCACTGAGTTATTACCCAGCTTTCCCAGTGTCAGATATCATCCTAGTATAGATCGCAGATTTTCTAATCGCAAAATTCTGACAAGAATATTAGACCTGTCATAAGACTGTGAAACCAATAGAGGGCGCTGCTCATAACTCAATAGTGCCATCTATTGGCTTTCATAGTCTTATGCCAGCTGAAAAACAAGGCAGAATCTGTTCATTTGCACGACTTTCCCATATGCCCATGTTTATGCAAATGAGTTTTTACATGACAAAACTGTATAGAAAGGTTATTGAATATTATGTTAGGAGTGGACAATCAGAAAACTTTTAGTCGCCCTAATTATTTTGATCTAGGTGTACAGGTTCACCCAAGCCATCCAACCACTGCAAAATAATTTTGAGGTTTACTGGTTCTCAGTCAGATGAGAGCTGGTTTGGAATATCTCAGAGTGCACAAGGACGCCATTGTAAGGTATGCTGACTAAGGTCTCTTTCGCACTACTGCTTTTTTTTTCTTTTTGCGTTCTGTATACGGAACTATTGATTTCAATGGTTCCGCAAAAAAAAGGAATGTACTCCGTATGCTTTCCGTTTTTCAGTTCCGTTGAAAGATAGAACATATCCTATTATTGCTCGCAAATCACGTTCCGTGGATCCATTCAAGTCTATGGGCAAGCAAAAAAAACGGAACACATACGGAGATGCATCCGTATGTCTTCCGTATCCGTTCCGTTTTTGCGGAACCAGCTATTGAAAATGTTATGCCTAGCCCAATTTTTTCTATGTAATTACTGAATACTGTATATGCCATACGGAAAAATGAAACGGAAAAATGGAACGGAAAAACAGAACGAAAACGGAAACACAATGGAAACAAAAAAACTGAACAACAGATCCGTGAAAAACGGCCGGCAAAACACTGAAATAGTATGAAAGAGGCCTAAGCCTGTTATCTGTCTCATGGATAGATTGATGGCTTGCACATATGTGGCTTTTGGCATATAGCCTTTGTGTGGTTGCCTATTGTATGTCGTAGATAATAGGAGTCCAAGATGCATCCAACTATCCTCTTAATGCTGTTTCCAAACCATTTTGATGGGGTTTCCATCAATTTCTAACATTTTTTTGTGAAACAGACACCCTCTTCTTTTCCGAGCAGGGGGTGCCTGGTTGTCTCCCATTAACTTCCATTGTACTTGGGTGCTCGACCGAGCACACGAATATAGCAATGTGTTAGGGCCGAATACTTTGGTGCTCACTCATCACTAGTATCAAGAAATGGGGGCATGTTGAATAAAGTAATAATTATGGGCTAGATTTTTTTTATTTGTTGGGGTGGCTTCCTGTTATTAATCCTGTTAAACTCAATGCTTGAATGGAGCATTAGATTGCATGTAACTAGAATAGAATTGAACAAAAATTACTAGTTGGTTATTGATAAATTTTGTAATTCTGAAGGTTTTTTGAGGTACAGAAAAGAGCAACAGGTCCATAATAACAGACACCCACAACTGCCTGCACATTGCATGTAATTTTTATGCCCTATGCTATGCTCTCTATTAAAACAAAAAGTACAGAGAAGAAACATTAGATCATTTTTATAATGACATTTTTAAAATTACTTACCCCAAAACAATATTTTGAGAAACCTTGTATCCCCTGAAACTCATTTCTATGTGTAAAGTTATGTACGGCTTTTTCACACACTAATTACTGCATATCCCTGTATCTCTAGCCATCTGACGCAGTTGCATCAACCAATTAATTAGTACAAAAAGTGTCTACTGCTCCAGGTTAGCTTACAGGTTGCCAAAGGCACAGTAAGGACAGACTGACACATTTGCACAATATAAAAAAAATAATTACAGATTCAATTACAGATTCAAATACATTGAAGAGAGAATGAAAGAGTTCATACTATGAAACAAAAAATTCTAAACTGTCAGAGCCATCCTCAGAGCATTTTAAAAAAATAATGTATATTTATAGAAGATGTACATATGTGCAAATCTGTCTAGTACTCAAGTGCAAACAATTTTTGGAATGCATGGGTTTTATTTCAAGTATGTGTGATTTCATAAAGTAATGCATCCTGCAACTTGCTCAAGATTTTGGGGAGAAGCAGTTTTCAAAACACTTCATTAGGACCACGACCACTTCTATTCTCGCTGCATATACCATATTCTAGACATATCCAAATCTATTGGTTCACAAGCAAGTACTGTTATTTTGCATATGGTTATTTTGAAAAGCTTCAATGCATGTTGATTGATTAATACAGTTGAAGCAGTAATATGCTTTATGTACTGTATATACCAGCCAGAAGGGCACACACATATATTTCGCTATTGAAATCCATGGGCTTCTTAGACACAAGTTTTGACAGGTTTATTTCTGCATATGGTATACAACAAACTTTCATCACAGCATTAGTCATAATAACTTGGCTTGTGTTTTCAATGGCTACAGGGAAGCAAGCTACTGCCATCTGGTAGAGACAGAAAAAAGTTAGCACAAGCCCATACATATATTGTAGTCAGGTATTGTGGCATAAGTGCGAGATTGACAGGGCCAGGCAAGATGCCTGGCTCTGTCAGTCAAGGGTGAGGAAAGTGTTTTGATGATAGTATGCTTATCGTAGTTCTCAGGATTCCTAAAGAGACTGGCCACTTTCTGGCTATTGTTGACCAAGATGACTATATGACAATTACCAATATAGTCTTTGCTGATATTTTATATAATTCGCTATATTTAATACGCCGTTCCCTCTTGTTGGGCAAATGTTTTGTGCTGTATGCATAGAGGTCTTGTCCATAAGATGGCGGCTGATGGAGGATCATGTAACCAGACACTTCATTCAGCCTCCTGCATTCAAACACATTGCACTCTTCTCCCAAGAGTGCAAGTGTAGAAGGTAGGTGCAGTGTTTCTGAATGCAGGAGACTGAATGATTTGTCAGGACACATGACCATCCATCAGCAGCCATTTTATGCACAAGATCTCTGTGTGGACAGCACAAAAGCCTTTGCCAACAAGGGGGTATACCATATGAAAAATAGAAATTGCTTAAGAGTAGCCAGAAAGTGGCCAACCCCTTTAATATTATAGGATAGCCTATTAAAATTTAATTCCAATGAAAATGAATTAAAATTGTATCTATAGTATATTATGTACACATTAAACTTATCAGGATGCAAACTGGTTTCTGTTCCAAAATAATACTGAATTTCCTTTTTCAGGATTTGATTACATGCCAGTTGTAGTTTTTCTATGTTATTATGGTACTTGTTGAGTTTAATATTTTTATTAGTCTAATTGTAGTACTTTCAGGTTTCTTCAAGTCAATTTGAAAAGGTCTTTTCAGAAGCCTCAAACAAGTTATATCAATAAAAATAATTCATGGATGTCTGGGTGAGTAGATGATCTAGAACTAGTATTCTTTGTACTTACTACATGTGATCTTTTAACAATGAGCCTACAATACTGTACAGGCAGGCTCCCAAAAAAGTAAGAATTAATTAAATTTTTACTCAATCTCATTTGAATCGAGTGGGGTTTTTAAGCACATTTTTTTAGACAAAAATAGATGGCTGTTTAACTAAAATAAATAAAGACAGATTAAAAGACAAATTATTATTAGGTTGTCGTACTTGAAGTGCAATCCATATCTGACAATACTGACAATGGATTTTAAAGTGGAAAGGAGTAGAGATGAGTGAATCGAATCTAGAGAAGCAAAATTCAACCTGAATCAGAATTTCTAGTGATTCCATTTGGGAAAAGTTTTGCAAAGGAGAGATAAAGGGAGATATGCACTTTCCTTTTAAATTTGGGTAGAATCGATTGGGGTTCAAATGGAATCACACATATGATTTGGATGAATTGGACCGAAAACAAATATTCAGAAATTCGCTCATATCTAGAAAGAAGGATAATACTTCAGGATATTTATGGAAAGTGAGTTTTTCCTGCAAAAAACAGGTGTAACATTTCATTTTATTTATCCTTACTAAGAACATGATTCTCATGCCCTTTATTTTCATGTTTTGAATTGTCAGTAATCATTTTCCAGCAGTTTTATTTAAATTTATTTTTGTTCGTCTATTGGTTTTAATTATAGCAAAACTGGGAATATTGAGAATCTACAAAAAATATTTCAGTTCTATAAACAAATTAAAATAATGTCTAGTCAATAAGTATGTATATCCCAATTTCCTTACATTTAATGGAGAATTGTTTAACATATATCAAAGACTGAATGTCTGTGGGGAAATCCTCTTGGACCTAGAATTTTTTTTAAACTATAATATAGAGGAACAGATTCTTAAAATCCTATAGGTTGGGGCATATATGTATCTAAAGAAATTAGACGTCAAGTTAACACCATGCACTATGTGTCATGTTACTGAAACCTTTTCAGAACAGTTTTTGCAGGGAAGCAGGGTCTATTATACTGCTAAAAGAGGGCATTGCTGTTAGGAAATACTGTTGACACATAATAGTCTTTTTAATCTTCACTAATGTTTAGGTAGGTGTATGTGTAAAACATCTGAAGAAATACCAAAACAAAATGTTTCCCCATTAAACATTGCCCAGAGCGTCATAATGTCTCCACTGGCTTTCCTTCTTCCAATGGTGTGTTTTGGTGCTATGTCTTTCCCATGTAAATAACAAATTTACTTAGCGGTGTAAAAGAAGATGTGAATCATCAAACTAAGCCACCTTCTTCCACTTCTCTGTGCTCCATTTTCATTTACAATGCACTGTGTTATTGTAAAGTTCAGTTAGACTGTCAAACTCTCTCTCACAGAGACTGGGCTTCTGCAACACGCACAAAAATATTCCCAGGCACAACTCTGCTCCTCTGACTTAAAGGAGTTATCTGGGAATTTGATATTTGGGTGTTATGCTTAGGATTGGTCATCAGTATCAGATCAGTGGAAGTCCAACTCCTGATGATCAGCTGTTTAAAGAGGCCACAGTGCCCCATAAGCGCTTAGGCCTCTTCTACGGCCAGTAAAATCACTGCACATCATCATATGGCATAGGTACAGCACAGTTTCATTCAAGTTAATGATCCTGAGCTGCAATACCAAACATAGCCACTATTCAATGGACTGCTCTATGCTTGGTAAGCTTTGTGGGGACCGTAGCTCTCTCTGGAGCTCCAGTGAATGCAGCAGCCTCTTCAAACAGCTGTTCGGTGGGGGTTCTGAGTGTCAGACCCCACCAATATCATATTGATGACCTATCCTGAGGATAGGACATCAATGTCAAATTTACAGTTAACTCTTTTAAGCATCTGCATAACCTGAAAAGCATTGTCATGAGACAACAGGTTCTTCAACAGCTTTTACTTACATCTGTAGGTTACATTAGGACACCTATCATAACCATCATTAGTTCCAGCCCTTGGCGTGCAACAGTAGTACACACATGAATGTGCCATGTATGCTCTGTTTGTAATGTCATGGCTGACTGGTGTGTGTATGTGTGTGTGTATAAATTATATATATATATATATATATATATATATATATATATCCTACAGGGCTCTGAAAGCTGAGCTCTGGTTCCTATGGACAAATAAGACAGCTTAGGCAGCTTGATTTGGAGATATTGTAGGCAGGCTACTTATTTGTGGGCCACTATATATATATATATATATATATATATATATTAATGTAAATAGATTAGATAGATAGCAATGACACTGTAATAATTATATTAAATTGGCAGGGCTTATACCAGCAGATGCCTTATTGTCAGTGTTATAACCAAATTAAGTGTTTCTCATAATTTGCTGGAAAAGTCAATTATATCACAGAACAGAGAGGAAAGATTTATAGATTTAAAACCCATTTTCTTAAATTACAATTTTTCTCCTTCCCTGCTGGACAAAGTAATTGCATAGTAAGGTGCTACCCCCTCCTTTGAACCATTGAAAGGCCAGAAGTTTTTCCAATAAGGTGTAAATAATCATTTTATTAGAACCTGTCACTGTAGCTCTTTATTGGCTAACCCCAGCAAAGACATAGGATTAATTTCTCATCTGTCCTAGAGAAATAATACTGTGGATATCAGGAGATCTATAAAACTAAAAATAGCTGGGTAAAGGCTAACAAAAAATCATTACTTTACAGATAATGAAAGAGAAAAGGATGCTCACATTTCTATAGATTTGTACATTTAACAAAAAGTGAAGGTGCCAAATAACCGTATTGTTTTGCATTATCTGCTGTGCTGTTCCTCTTGAAATCTCAATCCAACAACTGATGATTTTATGGGTATGTGTCCTAAAGAGGAATTTATATTTTTTACACAACCTCTACAAGATATACAATACTGTCATTTCAACCAATTGCGGAGTTTATCTTCTATGCCTGGGACAGGCAGAGAGGCTTCGGAAGCAGAACAAGCACTTGCAGAAATCTATGCTAAAATGTTCTTTTCAACAAGAATATGGCTAATTGGATCAGAATGTTACCCCAGGTATTGTTATAAAAGGAAGATTTCATAATGATGCATTAATCAATGTGGCAGTACAATAACATAGAACATTATGTCTTATAAGTACTCGCACTTTCTGAGCTGCACCAAGTTTATTCTTGTTATTTTTCCCTTTCACAGTTTGATTTCACAAGTCTGGCATAAATAGACAGATACATGCACTTCTCACCACAGCAGCAGAATAATATTATAATAAAATGCACAGCCACCTGTCCTCTGTCCTGTGGCTTTCCATTGATTAAATTGGAGAAATTATTTGAGATCTTTTAGTCTAGAAATGTAATAATGCTCTGGGGAAATGGATTTAATGTGATTTTGCTTGAGAAAAGAGCAGGGGATTTCGGTTCATTCCACCCAATCTGAGAATAAGGGTGTTAAGAGAAAGCTTAAGGGAGTAAGCTGTAAGAGACTGCAGGGCGCAAAGGAGAACATTTCATCATCATTTCCCAATGTCTTTGAGACTTCAGGGAACAGGAGATTCTAGATATTGTGTCCTTTATCTTATTTTCCAAAATAACACACCCATTGTGTCACTATTACTCAGTTTACAGAAAGATTTAGTCCAAGTCTAGCCAACATTCTGATTTCTTTTCCAGTATGCAGATATAGATTTTTACTGGGTAGTATAGACAACAATGGAAAATCCTTCTGCATGTTGCATTTCTGGCTCATGTGTATTCATATGGACATGTTTATTTGACACCAGATTTAAAGGTATGAGTGTGGATTCTATGCCTTTGATTAAACAAATTTGATAGTAAACTATTTTTTAGTCTCTGACATAACACAGTAACATATAAAAACAGCAAGTCCATCACATTAAACTTAAAACAACATTAAATATAAAACAACTATAAGGTTTATCTGCATCATAATAGGGTAAGACATTTCTTGCTGAACCTAAATATGGCAATCAGAATAAATGAAATGGCTAGCAGAAATCTTAGGACTCTAGCACCTTTAAGCTGTCATATAAGCTTTGTTCTCGTCATCAGGACTGTTCTCAACTTGGTCAGATTTTCTTTTCTTTTGACAGCAAGAACAACTTTTCATAAAAATAAAAATAATTATAAATATATATATGTATATATATATATATATATATACACACAAAAAAGAAAGTTGGGCAGCACAGCTATATCCAAAATACAGGCGGAGTGCCAGCGGCTGTGGAGGCGATCCCACTCCAAATAATAGGTTGAAGAAATTCCACGGCACATCCAAGGCGTAAAAATAAGTAGAAGACTTTATTCACTAGACACGCAATGTTTCGATCCGCTTTCTGGGATCTTTCTCAAGCAGTGACAACAAAAAAAGGCAGCACTGACAAAAAATGGCAGTAACTATGGGTGTCAAGCCCAAGGGGGATAAGCAATTACCCAAAGTATATATAGAAAAAGGGCAGCACTCCCATTTTCTTTTTTGGAGTGCTGCATATATATATATATACACCGTATATATATATATATATATATATATATATATATATATATATATATAACAGTCCAATGGCAACCTGACAGAACCAGTATAAGTCAAAGAGGTCAAATAAGTATTCATTAGGATTTGAGATAATTTTGAAATGGATCCATCAAAGCTATCCTAGCTCTATTAAAGGAGTTGTTCCATGAAATATAGTCTACAGTTTTCAAACCAGCATCTGGATCTGAATATTTTTTGTAATTAAAAATGTAGTATAGCCACTGAGTTATTCAGTAAAATGTATCTGTAAAGCACCATTTGCTGTTTTTTTTCTTATTTCTTTGACCTGCTCACTGAGAAGGTCGCACATGCTCAGTTTCATCCTTCATCTGCCTCCTGAGCTGTGATAGGGAGAGCATGGACACGCCCCCTGAGCTGCAGCAGAAAAGACACTCCCTTTTAGCTGTCAGCTTGATATAAATCTAGCAGAGCAATGAATGGGGAGATCTCTGGATCCATGTGAGATACAGGGCTGGTTTTAACTTTATTAGAAAGAGGTTGTTGTGTACTATATATTGTCTGGTTTTTATTTTTTACTTTAGTTATGGGATAACCCCTTTACGGAATAAGTGATGATCTTAATGTGAACAGAGCCTTATATTTATTAAAAAAAAAATATATATATATCCAGGTCATTTTCAAGCTCCTTTAATTAATCAATGATCAAACATTTTGTGGCAAAAGAATCCCTTCTAAGAATTGAAATTATTGGATTTAGAGATTATCAAATTAATTTTACTGATTCGGAATTCTTTTTTTTTTTTTACAAATTCACCAAATCGGACACAAATCGAATTTCAATAAGTCCACTCATCTCTATTGGATTCTTAATTATTTACATTTAGTCAATCAAACCCAATGAGACTAATAATAAGCACAATTAAACAAATCAAGCAAGTCAAAATGAGAAGAATGCATTCAGTCTGGAGAGACATATACATGGTTTAAACTCCTTCCAGGGTTATTTACATTAAAATACCTAAAACTAGAAATGGTATAATAATGCAAAACTCAATTTATAAAAGGAAAACTGCAATGATAATATTGTATTGAGTTAGTAGAGCAATCCATAGACAAATAAGTCTTCTTAATTAGAGTCAAGGCCTTATTATTAGATGCTTTGACCCATAGTGATGGAGAGCAGGTGGCTTTTGTAAGACCACAATAGAGATTTCTACATTGCAATGATGACTTGAGAATTCTGCAGGAGCAATTTTATCACAAAGAGCCAACAAGCAAAAGCAAGAAAAGTAGAGGTGTTTATAGAAACATTATTGAATATCATATTACTACTGAACCACAACCAAAGAAACTATATGAATAAATAAGCCAACCACCCAAAGACAGTTAGCAGAGGTGTCAACAGACTGAAAGCTATAGAAAAATGAACAATAATTGCGGTCGAGCTTCCTCTTTATAGAAATTTCATCTGGAAGCAATGTTAATGCCATTGCACATGACTGAAAATTAGAAAGACTGATCCAACAAATTAATCACATTAGTTGGTTTTGGACTAAAGAAGGCATTTTAGCTGTAAAATATAATCGGTTGGAGGTTTTATAAGCCTTCTGCTGGATCAGCGCAGACTTTAGAGAATATCTCCAGATCACCAAAAAGAACATATTGTATTATAATTAGGGCAACAGTGTATAAATACGGTGTATGATTGTGAGGATGTTTGGTACAACTACATACTAGTGCCGGTGCTGCTATGCTGCCCACGTGCAGCCTAAACGCTAGCTCTCTCTGCTTAATAGGTGATACTTCTGTGCTCATACCTCTGTTGCTCCTGATGAAAGACCCATTACAGGGTCATTAGAAACGCGTGGCTTTAATTTATGTAGCCAGATTGTAGTCTAGCAGAGGTAGGGTCTTAGCTGATCTAGGTACAAACAGATAGCTATTCAACATTGACAAGGACACTGCACTAATAATAAGGTCGTGATACAGCTGGGACAGTACAATACATAAACCCCAGTTTGGACACAGTCATTACTTTGGATGGTGGCACTGTGTGGGTGTGGATGTGAACCGGCTCAGTGTACATTGCCTGCACAGCTGACTTTATGTCAACCATTTATGCTCACACTCACATACTGCCCACCTACTCCAGCCTTTATAACATATTGATTAGGGGGTATCATTTTTAATCTAAAAGATGAATAAAGTTTTGTTATTTTCATTTTAAACTGTCCATTCCTATTCAGTGAATCAGGTTCTGTGATAGTGACGGTAAACACATTGACCTATTCTGAGAGCTACAGCTACATTTTCTCAAAGTTTGGCTTAATATTGGACTAGAACTGAAGTTACACTGTGATAAATGCAAGCATCAGTGTGGGCAAGAAAATCAATATGACTGGAAGATTTCAAGGATGTTACATTGTTCTACAGGTCATGCAATGTTGCTGTCTGCAATGTCAGAGGCTGTTAAATGTCATGCAACCTATTGACACATTTCATGACAACAGTCATTTACAATTCATACGTGAAAAAAGTGGTGCAAGTGGCTTCCATATACCATAAAAAATCAAAGCTGTCATAATTAAGAAACCAAATTACCAATGGCCCTTATGTATGGTAGATTCCCAATAGTCCAGAAAAACAATAGTCCAGTATTTAGAGCACATACGGTACCAGAATTTCGTCTTGCATAGATGTCAGTACTCTGGGCACATACTGAATTTCTAAGGTCATGTTTGTAAATTCCACTTATGTCACTCAAATTGAACATTATTATTGGCCATTCTGTTTTAGTAGTTTTTCCATACAGATTTTTGTAACTCAGTTGCAAAAAATAAAAATATGTCTAAAACCTAAATTCTCGAACCTGCTATATCCTTGAGCAGATTACCAGGAACCAGGAAAAATGAACACAATTACAAGCTAGATGATGTCCTGAAATGAGTATATAACTTATGTGGGTATGTGACTGGAAAATGACCATTAGACTAAACGTTTGAAAGAAAAATTGACCCATATCTTCCTCAGTACAGAGGTTCATACATCCACTTAACACGGAGGCCCTGAGTATGATGGAGGCAAGCGGAGAAATTAAATCAAAGTTTCTCAGAGTAGCCTTGAAAGCTATTAACAATACTAAATGGATATAAATGTGTCTGTTTTTAGCTCTAAGGATCTGGAAGCAGAAAGAGACATACAATAAGAATGATTTTAAAAACTTACACTTTGAAAAAAGCCCTCTAAGATGACAAGTGTAAGTAACCTCTTAACATCTCTCAAATCTATTTTTCATATACTAGCGTCAACAAAGTGCATTTGCCTAGTAAAGCCTAATATCTAGCACTTTGTAAACTTGCAATAGTAAATGATGTGATTCATTACGTGAGTTTCTGAACGTAGGCTGGCAGGATATATGGGCAACTTTGATTATGGTATTTAGATGTAGGAATAGGTCAGCAGATTGAACCTTTGCCATATGAAGGAAAGCCTTGATGCAACTATAAGGAAATATAACCTAGAAGTAGATATTTTGTCCAATTTTGCAACATCAGAAAACTCCACTTTTAAATCTGATCGTCAAATGTACTTAAACTTAAATATATGAAACAAAATGGCTAGTAATCACAAGAGTAAGGCTTACAATAGACACATTTTTAGGGTGAGGCTAGAGGTGTGGCTGTAGAATTATACCAGCCGGTACTATCGGATTGTCTCTGGTCTGCCTTCCATGAAAAATAGTTTATATAATTTATTTTCTTAAGGATATGTTGTTGATAAAGTAGTTAAAAGAAGATCAACTACTCATTGGCATTAACATTACTGTAAATCCTCTACTTTATCTAAAATTCTCCTACATAGCTTCTATGGGATATGTCTTTCAATACTATTCTTTCCAAACTACTGCATTTCTCAGTTTCTTTAGAAAGAAATAGCAGTTAGAACACATGGCTTTTGGTGCCTCATATAAGGTTAATGTTATACAAGAAGGACTACTAAACTCTTGTTCCATAGACATCGTAGGGCTCTCCTGGGTTGCAACGTGTAATATTGCTTTATACCTTGAAGAACTGTTGACTTAACTGTATTAGTTACTCAACCTTGTGATGCTGTTAGATACAACACAGATTAAATTTACATAAAAGTAATAAAATATTATTCATGCATTTTTGATAGCACATCCTTTTTACATTCCCATATAAAAGTAGAATTTGTTTTACCTGACAAGACTGCCAGGATATTGAAAGTAATACTTTTCATCACTTGCACTAAACCCTTCTATTTCATTGTGTAAAAGAGTTGTTTATTCATCTCTTGTGATGTTTTATAAATGCGTGTTTACAGGATCTTTAGTAGATACATTAAAAATACATCTGACGGTTTAGATTCTTGCATTGGAAAGTTCAAGGCAAAAATAGGCACAATAAATTAATTGTAATTCAAAAGATACTTACTCCTTGCATAAAACAAAGTGCCGAATCAATATAAAAAAATTATCATCCTGATAGAACAGTTTAATATTCCAGAATAATAGTACACCAAACATGGAGCCTACAGTTTATATTCCCCCTGCTGGATGTCATCATAAGCATTTAATAATGGCAGCCTCGAAGCTCCTCAGCATGCACCAAGCAGATCATTTAGTACTTGGTTTAATGCACCCATTTCGAGGAAGCTTAAACTTTACATGGATGGTGTAAAAAATCAGTGCAGGGAATACTGTACCTTACCAAACTGAAAAAAAAATAGCTTTAAGCTCCAGTGTAATAGTAGATTTAGCAAATTCTCCACGAATAGTGGTTAAGCTGTAAATTGCCAAATTTAAGATAAAATGGGAAATAACCACAACAATTTGACAAAAGCCAGTAATAAAGACAATCTTCAGCTTGGGAGTGCAGCGTTTACATGTATACTTTGAAAGTACAATATCTGAAATGAATGTATTCATGATGTAGGGAAAAAAATTCTGCCTAAAACCTGAAAATGTACTCTTAAAGAGTATCTGTCTGTAGTTTTGACCCTTTAAAAGTGCTGATAGTGCTATTTAGGTGATAGGGAGCATTTATGTTCAGCAATAGTGTCGAGCAAATCGAAGCACATGACTTTTCAGGAATTTTCAGGATAAATTTGATTTGCCATGAAGCTGAATTTCCTCGTGCTTCATGGCAGCAAATCAATTTAACCTGAAATCACGACGGGCCAGCCACCACCATCTTGCTTGAAGATCTCGACTGAAATCCCTTGCGCAGTGACGTATGGTGTCACCACACCGGCAGGCGTGATAAGGTCAGCAGAGGTTGAGTAGGATTTCGCACCAGATCTTAAAGCAAGATGATGGCGGCCGCACCGTCATGAGCAAATGGATCAGGTAAGTATGATTTTGCTAGTTTTGTTTTATTTTATACTCTGTTATTTCGATCATGTATGAATGCAGCTTCTGAAGGGTATAATGGTACGTTCACACGATCATAAGTGTTTTGTGGTCCTCAAATTGCGGATCCGCAAAAGATGGATACCGTATTTTGTGGACCGAACATGGCCGGCGCTAGATAGAAAATGCCTATTCGTGTCCGCGATTGTGGACAATAACAGGACATGCTCTATTTTTTTTGGGGGTCGCAGAACGGAACTATGGATGCAGACAGCACACGGTGTGCTGTTTGCATCTTTTGCGGCCCAATTGAAATAAATAGGTCCACATCCAAAATTGCGGAACTGATGCGGTCCTGTGAATAGATCCTAAGGCTCCAATGCAGGACATAACCTATAGCAACTGAAAATCAAAACTGATTTGCCTCAGGGCACAATGGAAGGCTAATAACTTCAGAATTAGGCAGTTTTGATAAACGGTGGTATTCTGGGGAAGTCATATAACAGCAATATTTTTTGGGTGGGATACATTTATATTAGTGGTATAAGTTACTCCTTTAAATAGGGTGCATACCAGTTCTCTCTTGTAACAAATTGTACCAGCATGTACAAGTATGCAGCCGTTTTTATCAGCCTGATATAAATTTTAAATGTTTGCGTCACTGACACAAAGCAGATGTTTCAAAAATAGGGAAGAATAGAACAAGAAACTAGATTAAAAGGTTACCTCATTGCAGAACGGTTTCCAATAACTCTGCCTAATCTGCACCTCCTTACTCTGCACAGAACAGCCAGCAGAGATGGAGGAGAACAGAACAAATACTATCAAAGAACAAAAAACTCACACATACATTGACACTTCTACTAAAAAACAGCAATGGAAAAAAATGCAAAAAAGCAAAACGGAACAGCCTCACACTCCCAATCAGCAGCATACCAATAAGAATAAATTAGCAGATGCTAATTTGTAGAGAAATTGACAAGTGTCCCCCTCAGGCAGATATCAAGTACATCTGTAACATCATTTACATGTCCACAAGGAAGAAGACCAATGTTTCAAACCGCATAGGAGAATGTCTAAATATCTTCAGTTCATCCATCCTTGACCTGCAGCTTCCACTGGCAGCTCATCTGTCACTACAGTGCTCAGAATTACTGCCTTGCTAACATGTACAGATGGTCCTGCACCACTTACCCAGCTCCCAGCTACATCCTGTCACTCAGCTGTGAACTCCCAATACTTCTAGGGAAAAAAAAGCGTGAAGCTATTTCATGTATATTTGATCAAAAGCCATTTCTTCTCTATACTTTCATTAACTTAAATGAAGGACAAATAACTTGTCATTTCCACCCTGCAGTGTAAACGACGCCAATCGCACGGCTATCTGATCCGGTAACCACATGCACTGTATAGCAAGGGTTATATTCAGGTGGGGTTATATTATTACAGATTTACTGTAATAAAAAGGCTGCAGATCTATTGTCTTCTTTTGTGCATAGGAGATATGGTATAGAAATGATAGCCTAGAGGATAAGATAAAAGTGTTTCCCTACCTACCTTGCTTTAGAGAGGCCCCACGAGTCCTTACCAAGCATGCATCACAGCATAACAATGGTATTACAGAAGAAAAGCTCGGCATATTGTTCTTTCTTAGCACAGTTAGGTTAACTCTTAAGTGCAGAATTCACAATAAAATGTTATTAATGTTTGTATTTAATTAATAAGGCTGGGTTCACATCACGTTAGTTGGACGTACACGCTACAGAAAAGGATACAAAAACGCAGCACACCATGTTCTTTTATACTGTACTGCCTGGTAAAAAAACATATAAGTTTCTTTTCACAATGGAACTCTATGGTGAACGGATGCCACTGTATGGCATCAGTCTGAGCCATCCGTTTTAACGTATACGTTTTTTTGTATATGTTAAACGGATGGGAAAAACGTTATGTCAACCCAGCCTAAAAGCAACTCGTTTTAAAGCATCAACACTATTTACCAATCTTATAGATGGTGTAAGCTTTGACACGTTGTTTAAACCTGCACCAGATTTATCACAGGGGCTCAGGCTGGATGATAAATCGGGTGCAGAGATAGACAACTTTCTCTGACTCTATACCAACTACCACAGCATGATTTTTTGCACAAAACGGTGCATTTTAGACCTGGTTTCTTTCCAGAGAAAGGAGGCAAGGTTTAAGATTCGCCCACTTTCAACTAAGTCCAGACCCTTTTCTGGGCCTGATGGTAAAAACCCTAGATATGCCAATTTGCGCCACTTTTTTAGACATATTTTGGCACAGATATTTTAGTAATTCCGGGTCTATGTTGATAAAGGTGTACATATGTAATATTAGAAGTTAAAGGGCATCTGTCAGCAGATTTGTATCTATGAAACTGACTAATCTGATGCATGTGCGATTGGCAGCTGAAGGCATTTTTGTTGGTCCCCCATTATACCCATATTAGTGAGAAAAATTATGTTTTTATACATGCAAATGAGTCTCGAGGAGCAATATGGGCAATGCTCTTCCATCTAGAAGCTCTGCTCTCTGCAACTGTCGTACCCTCTCCACTTAGATTTACAAGGCCAGGTAGTTAAAATGTCATTGCGCCTGGTCCTGTCAATGAAAGTGGAAAGGGTGCAGAAGTTACAGAAAGAGTGGAGCCTCTGAGTGTAAAGGCAATGCCCCCATTGCTTTTAGAGGCTCATTTGCAGATATTAAAACATTATATTTCTCAGCAATGCAGCCACATATTAACATGGGACCAACACAGATGTCTTCAGCTACCAAGCACACATGTAACAGGTCAGCTAGTTTCATAGCTACAAATCTGCTGACAGATGCCCTTTAAAAGCATAGTCCAGCCTTTGTTAAAGACGTATTCCATTTTTAATGATTGCACTTATTTCTTTAGAGAATCACGGACGTCAAGCAATTTTCTAATATACATCTATTTAAAACTTAGCTCACAGACCTTTATTATATCATACATTTGCCTCTCCCTAAAAAAAATAAAAAGGTTCAGTCCCTTTTAGTTCTGTAAATAGGAAAGCTAAATAGGTCTAAATATGAAATGCATGATTTCCTATTATATAAAAATAAATAAATGAAAACTGCAATACACCTTTAAGTGATGAACTATCCGCAGTTGAGGCCCTTATTGACAGGGGTCTGACACCCCACACCCAACCGATCAGCTGTTCGAGTATATCATATATTTCACTGTACATATATTTTACTCTATGTTACTACTAGAGATGAGCGAATTTCTAAAAAATTCGATTTGGCTGGTTCGCAGAATTTTCTGAAAAAACTTGCTTCGATCCGAATATATTTGTGATGAGTAACAATAAAAAAAACCTGCTATTTCTGGGCTGCATGGAGAATTATAGTGGTGTAGAACACTGTGCCTTGCAGTGACACGCATAGAGAGTCTGCTTTGGTAGTGAAATAATACTGTGAGTCAGTATGACATGCAGATGACAGGTGTCGCTCTTAGAATCACTGCACACTTCACTTATTTGGGCAGTCACGGGGCCAAAACTGTCCAAATAACTCAAGTATGAACTAAGCCTTACAGGTCGATATTAGTGTCAAGAAGAAGCGCACTCCTTTTACACCATCGTCAGCTGATTCCACATAGATGTATACATAACCTGTTCTATTAAACATTTATACAATAGAGCCCCCCGACAGAGTGGAGAGGGTGTCAGCAGTAAGTTGGTGTTGAAGTCACTGATTATTTTACCCTTCCACTAAACACCCGATCTGATGCCACACTACTGGTCATGCAGGACGGCTTTTCCAGGGCAAACTCGGCCAGTTGCGGCCACAAATCCAGTTTGGCTGCCAGTATTCCAGCGGATCTTCTATGACGGCTGGCAGGGTGCTGTCAAAGTATGCCACCACCTGCTGGTTCAGTTCCTGCTCCAGGTCTACCTGCTGCTGCTGGTGAGTAGTTTCTTCACTATAAGGAAGAAAGCTGCTCATCAGCGACTCTACTCAGGCTGCTGGTGCTGCTGTGACTTGCGACGAAGTCGAAGATCCAGTCAACCAATCAAGAACCGCTGGGTTGCTGGTCAAGACACGACTGCTAGCTGATATGTGGACCTGAGGCCTCGGGAAGAAACCCCTGCTGCTACATCCACTTACTCTGCTGCGACCTGTGCCTGTGCCAAAATCATTTACGCCTCTGACACTCCCCTGTGCAAGGCCTGGCACTTCTCTGTATGACATATTTTTAGCTAAACTAAATAAATTAAAAGCAAATTAAAATACCCCTAAAAGCGCCAAATATATATTTCTTTTTTTACTGAGATAGGCAACTAAAGGATTTAAAATTGGCAACAAAACAATTTCAGCGTAAATAACAGCAAAAGTGAACAGCATATATATTTCTCGTATTGGACTAAAATAGGCCACTAAACGATTTCTAAGTAAATAACAGAAAAAGTGAACTGCAAATATTTTTCTCTTTTTCTCTAGAAATATGGCAATAAACGCTTTTACGGCAAACAACACCAAATGTGAACTGAGTCTAATTTTCTCATATTGGAGTGAAATATGACAAAAAACGCTTTTAGCGCAAATAACAGCAAATATGAACTTAGTCTATTTTTCTCTATAAAAATGGCAATAAACGCTTTTAGCGCAAATGAAAACAAAAGTGACCTGCGTAAATATTACTCATATTGTATTGAAATAGGCCACTAAATGATATCAGCGCAGTTAACAGCAAAAGTGACCTGCATATATATTTATCTTTTTCCACAGATAAAAGCCACTAAAGGCTTTTCAAAATAGCACTTGCACCCTAATAACTAATTGCTGGAATAACAGAGCTGTATTATGGGACTATCTAGATCCCCAAGTAATGTTCCCCTTAGAGATGGGACGGGGGATTTGTCGAATCCACGAATCCCTCGAATATTGCTGGATTCGTGGGATTCGTGGACTTGAATCCCGATGTAATTTACCGGATACGAATCCGACGAATCCCGGTGGTGCCCAGACTGGTGGTGGCGGCGGCAGGGCACTCTAGAAGATGAGCGCTTCGCTGCTGCGTCAGGGGAGGGAGAGGCGTTTCCTTTCCCTGTTCCTCTGATAGGCTGCGGGCCTTGTGCCCGCAGCCTATCAGAGGCCGGTGCAGGCAGCGTGATGACGTCATCGCGCCGCCTGAGCCGTACAGCGCGGGACACAGGCCAGAAGAGGCCTGCATCACAGCGGAGGTAAGTAAAAGTGTTTTTTTTTTTTTATCTGTTACTGGCACATTGGCGAGGGGGAGAGGTGAGAGGCACTATGATACTACTGGCACATTGGGGGGGGAGGCACTATGATACTGGCACATTATGGGGGGAGATGGCACTATGATACTATTGGCACATTGGGGAGAGGCACTATGATACTGGCACATTATGGGGGGGAGATGGCACTGATACTACTGGCACATTGGGGGGGAGGCACTATGATACTGGCACATTATGAAGGGAGATGGCACTATGATACTGGCACATTATGGGGGGAGGTGGCATTATAATACTGGCACATTATGGGGGAGATGGCACTATGATACTGGCACATTATGGGGGAGGTGGCACTATAATACTGGCACATTATGGGGAGATGGAACTAGGATACTGGCACATTGGGGGGAGAAGGCACTATGATACTGGCACATTATGGGGGGAGATGGCAGTATGATACTGGCACATTATGGGGGGAAATGGCACTATGATACTGGCACATTGGGGGAGATGGCACTATGATACTGGCACATTGGGGGGGAGATGGCACTATGATACTGGCACATTATGGGAGAGATGGCACTATGATACTAGCACAGTATGGGGGGAGATGGCACTATAATACTGGCACATTGGTGGGGAGATGGCACTATGATACTGGCACATTGGGGAGGAGATGGCACTATGATACTGGCACATTATGGGGGTAGATGGCACTATAATACTGGCACATTGGGGGAGAGATGGCACTATGATACTGGCACATTATGGGGGTAGATGGCACTATAATACTGGCACATTGGGGGGGTGGCACTATGATACTGGCACATTGGGGGGGAGGAGAGAGGCACTCCGCACTTGATACTGGCACATGGGGGGAGGAGAGAGGCATTTGATACTGGCACATGATTAGGGGGGCATCTATGGGGACACTTACTGGCACATTATTGGGTGCACTGTGGGGCCACTTCTTATTGGCACATTATTGGGGGGCACTATGGGGGCATCTACTGAGGCCACAAAGAAGGGGTATTTTATATGGAGGGCTCTGTGTGGTACTAGTATTATCAGGGGTATTATCTGTTTCTGCAGTATAGTATTGGGGAGCACAGCGGAACAGTATTGGGGGTGTTAGGATGATTTGTCCAGAAGATGGGAGGATGATGGAAAAGTAGTAAACTAAGATTTTCTTTTGTCAAACTGCAGAGATGAAAAATGGCTGAAAAATGGTGGTCTGGTCTGAAGGTCTGAAAGGAGAAGATGAGGAAAGAGAACATCTACATCAAAGGAGATGTCACTGGATGTAAGAGGTATGTGGCACTGTATTAGCCTGTATGTTCTGTAGTGATAGAAGCAGGGGCGTAACGATCGCGGTCATATAGGGTGTGACCGTGACTGGGAGGTGGAGGTTCAGACAAACTGACGCGGTCTGACTTTGTTTCTTGCACCGTTCACACAATTATGTTCAGGATTCGTAGGATTCGAGATTCGAAAGATTCAATATATTTGTGAACCTTTTCGGATTCGGATTTGAAATAAATTGGATTCGTCCCACCTCTAGTTTCCCTGCACTTGTAAATGGCTTTTTTTTCACAATGTGGATTTTCCTATGACTCTCCCTAGCATCTGCACACGTCTCTCCCTGACTGTGAAATGATTCCTCTCACTATCCTTTCCCTGCACTAGTAAATCAATTCTTTCTTTTTTTTTTTTTTTGCACAATTATTTTTATTTCACTCTGCCTATCACCTGCATACACATCTCTCCCTGAACAAAGTACGATAGTGAATGGCAGACTCTAAGATGGCCGCCGTATTTATAGGGCTATGACATCACACGGGCTGGCTGGCTGCTGATTGGCTGCATGCATGGCATTATGGGTCATCCCGCTTTCCCATAGTTCCTTGCCCCATGTCCTCACAGGTGTAGCCGCCATTTTAACCGCAATTGTAGCCGGTTAGCCACCATGTTAGGAAAAATTGCGATTCGTTACCACAAAGCACGAGGAAATTCGCATTCGTTCAGAATTAGATTTTTCCTGAAATTCGGAACAAATTCGACATTGTCAGCTTCGTTACTACCACTAGTTATTACCTTTTTAAATGGCTGGAGACTAGATGAATAAACAACCTTTCCACTATCTAAATTTTGTATACTGTTCTTTTCTAGTCAAGAAACCTAATTCAAGAAGAATAACTTTGATCCATGAATGATGGCTTGATCCATTTTTCTATCGCATTATACACTGCTAGTTTCCAAGTGTTGCGACCACTGCTGCAGCACAGATACCAGGTAGATGGGATAGGAGCTGCTATGCATGCTTGCCTATGTGCACTTCCACAGTCCTAGCCACCTAGTGCTTTTTCCTATAGTGTGCAAGCATGGTCACCACTGCTGAATTGCAGGGTGATCATAACCCCTGGATAAAAGCAGTGTATGAGCCAGCAAAGGAGACAATCTGGACAATCACAATACAATAGTAAGGATGAATGCCTTAAAACTTAGTTCTGAGGCTTTCATCCTTACTATTAACCCCTTCCCGCATTATCACATACATGTATGTGAGCGAATGTGGCTCCTTGCCTCATCCTCACATGCATGTACGTGATGGGATCGGGCGGGTGCATGAGCTGCACCCGCCCAATCCGCAGCACGGACCACGGCATCGGTGTGTGCGTTGATGCCGGTGGATTGACCCTTTCATGTGCAGGGGTCAGCGCAGGGGGCTATGACCCCATCGCTCCCCACCCCCGCGCTCCATTTGCAGGGGTCGATAGTTGCCATGGCAGCCCCGATGCCTTAAAAAAATGTAAGTTTCAAGTAAAAAAAAGGATCCTTTTTCCAAAATAAAGTAAAAAAAAATGGTAAAAAATAGGGAAACATATTATGTATTGGCGCGTCCGTATAGAACAGCTCTATGAAAATATCACATGACCCAACCCCTCAGGTGAACACTGTTAATAAAGTAAAATAAAAACTGTGCTAAAAAAAATAAATTTGGTCACCTTACATCACTAAAAGTGCAACACCAAGCAATTAAAAAGGCGTATTCCCCCCAAAATAGTACCAATCTAACCGTCACCTCATCCCGCAAAAAATGAGCCCCTACCTAAAACAATCGCCCAAAAAAACTATGGCTCTCAGACTATGAAGACACTAAAACGTGAGGTTTTTTGTGTTTCAGAAATATTACTGTATAAAACTGTAATAAATGAAAAAAGTCGACATATTAGGTATTGCCACGTCTGTAACGACCTGCTCTATAAAAATATCACACGATTTAACCCTTCAGGTGAACACCGTAAAAAAAAATATACATCTTTTGTCATACCAAGCGATCAAAAAGTCATACGCACACCAAAATCATACCAATCTAACCGTCATCTCATCCCACAGAAGATGGGACCCTACCTAAGACAATCACCCAAAAAAATAAGAAACTATGGTTCTCAGAATATGGAGACATAATTTTCTTTGTTTCAAAAATGCTGTTATTGTGTAAAACTTGAATTAATTTAAAAAAGTATACATATTAGGTATTGCCGCGTCCGTAATCACATGCTATATAAAAATATCATATGACCTAACCCTTTAGGTAAACACCATAAAAAAAAAGTCAAACATACTCCAAAATTGTACCAATAAAATCTCATCCTGCAAAAAATTAGACCCTATATAAGACATTCACCCCAAAACTAAAAAATAACCTATGGCTTTCAGAATATGGAGACACACATTTTTTTTCCAAAAATTCTTTATTGTATAAAACTGAAAGAAACAACTAAAAAGTGTCATATTTGGTATTGTCGTGTCCGTATCAACCTGCTTTATAAAAATACCACATGATCTAACCTGTCAGATGAACATTGTAAATAACAAAAAATAAAAATGGTGCCAAAACAGCAATTTTTTTTTACCTTGCCTCACAAAAAGTGTAATATAGAGCAGCCAAAAATCATATGTACCCTAAAATAGTACCAACAAAACTTCCATCTTATCCCGTAGTTTCCAAAATGGGGTAATTTTCTACTCTAGGGCTGACATGGCCCTCCAAAAACCATATGGCATTCCTTTCTTTCTGCACCCTGCCGTGTGCCCGTACAGCAGTTTACGATCACAAATGGGGTGTTTCTGTAATCTATAAATCAGGGTAATAAATATTGAGTTTTTTTTGTCTGTTAATCCTTGCTTTGTTACTGGAAAAATGGATTAAATTAGAAAATCTGCCAAAAAAGGGAAATTCGGAAATTTAATCTCCATTTTCCTTTTTTTCTTGTGAATCACCTAAAGAGTTAACAAAGTTAGTAAAATCAGTTTTGAATACCTTGAGGGGTGTAGTTTCTAAAATGTGGTAACTTTTGGGTGGTTTCTATTATGTAAGCCTCACAAAGTGACTTCAGACCTGAACTGGTCCTTAAAAAGTGGGTTTTGGAAATTTTTAGAAAAATTTTAAGATTTGCTTTTAAACTTCTAAGCCTTCTAACGTCCCCAAAAAAATAAAATGGCCTTCACGAAATGATCCAAACATGAAGTAGACATATGGGGAATGTAAAGTAATAACTATTTTTGGAGGTATTACTGTCTATTATAAAATTAGAGAAATTGACATTTGGAAATTTGCGAATTTTTTAACATTTTTGGTAACTTTGGTATTTTTTGACTCAATTTTACCACTGTCATGAAGTACAATATGTGACGAGAAAACAATCTCAGAATGGCCTGGATAAGTAAAAGTGTTTTAAAGTTATTACCACATAAAGTGACATATGTCAGATTTGCTAAAAATGGCCTGGTCCTGAAGGTAAAAACTATCTTGGTCTTGAAGGGGTTAAAGCGGTTGTCTCCTCTCAACATTATTAGATACAGTCCCGACCACCTCCCGGTGCTCTGCTGTTTCAGTAACTCTCATTGCTATGCATAAGAGCAATGGAAACAGCGCAGCACAATAAGCTCTGCTGTTTCTGAGTTAGGGAAACAGTATACAGTAGCTTGCTTTGCTACGCTGTTTCAGTAGCTTTCATGCACTTAAACAGAGAATACTATCAATCACTGATAACACCTTCCCTGTGTACAACTATCTGTGACTGGCAGCTATCTCTGTATACACTCTTACACAGAGAATACTATCAATCACTGATAACACCTCCCCAGTGTAGAACTATCTGTGACTGGCAGCTATCTCTGTATACACTCTTACACAGAGAATACTATCAATCACTGATAACACCTCCCCAGTGTAGAACTATCTGTGACTGGCAGCTATCTCTGTATACACTCTTACACAGAGAATACTATCAATCACTGATAACACCTCCCCAGTGTAGAACTATCAGGAACTGACAGCTATATCTGTATATACACTTATACAGAAAATGCTATCAATCATTTATAACACATACTGCTGTTTACAGCTATCAGTGACTGACAGTTATCTCTGTATACACTCTTACACCGAGAATGCTATCAAACACTGATAACACCTCCCCAGTGTAGAACTATCAGTAACTGACAGCTATATCTGTATATACACTCTTACCCAGAGAATGCTATCACTGATAACACCTCCTCCATGTACAACTATCAGTGACTGAGAGCTATCTATGTATACACACTTAAACAGAGAATGCTATCAATCACTTTTAACACATCCCCCAGTGAACAACTATGAGAAAAGGACAGCTATCTCTGTATATACAATATACAATATAGAGAATTCTAGCATTGATAACACATCCCCCTATGTACAGCTATTAGTGACTGACAGCTATCTCTGTATACAATCTTACACAGAGAATGCGATCAATCACTGATAACACCTCCTCCATGTATAACTATCACTGACTGACAAATATCTCTGTATACTCTCTTACACAGAGCATGCTATAAATTACAGATAACACCTCTCCCATGTACATCAGTTACTGACAGCTATCTCTATATACAAGGAGGCAATATGGACAATCACAATACATTAGTAAGTGCCTTGTTTTAACCTTGTCTACATGATATTTGCTGAAGTGAGACAACCCCTTTAAGTTAAGAAAAAGCAGAAGCTTAAATGTATACATTACAGGTTTACTAAATCTTTTCTCATAAAACTATATATTAATCTGCTCAGCTCCTTCTGCTGTATAACATGTTGTGTGTAGGATGCACCGCATTTCGTGGTGACAGGTCCTTTTTAAAAGAGCAAAACATCCACTCACATGACAATGGTTAGGAGAAAACTTGGTCAAAATGGTTATCCAGGGAAAAATATAAGAGCATTTTAAATGAAATATTGTTGCAATATACTAACATTATTGTTAGTTTTTTTTATGTTCATTACATTGTCCTCTCTGGTAGCTGCTGTTCTTCCTGTGGTCAAAATTCTGATCCATTCAGTGGTGGACTTTCATGCTCAACAGTTTCTTTGCTCTCAGTGCTGGCATAGTGATCTCATAATGAAGGGGGAATTCTAAATTCACAGAAATATATTGCTACTGTATATACCATAGTGCTATTTATTAGAGGAATTACTGGGGCTGTGTGTGAAGGACTATTGTCTATACAGGGGAGGAATGGGTTAATAAGAGAGCATTGCAATTCCTTTCTGGGAGATGCAAGGGCTTGACGAGCTGCTGCCCAACCACAGAAAGTAAAGAAACTAAAGGGCAACAGGAAAATAACAAAAATAGTGAAAATTAAACTGGTGAGTAGTGTTTGTTTTTTTTTGCACTTAGGCTACTTTCACACTTGCGGCAGAGTGAAACGGCAAGCAGTTCCGTCACCAGAACTGCCTGCCTGATCCGCCAATCTGGATGCAAACGGACAGCATTTGTAGACGGATCCGGAAGCGGATCCATCTTACAAATGCATTGCAAGAACGGATCCGTTATATATATTTTTTGCATTGTATTTTTAATGCATTTACATTTCAATGTAAATTAATGCCGGATCTGGCATTCCGGCAACTGATCCGGAATTTTTGACGGAGATAATACCGCAGCATGCTGCGCTATTTCCTCTGTCCAAAACGCCGTTCAGTGACTGAACTGAAGACATCCTGATGCATCCTGAACGGATTGCTCTCCATTCAGAATGCATGGGGATAAAACTGATCAGTTCTTTTCCGGTATTGAGCCCCTAGGACGTAACTCAGTGCCGTAAAAGAAAACCGCTAGACGTTAACGTTAAAATAGCATTGTCTATTACCCCAGATTATTAAATTTTTTAATTTGTAGGATAACCCCTCATAGATGTGTATATGTGAATATTTTATGATTTATGTAAATATGTAAGAAGGCCTATCCTATGCCCAGGTGCCAGCAATGCTTCCATGCTCCCAATATTTTGCGTTCGTCTCACCTCCATAGAGCTTTGAAAGTGACAGGGCAGAAAAAGTGTGAGTATGGCTTCTTTTGTTATTTTCGAAAATTCACATGGGTTGCCCAGGTTCTTCTTGAACTTGGACATCCCCTTTAATTATGGTGACTTCCATAAAAGAAAGAGAACTATCAAACTGCAGGCAGATATCAGTATTTTGGGACAATCTGTTTTCTTGACATGAGCAGCAGCTTGGTATGCAGTCACGCCGCATGAAAGCTTTTACTGTGTTATTACTTAATGTGCCACAGGTCAGATGTGGTAAAGTTCACATTTTATCTGGTAATAGTTATTACAGATTGAATGAAACAGGTCTACAAAAGAATCAATACTTGTAAAGACTGGAAGGAATTGGGAGAAAGAATTATTGTCTGGGGGAATTAGATGTCAGTTTGAGTATTATAACTCTGACAAAGGTTGTCTCACATTAATTTACTAGAACACATAATGGGTGACGGAGAAGCTGGGAAACACTACTTAATCTAAATACATTATTTAACAAACAATTTAATGAGTGCAGCACACATAGCCAAGACAAACTTTCAAACTGCCTCAAACAATGACTTATTTATATGGAGCGGTGTTCAATCATGCCTCATTTGTGCAGACACTTGAGCTGCGGAATCTAAACCGCACATTATTAATGTTTTATTCTACGTGTTTGTGCATTTGTTTGTCATTGTGTGAATGTGTGTTTGACAGTATGTGTTTGTGACCATGTACAGAATGTCTGAATTTATGTCTGAGAGTGTAGGCTTGCGACACCGCATGTGTGCATTAAATGACTGTGTATCTCAGTGTTTGTCAGCAGTAGTAAGTGCATTTCCAGTTGTGCTTGAATGTGTCTTTGGGAGTACTGTATGCTTGTGTCTGAGTGTATATGTGTCTAAGTATGCTACATTGTTAGTACGGTTGACAAAAGACATACATTTAAGTTGAACTCTTTTTATATATTTTTTGTATTATTGCTTGTTTCCTAAATGCAAAATTAGCAACTTTTTTAAAAAGTTTTTTATTAATACCACTTTGACTCTGCAGAGGTGTGTACGTTCTTCACCTAGCTGACAGAATTGTATCAGAGCATTGCTCCAGTTTCTGATGGCTCTCTCTTTCTCTGCTCTCTCCTTACTTTCTCTCAGTGTTAGGCTACATGCACACGACCGTATGGGTTTTGCAGTCCGCAAATTGCAAATCCTCAAAAAAAAAAAAAGGATGACATCCGTATGCTATCCGTTTTTTTTTGCAGCTCAATTGTAACAATGCCTAAAACGGACAAGAATAGGACATGTTCTTTTTTTTTTGCGGGGTTACGAAACGGACATACGGATGCGGATAGCACACGGTGTGCTGTCCGCATTTTTTTTGCAGACCCATTGAAATGAATGGGTCCGCATCCTATCCGCAAAAAAACACGGAACGGAAACAAACAACATTCGTGTGCATGTAGCCGTAGAGACAGCTCCAGGAGGAAGTTCATAGTAGATGTGTATGGATAGGGGGGAGAGGAATCAAGGAGGACAGCTCTCACAGGCTGTATATAGGCAGGAAATCACACACAAGGCCGTGTGCAGGAGGAAGGCATCAGCATCCTAGGCACACAGATTCATCAAGTATTACTGGCAGGGACACACTTACATGAGAAATCTAGGACTACTGTTGGTTGCAAACTGAATATTAGATTGAGTTTATCTGTAGGGGTGCAATTTTATTTGTACTCGTGTATGTCTGTACTTTATTGTGACTGAGACTGTTTGTGTCTATGCATGTGACTCCATGTATGTATGAATGCATATAGCCTATGTATCCTTTAAGGGCTTGACCACACCTATCCTCACTCCCCAGAATAGGCCATCATACCTGACTAGCAAGGGACCGACATCCCACACTGCTTGTGCAGTGGATGGAACTGGTTACTGCAGTGCTGCTCCCATTGAAGTGTGCCGGCCTACTGAAGAACAGCTGATTGGTGGAGGTGCGTTATGTCACTTGTAATGGGATGAATATCCCCTCTAAGTGTCTGTGCATCTGAATGTTTTTAGCAAAAGCAGTGGGTTGTTTTTCATCTGAGTGTGTCTGTAGGTGTGTTTGACTGGGTATCTGAATGAGCATTTGTATATGTGCACCTGAGTGTATGTGTGCTAAAGGGTGTGTATCTTTTTTGTCCAAGTGTATGTGCCTGTGTATATAGCAGTAATATGTTTTGAGAATGTGTGCATCTGCAGGTCCATTTTATGTATGCATCTATGTGTACAAGTTGTATCCGTCAGTAGGAGACTAAGAATCTGAGAGTATACTATATATTAGGGATGCCCAACCTGTGGCCCTCCAGCTGTTGCAAAACTTCAACTCCCAGCATGCCTGGACAGCCTATAGCTATTAGGGCATGCTGGGAGTTTTAGTTTTGCAACAGCAGGAGGGCCAAACATTGAGCATCCCTGCTGTATATGTTTTTATTCTTGTGTCTGTGTATGTGTGTAGTTGACTGCAGATATGTGTGTATATGCATCTGTATGTGTTTCAACATCCACAAGAGGACAGTCTAGCAAATCTTAAATTAACTCCTAAATATTAAAATTGCAAAGAATTTCTGATTCTTTTCAATAAGAATTTAAGCATAAATGTAATTGTAAACAAGTTATGAGGTCACATCAGTATTCTATTATTTTCTACATGCAGATATTTTCCTATTGCTCAGTTCCGAAAGCAGTAAAAACTCCCTGAGTACGCGAGCACGGAAGACAAAAAGAAAAAAAAACAAAGAAAAAGAAGCAGTCTCGACAAAACAGGAGGTTTCGGAAAAGCTTGATAACAGTGGCAAGGTTGATTTAAGTGAGGGCTGGAAACAAAAAGCGAAGGAGAATCGTTCTTAAGAATACAAAAAGTCTATGCATTTTACTTTTAGCTCCCTGAAACCTAGACAAATTGTGTTAAATGTGTCTGGCGTCCTAAGCACTTCTAGAATCTTATCGTACTCAACAACTGATTTATCAGCGGTCAGGCATAAATGGACAGAAAACAGAATGACTGATTTACCACTGAGTTAATACGGCAATAGTACAAAGCCAGTAAAATGCACTCCAACCATTTCCTGTGCCATAAAAAGAATGAAGATATCTCCGAGCTGAAACACTTGTTATACAGTCTGATGTGGACATGAAAGCCTAGAGACGGGAAGAATAGATTTCAGTAAAAAAAAAACGATAGCAGATGTTCTACTATAGCCAGCGTTTTACTGCAGAAACAAAGGGCTGCTCTGGCAGATGCTGCTTTACATTTAACACTAGGTCAAGTCAGAGTCAAGTTTTTAGAAGAGATGTAGGTATGGCTGGGAGACAGACATTGCTTTATGCTATATTTAAATGGGTTGTGCCACTAATATCACTTTCCATAGGACAGGGGTTAACTATTGGATCCCAGTGGTCAGACCCCCAGAAATCACTGAACTGCCCAATGAGAATGGTGTATTGGTGCGGCTGCTTGTCCACCTGTCCATTCACTTCTATGGGACTTCTGCGTGCAAGGCACTTGGCAGTCTAATTCAAGTGTGACTACGGTGCAGTGGAGCGATAGACATGCATGCAGCAGTTTAGCAGCACTTGCTCACCCCCTTCTCATGATCACTGGAAGTCCCCTTGCTTGGACACCCCCCAGCGATCAAACACTTATCCTCTATTCTGTAGATAGGAGATAAGTGTTATTACTGTCACCCTTTAAGGGTGCTTTTACACAAGTGATTTTCCTTGGACACTGATACATTCAGTTGAGGCCCCTACGTGATACAAATATATTTTTAAAATATAAAAAATGAAGTTATAGGAAGATATAAGTATATGCAAGCCAGGAAGAGTAAAATATGGCTCCAGGGTAGAGTTACCACATGGTGCTCATAGTATATGTCAAATATAATGCAGAAATCTCTAGTGTTACCTACAGTAAGTAGATAAGAGTAACGTGAACCACAAGCCGTTAAATTGGTGCAAACTGCTCCATATTTAAATATTGTACTATATAAATGATCCTACCGTTATACAGTATAATGAAGTCCATCTGGCATAATTACATAATTGTTCAATTAGTGTAATACATAATGGTTCCTTCCTGCTAAATGTAGAAGACCCAAAGGTTGCAGCAACACATCAGCATCTGAGCAGGTCCAAGGTTCCCTCTGGAAGTAAAGAGCCATCCCCCCGGTTATAGCTTATGCATTGGAGTTCACAGGTTACTGCACATCTATACAGCTCTTGTTCTCTGTTGCAGGGCCACCCACATATACTAGGTGTGCAAATCTCTGCTAACCTTCTTACTAGGTCTTTGAAGGTGATAGTGCAATGCAAACATGGTAATGGAACACATCCAAAATCTAAAGGGGTTGTCTCACCAGAAACAACTCTTTTGTAAGGGAACCAAGTCAGAGATCTGGCTTCCAACATCCCTGGTACACAGCTGTTTGCTGGAGGCATCTGCAGCCTATGACCACTATAGGGCAAACGTTTTACATGGCAGCCATTTAGATGAATGGTCATCCATATGATACATGGGCTGCTCCAGTTCACTGCTGCTCATGACCTCCACATGCCTAAATAAGCCAAAGGGTTTGCGTAGGTAGGACACATGGTCCTAATATATATATATATATATATATATATATATATATTCTTTCCTGAAGTCGTTTTTCAACAGAAATGTTTTCTGAGACTCTTACATACTGTATGAGGAATGTAATAGACATGGCTTTCTGAACTATATGGGTCATTTATTTATATAATATTTATTTTATTTTATATCTTGCTCCCATTGTTTACATTGCTCAGCAACTCACTGTGGTTGATACTGTAGTTCAGACAGTGTTCTTGCTCATTTTAGAAAACCGGATGCATTGCACACTGTGAAATTAACAGAATTCCCTTCCACTCTCCTGCGCATAAATGTGGCAATGTACTACATCAAGTACATCCTGGCATAGTTCTGTATCTATGTCTTATTCATTAATGTGCGCCACTGGCTAACTGCTTGACATTACTTTGCCAATACACTAGTCTGCTGCACAATAGTACACCATCACAGATTTTGAGGGTTTTTTGTGATTGCTGTTTATCTTTACTGCAATGTAGTCAACCCCTTGAAATACTCTTAAAAAGGTTTATTCAGATTTATTAGCTCAGACAAGATCTCCGCCCCCAAATAGAAAATAAACTGTAATCAGAAAAAAAACTGTTTATAAAAAAATACTATCATTATCTGGTTTTAACTGGCAGAAAAAATTTTGGTGACACATTTCCTTTAAAGGGTTTGGTCCATCTCAGACACTGATGGTATATGACTAGGATGTGCCAGCTATATCAGATAGGTGTGGATCTCATCTTTGGGACCTTCTCCTATTTCCACAAAGGTGCCCCCAAAGTTCTGTAGCATTGAATGGAAAGCGCACTGCGCATGCACTGCCACCTCTCCATTCATTGTCATGGGACTTCCGAAAATAACCGAGCCAGCCCTATTTTTGGAACTCCCACAGCAGTAAATGGAGGGTTGCCAATCTTACGCTGTATACTCTCACTTTGGGTGACCCATTCTGGAAAGGGGAGCAGTTCCCAAAGGTGGTACCTGCACCTATCTGACACTGATGGCAGATCCTAGCGATATGCCATAAAGGTCCATTCACACGTCCGTGAATGTGTCCACACCCGTTCCGCAATTCTGCGGAACGGGTATGGACCCATTCATTCTCTATGGGTCAGAAATGGATGCGGAGAGCACACAGTGCGCTGTCCGCATCCCCATTTCCGGAGTGAACTCCCGATCTTCAGGTCCGCGGCTCCGGAAAAAAATAGAAAATGTCCTATTCTTGTCCGCAATTGCGGACAAGAATAGGCAGTTCTATGGGGGTGCAGGCCGGGTGTATTGTGGATCCGCAATACACTATGGACGTCTAAATGGACCCTAAATGTGACAGATGGGAATACTTCTTTTAATGATGACAACATAAATCACTCATCCTCACATTTTGCATTTCAAAATGTTATAAAATCACTTATTACTAACTGTCATGCATTTTGCAAGTAAAATCCATCTCATTCATATGGATGGCAGGTATATAGTGAAAAAAACACAAAAATTAAAAACAAAATAGTACAAATAAACTCAATTGACAAAGTCAATTGAATGCACAAAAACAGCTCTGCAAATAATTAAGCTGAAATGTTAATGCAGCAATTTTGCTAGCCTTTGAATCACTTAACTACTTTACATTCTAAAATGTACTAAAATGTTTTATTCATAAATACCTGCATAGTTACCAAAAGAATATGTCTTTAATAGAGCTTGCATTGCTAATCAGGTGTTAATGGTCATTCTTCACCTTTTTTGCATATGCATGGTTTCATAATTAATACCTGCCTGGTACTGTCTTGCTGTTGATTTCAAGTTCCCTGGGAAAAGTTATCATAGAGACAATAGATTTGTAAAAAATAAATTCATTAGCATCATGCAAGCTGACAAGTGTAGAAGGCGTTCTAATTCTGTGAAAGAACCTAAATACACCTAATTTTCTATCAAGTTCCATAAGCAAAACCTCTTATTAAGTGCAACAATTTCATCAACAACTTTTACATGTTAAACTTAAAGAGGACTTGTCACCGCTCCTGAAATGTCTGTTTGGTAAATAATAGAATTACACATTAACATCTTGCATCTTGCCATTTTTCACCTTAAAGACCAGGCCGTTTTTTGGAAACTTGAGATGTGTCACTTTATGTGGTGATAACTTCAGAATGCTCTTACTTAACCAAGCCATTCTGAGATTGTTTTCTCGTGACACATTGTTCTTCATGAAAAATTTGAGTCAATATAATTCACCTTTATTTAACAAAAAATCCCAAATTTACTAATAATTTGGAAAAATTTGCAAATTTTCAAAATTTGAATTTCTCTGCTTTTAAGGCAGATGGTGATACATCATAAGAGAGTTATTACTTTACATTCCCCATTAGTCCACCTGTGCATCATTTTGTAAATGTAATTTTAGTTTTTAGGATCTTATAAGGCTTAGAATTTTAGAAGCAAATTTTTAAATGTTTTAGAACATTTCCAAAACCCACTTTTTTTAAGGACCACTTCAATTCTAAAGTCACTTTGTGGGGCTTACATAGTGAAAACACCCATAAATGTCCCCGTTGTATAAACTACACCCCTCAAGTTATTCAAAACTGATTTTACTAACTTTTCTAACCCTTTAGATGTTCCACAAGAATTAAAGGAAAAGGAGATGACATTTTTAAATTTCACTTTTTGGCAGATTCTCCATTTTAATTCATTTTTTCCTGTAACACATCAAGGGTTAACAGCCAAATAAAGCTCAATATTTATTACCCTGATTCTGCAGTTTACAGAAACACCCCATATGTGGTCATAAACTGCTGTACGGGAACACGGCAGAGTTCACAATTTTTGAAAGGAAAACAATCATGTTTTTATGTCTCCATTTTCAAAAAGCAAAATCTTTTTTAATGTTTAGGCAATTATCTTAGTTAGAAGTAACCAATAATAAAAAAATATATGGATCAAAATTTTAACAAACAAAAGTTCCACCACACCATGTATATTCAAATAATCTAAATTTTATTAAACAATTTATAAATTAATCTGGCTTCACAAAATTAAAAACATTTACAAACTCATAGGTTGGAGGCATATGGTGATATTAATTAATCAATATAAAGTGCAAGTGCAAACATATACATAGGGTAGTAAGGAAAATAAATACGTACAGTATTAATACAAACTAATGGTATATAAATGCCATGAAATTCTACAGCAGATATTGCAGTGTTGCTTCTACTACTCATAAGTACTATATAAAGTACAAATGTAAAGTTAATGAGATAAGTGTCACAAAAAGATGTTCAATAAATGCCTACTGCCAGTATTATGCAACAATAGATATTACAAGATCACAACATGATTACAAGGCTATACCAGGTAGATAGTACATAATCAATGCAATAGATACTAACCCAATGTCTACACCACACGCGCCAACATGATTGCGCGGGGAACTCACGCCTGGGAGGTAGTTGATTAGTTTTTAGTTTTTTTTTGTCAATCTATGCACACACTGGTTTCACCTCGGGGGGGGGCGATGATTGGGGGATCTGTGGTGCGGCCGGCAGTAACTCTGAATTCAGAAAGAAAGAATGGAAAATGTGCACACACCGGCTTCATACCTGGGGGGGGGGGGCGTCAGATGATCTGTGGTGCGGCCGGCACTAATGTCTGAATTCAGAAAGTCAAATTTTCTAAAGAGCACAACGGGGTGGTACTGCCCAAAACTTTCTCCCAAGAAAAAAACCTATGATGCCGGGTTTTCCTCACTACAGATGGTGCTCTGCCTCCAAATCACAACTTATGTCACGAAGGATAAAACAAATGTGGGAGGCACTCGCCAAAAAAGTAGCTTCTTTATTCAGACATCATTATTGCAGACATCTAACATTATTGTTGCAGACATGGGGCAGACTTGGCATAGCGCAGGCAACAAGGATTGTGGCGACGGCCGTTTTGCGCCTCAGCGCATTGCATGCTAGGGTGTGGGAAGGTGGGATCCAGGGGGCCCAAGTAAATTGTTGCCCAGGGTCCAATCAGTATTAAAGACGGCCCTGCCTATTGAGAATTGTGTCTCCATGGTAACAGACTACAAACCGCTCCCCGACGCTCATTTCGCCGTCAGCTTTTTCAAGGGGTTTCTCCATTTTAATTCATTTTTTTCCGTTAACACATCAAGGGTTAACAGCCAAATAAATAACAATCATGTTTTTGTGTCTCCATTTTCAAAAAGCCAAATCTTTTTTAATGTTTAGGCAATTGTCTTAGTTAGGACCTCTTTCACACAGGCGTCACGATTTTTCCGCGCGAGTGCAAAGCGTTTTAATGCGTTTTGCACGCGCGTGAGAAAAATCTGCATGTTTGGTACCCAGACCCGAACCCGGACTTCTTCACAGAAGTTCGGGTTTGGGTTAGGTGTTCTGTAGGGGTTGAGGGGTTAAAAAATAATAAACAAATTTACCTCACCTCATCCACTTGGTCGCATAGCGGATCTCCTCTTCTTTCTTCTTTCTTCAGGACCTGGGTAAGGGACCTTTAATGATGTCACTGCGCTCATCACATGGTCTATGGTGATGGACCATGTGATGGATCATGTGATGAACCATGTGATGAGCGCAGTGACGTCATCAAAGGTCCTTTAGCCAGGTCCTGAAGAAAGAAGAAAGAAGAGGAAATCCGCTCCGCGACCAAGTGGATGGGGTGAGTTAAATTTGTTTATTATTTTTTAACTCCTCCATCCCTAATTTACTTAGCATTCTGTATTAAGAATGCTATTATTTTCCCATATACCCATGTTATAAGGGAAAATAATAAAGATTGGGTCCCCATCCCGATCGTCACCTAGCAACCATGCGTGAATATCGCACCACATCCGCACTTGCTTGCGGATGTTTGCGATTTTCACGCAGCCCCATTCACTTCTATGGGGCCTGCGTTGCGGGAAAAGCGCACAATATAAAGCATGCTGCGATTTTCACGCAACGCACAAGTGATGCGTGAAAATCACCGCTCATATGCACAGCCCCATAGAAATGAATGGGTCCGGATTCAGTGCGGGTGCAATGCGTTCACCTCAAGCATTGCACCCACGCAGAAATCTCACCCGTGTGAAAAAGGCCTTAGGGTCTCATTTTTTGCAGGATGAGATGATGGTTTGATTAGTACTATTTTGGGGTACATACTACTTTTTGATTGTTTGATATTACACTTTTTGTGATGTATAGTGATAAAATAATTTTTGGTACTTTTTTTTTTACAGTGTTCAGCAGATGGGTTAGCTCATGTGATATTTTTATAGAGGATATACAAAAATACTAAGCAGGTGGCTCACTATGATTTGCCACGACAGGTGCACAAGTTCAGAAAAACACCCCTTGGTTCTATTAAGTAAATATGGATTGGATAGAACCGGCACTCAAAACAATCGGAATATACGTGGAAATAGATTAAAATTATTTATTAAACAATAAACGCTAGATAAGCTATATCCTGTGTACATCAGGGTAAAATTCATAAAAATGACATAAAAAGCATAAAAGACATATGTGTAAACCAATTGAATATATCTCTAATATAGAGAGATCTCAATGCTGAGCACAGCGGATGCAGCCTGCTGTGCTCAGCATTGAGATCTCTCTATATTAGAGATATATTCAATTGGTTTACACATATGTCTTTTATGCTTTTTATGTCATTTTTATGAATTTTACCCTGATGTACACAGGATATAGCTTATCTAGCGTTTATTGTTTAATAAATAATTTTAATCTATTTCCACGTATATTCCGATTGTTTTGAGTGCCGGTTCTATCCAATCCATTTTTATAGAGGAGGTTGTTACGGATGCAGTGATACCTAATATGTTTGTTTTTGTAAATATATTTAGGTTTTAAACAATAAAAGCATTTTTGAAACAAAAAAAAGTTTTTATGTCTCCATTTTCTGAAAGCCATATCTTTTTTTATTTTTTGGCTGATTGTCTTATGTAGGTTCTTACTTTTTGCGACATGAGATGACGGTTTGATTGGTATTATTTTTGGGTACATACTGCTTTTTGATCACTTGGTATTACCCTTTTTGAGATGTAAGGTGATAAAAAATGGCGTTTTTATTTGATTTCTTTTACGGTGTTCACCAGACAGGTTACCTTTATAGAACAGGTTGTTACGGACATGGCGATACCTAATATGTCTGTTTTTTTTATATATTTTGGTTTTAAACATTAAAAGCATTTTTGAAACAAAAAATTATGTTTTTATGTCTCCATTTTCTGAAAGCCATATCATTTTTATTTTTTGGCCGATTGTCTTATGTAGGGACTCATTTTTTGCGGGATGAGATGACGGTTTGTTTGGTATAATTTTTTGGGTACATATGACTTCTTGATCGCTTAGTATTACACTTTCTGTGATAAAAGCTGACAAAAAAAATGGCTTTTTAGCAGAGTTTATATTTTTATAGTGTTGACCGGACAGGGTAGATCATGAGATATTTTTATAAAGCAGGTTGTTACAGACTCGGCAATACCTAATATGTGCGTTTTTTTATTTATTTTTCTATTTTCACAATTTTATATGTCTCTTTTTTGGGGAAGGGGCTTTTTTTAATTGAAACTTTATTTTTTTTATTGTTAAAACACTTTTATATTGTTAATGAAAAGAACGGGAATGACAGCTACAGCATACCAATACAAACAGATATGAAACCCTACAGGAACAATATTTTTTAGACAGGACCCCCCCGCACCACAGACCACGGATACGACACAGATCCCCCCTTTCACTGAGATTGACACAACACACACGGACCCCAACGAGAGACCATGTATATCACACCCCTTTAACACATCAATACAACCTAAGGCAAAGGAATTTTTCCCCGACACACTATTACCAATCCCACAAATGAACACAAGGGGGCTTAGGGGGTGGGCGGGGCTGACTTATTCACGCGCATAACAAAACACAAGGTGCATATTAAAATATATAACACTATATAATGACTATATAAACTGACTATGGTCTCTGCTGCACTGGTCTCAACTGCACTGGTCTCTGCTGCACTGGTCTCTGCTGCACTGGTCTCTGCTGCACTGTACCGTATTTTTCGCCCTATAAGATGCACCTAGTTTTAGAGCAGAACAATAAGAAAAAAATATTTTTCATTACACCTCAGGTCAGACCAGCAATCAGATCCCCAATGTTAATCAGACCTCAGATTAGACCCCCAATGGCTCAGATCAACCCCCAAAACATTAGCCATCTATCATCCCCCAATGTCAGCCATAAAAACCCCCCATGTCAGCCATAAACCCCCCAATGTCAGCCATAAACCCCCCAATGTCAGCCATAAGCCCCCCATTAGCCCTTCATGTCAGCCATAAGCCCCCCATTAGCACCTCATGTCAGCCATAAGCCCCCCATTAGCCCCTCATGTCAGCCATAAGCCCCCATTAGCCCCTCATGTCAGCCATAAGCCCCCCATTAGCCCCTCATGTCAGCCATAAGCCCCCATTAGCCCTTCATGTCAGCCATAAGCCCCATTAGCCCCTCATGTCAGCCATAAGCCCCCCATTAGCCCCTTATGTCAGCCATAAGCCCCCCATTAGCCCCTCATGTCAGCCATAAGCCCTCCATTAGCCCCTCATGTCAGCCATAAGCCCCCCATTAGCCCCTCATGTCAGCCATAAGCCCCCCATTAGCCCCTCATGTCAGCCATAAGCCCCCCATTAGCCCCTCATGTCAGCCATAAGCCCTCCATTAGCCCCTCACGTCAGCCCCATGTCCCCTAGGTCAGCCATCAGCCCCCAGTGCAAATAAAAAAAAAAAAAAAAATCACTTACCTCTCCTGCTCCTGGTCACCATCGCGATCCTCTTCATTCTTCATTCTGCTGTCGGCTGGCTGTGTATAGCGGCGCACAGCGTGAGGTCACAGAGAGACCTCACGCTGTGTGCAGCCATGCACAGCCGATAGCCGAGCCGAGGACCAGGAAGTGGTGAGTCCAGATCCTTCACCGCTCCCTGGTCCTTCTGTACTAATGAAGCGCTTCCATAATGGAAGCGCTTCATTAGTACAGAGTTAAAGACTGCACTGATCGCCGCGGCCCGGCTAACAATCTTCCACGGCCCAGTCCTGGGCCGCGGCCCGGCGGTTGGGGACCGCTGTCTTAGAGGGCCTGGACGTACAGACGAACTGGACCATGGGAACTTTGGATGTCCAGTCTCTCTATACCAGTATTATACATGATCTGGGAATGTCGGCTGTAAGATCCCAACTTGAGATAGATGGCACCATATGCACTCAGCAGGTGGATTTCTTGATGGAGGGGATAAAATTCATACTCCACCATAATTATTTTTTCTTTGAGGACAAATATTTTTTACAGCTATGTGGGACAGCCATGGGGACCAGGTTCGCCCCCAGTTATGCCAACCTATTTTTGGCACAATGGGAACATGATGTAATCGGTCCCAGACTGGGGACGGACCTGGTCCTCTGGCGTCGCTACATTGATGATGTCCTCTTTATATGGGGTGGAGATGTGCAACAGCTGCAGCCTTTCCTGGTGGGCTTGAACCTCAACAATATGAACCTAAGCTTTTTGCCTACAGTGGGACAGGAATATACTGACTTCTTGGATATAAAGATCTCAAGATGTGAGAACAAATATATCTGTAACACCTACAATAAGCCAACTGCAAGAAACAGCTTTATACCTTTTACAAGCTGTCATCTACCACAATGGCTCCTGAATATCTCCTCGGGTCAGTTCCGGCGGATTAAACAGAACTGCAACGAGACAGTAAGCTTTGAGGACGAAGCTACGAAAATGAAGGAGCAATTTAGAAGTAAGGACTACCCTGAAAAAGTTATAGAGGGAGCTTTAGAAAAAATAAGGAAAACGGATAGGAAGACATACTTCCAACCGAAAACACAAAAGGGAGAGATGAAAGTAGGGTAACTTAGAGTGATCCTACCGTACAGCTCACAAGCTAAGCAGGTGCGTTACATTATTAACCAACATTGGCACTTCTTATTGAGGGATAGGACCATAGGCCCCATGCTCCATACCTCTCCCCTGATCATGCTTACTAAGGTACCCAATTTAGGGTTAAAGATCGCACCCTCTATTAAAAATCATACAAAGAAAGATGGTACTACCCTCCAGAAATGGTTGAACATGGATGGCTTCTATAGATGTGGGAAATGTCTAGGATGTAGGAATACAACATTCCCGAGAAAAACAACCAAGGTTCAATCTACCCAGAATGATTTTGCCTTGGACATCAAATGTTGTCTAACATGTGACTCCTCCAGTGTCGTCTACCTGATCCAGTGCCCCTGATGAAAACAATATATTGGCAGAACCAAGAGACCCCTGAAAGTGAGGATTTCAGAACATCTGAACAACATAAAAAAGGGTTTCGAGAACCATTCGTTATCGAAGCACTTTAAGATTGCACACAATAGTGACTTCAGGGGTATCTCGTATACGGCACTGGAGAAGATGGACGTACACTGGAGAAGAGGTAACCATATTATGAAAATGTCACAGGCTGAGACAGAGAATTTATGACTTCGGCAGCCTTCTCCCAGCAGGTTTGAACTCCGACCTAGAGATTTTTGGGTTTAATTAAATATTGGACTCATATTATAGAGAATACATATGCTTTTACATTATAGTGATAAGGTAAATATGGTATCACACGACACATAGTCACGTATAAAGAGTACTTTTCACTTCAAAAGTACAACGAGCACACCATTGTATTTCACTTATTCACTTAAACGGGACCAAACAGACTTAGATCAGTCTTGTTGACGAAATCCCGCATACAGAACATTAAACAACTGTCTCTGCACACATAGCACAAAAAACGCACATATACCAAAAAAACGCACTAAAAACGCACCAACATATTATGAGTCAAAAATGAATAAAAAAAAAAATAATTGAAAAATCAAACAAATTAAAAATATCGGCTAAGCAGGAACTGGTTTGTGAATAACACAAGAAATATTATAATGAAGAATTATATGCTATAACAACCGATTATAACTCACAAGGTGGATATTATGAATGCACTTTTCCTTTGTATGTGTTATATTCTTCTTTATACTCGATAAACCTGGTAAAATATCTACAAGTACAGAGAATCGAAAAGAAAAAAAATCGAAAAAATTGGATATCTGTGAAAATTTTCCACCCAGTGTGGAAAATTAAGGGATGATGTGGAGAGTTTAAAAGTCGAGGTTCTCAGACCACAGGTTACCCACTGAGGAAGAGATAAGCTATTTCGAAACGCATCTGGGTGGAGTACCTGTGCGTGAAACTCGATTGCGATTTACACATGACCATGTACTAAAATCAACTACGCAAGAGAGGAATTCTGCTTGAACACGAAAACCTGTAGACGGACCAAGTCCCATGAGATTTTGAGACGAGAGCCTGAGAGCTGCTTCAGAGGGAAACCAACATTGCTGGATTGGGATGTGAATGGTGGGAGGCCACCTGAAATAACTCCCATACAAAGAATCCCCCGATCAGCGCAAAAGGTTGTGAGTAAACTAAAAAGATATATCTATTCGTGAAAGCTAGTTGTATTGACTAACTATGCAGGCCTGAAAAGGCGAAACTGTGCCTGTTACATAAGCACTGAAGATACAGCTTTGATATTTTCCACTGGGACTCACCCATATATATGGGTTTCTTGTATTGGGACTTTAATTGAGATATATTCAGGTCTCTAGAAGAAATCGAGCAACAATCGATTAAGAATATTGCATTTATTTTATTTTATTTTTATGTATGTTTTTATCTGATCCGATTTTAATTGATCGATTTATCGTAATCGATTTTTTATAATCGATATTCTATCGATAATACTGTGCTATTGATGTCAGTATACACACTCAATTTATTTTATTGTGTTTAATTAAATAAGTTTGGACCCACATCTCTCTTAATGTTTTGAGTGCCGGTCCAATCTCCATTTACTATTTACTTTATTAAGAGCAAGGGGTGGCTCTTTTTGTCGAGAGCACCTAGCGTGATTGTCCACAGTGAGCCATCTGTTCATTTTCTCCAAGTGAACTTTTATATCACTTTTATTTTTTTTTATTTTTTTGTCCCACTATGGGAATTCAACATTTCAGGGTCTGATCCCTGTTTCAATACAGCACAATACATCTGTATGCCTTACGCTGACAGTTGCCTAGGAGACCCAGCTCTACGGCTGGATCTTTGGGGTTTCCGTAGCTGGCAGTCCCGATTCCTGTGCAAGGCATCGGGGCTCCCATAGCAAAGACCGGGTCCCCATCACCGCATGGGGATGTACAAGTTGCCGCAAACCCCCTGTATGCCATGGTCAGTGTGACCCCGGCATACAGGGGTTAATCTGCCGGCATCAGTGTTTTCACCGATGTTGGCAGATACAGCAGGGGCGAGGCTGTCAGTATCAGCCGGGCCCCTGCTTCTGATCGCGGCAGAGCATACGGGGCAGCCAGTTAAACCTAGGACGAGAATTTTCATCCTAGGTCGGCAACCTGTTAAATCACTTATCTGGAGCATCTGTTCTTATGTCTCTATGTTTTGCCATCGCTCTTTATAGTGTACAGCAAATGATTGATAGCATCGCTAGATAGCCATGTTTTATCATAAGAAATGCTGATAATTCATAAACAGTTGTATATCAGAAGCATAGGTATGAGGATGTGCGATTTAGAGATTCACTCTACACATTTATACTATTTATGCTATACCATTCTTTTCCCCCCTCCCCTGAGTCAGCACTCCTCCCCATGTGGATCAGGTGCTTTTTAATTAGCAGAAGTCTGCAAAGGGTCTATAAATTCCTACCACATCTCAGTTGGAGTTCCTGAGAAGCTGTGAACAGGTGAGCCATTTGCACCAGTTCACATGCGGCGCTGGACGGCGGCCGTCTTTGCTTCTATGCCGTGCTGGTGGAGTGATGTGACCCGGGGCCCATGCGGCCTCACTGTACAGTGGGGCTGCTATGCGGCTGCCGGATCCCGTTGCCTGCTGGAGCGATGTGGAGGCGTGGTGGTCGCCGCACGGCTCTGCGCCATGGTTAGAGTAGGTTCCCACTTAAACTAGAGACACCCTTGTCGCGGTAAGTGGGCCTATGCGCTTTGATCAAACTGTATACTAATTGTCTCTTTATAGTGCACAGCAAATGATTGATAGCATCGCTAGATAGCCATGTTTTATCATAAGAAATGCTGCTAATTCATAAACAGTTGTATATCAGAAGCATAGGTATGAGGATGTGCGATTTAGAGATTCACTCTACACATTTATACTATTTATGCTATACACTTCTTTTCCCCCCTCCCCTGAATCAGCACTCCTCCCCATGTGGATCAGGTGCTTTTTAATTAGCAGAAGTCTGCAAAGGGTCTATAAATTCCTACCACATCTCAGTTGGAGTTCCTGAGAAGCTGTGAACAGGTGAGCCATTTGCACCAGTTCACATGCGGCGCTGGACGGCGGCCGTCTTTGCTTCTATGCCGTGCTGGTGGAGTGATGGGACCCGGGGCCCATGCGGCCTCACTGTACAGTGGGGCCGCTGTGCGGCTGCCGGATCCCGTTGCCTGCTGGAGCGATGTGGAGGCGTGGTGGTCGCCGCACGGCTCTGCGCCATGGTTAGAGTAGGTTCCCACTTAAACTAGAGACACCCTTGTCGCGGTAAGTGGGCCTATGCGCTTTGATCAAACTGTATACTAATTGTCTCTTTATAGTGCACAGCAAATGATTGATAGCATCGCTAGATAGCCATGTTTTATCATAAGAAATGCTGATAATTCATAAACAGTTGTATATCAGAAGCATAGGTATGAGGATGTGCGATTTAGAGATTCACTCTACACATTTTTACTCTATGTTTTGCCATCCCTCTACTAATCCTACTAGATGTTTATAAATAAATTGCCAACTGGATCTGAGCAGTTAGTGGTGTGTCCCTGTAACAGACTGCAGGGGATCTTCCGCCAGCTATATACTATAGTAAGCGAGCAAAATATAAGAAAAAAGGGATTTCAGCTCACCCACTGTCCTCCTCTGCCGTGCACAGATCCCAGTCCATTAATCAATCAAAATAGTAGAAAAAAATCCAGCAGCAGGCTCAGGATAAAATCCAATTTCTTTATTTCTTCATTATAAAATTCATAGGCTGACCAGACAGGCAAGGTCTATGCATTTCAACTGTATGTCTTAATCATGGTTAAGACGTACAGTTGAAACGCGTAGACCTTGCCTGTCTGGTCAGCCTATGAATTTTATAATGAAGAAATAAAGAAATTGGATTTTATCCTGAGCCTGCTGCTGGATTTTTTCTGCTGTTATAGTAAGTGAGCACACCGGGCATACAGATCGCACAGCCACTGTCAGCAGAGCAGTTAGTGAGACACGTCTTTGCTATTCAGTACTAAGCTGAACGGTGAAGATGTGCTGCTCTCTGGCAAAAGAAAACAAATCAAGTCAATCAAGTCAGACCACACATGGAGTACTGTGTACAGTTCTGGGCTCCTGTAAACAAGGCAGACATAGCAGAGCTGGAGAAGGTCCAGAGGAGGGCAACTAAAGTAATAACTGTAATGGGGCAACTACAGTACCCTGAAAGATTATCAAAATTAGGGTTATTCACTTTAGAAAAAAGACGACTGAGGGGAGATCTAATTAATATGTATAAACATATCAGGGGTCAGTACAGAGATCTATCCCATCATCTATTTATCCCCAGGACTGTGACAGTGACGAGGGGACATCCTCTGCGTCTGGAGGAAAGAAGGTTTGTACACAAACATAGAAGAGCATTCTTTACTGTAAGAGCAGTGAGACTATGGAACTCTTTGCCTGAGGAGGTGGTGATTGTGAACTCACTAAAAGTGTTCAAGAGGGGCCTGGGTGTATTTCTGGAGTGTAATAATATTACAGGCTATAGCTACTAGAGAGGGGTCGTTGATCCAGGGAGTTATCTGATTGCTTGATTGGAGTCGGGAAGTAATTTTTTATTCCCCTAAAGTGGGGAAAATTGGCTTCTACCTCACAGTTTTTTTTTTTTGCCTTCCTCTGGATCAACTTGCAGGATAACAGGCCGAACTGGATGGACAAATGTCTTTTTTTGGCCTTATGTACTATGTTACTAAGTACCATATTTTTCGCTTTATAAGACACACTTTTTTCCCCCCAAAAGTGGGGGGGGGAATGGCAGTGCGTCTTATAAAGCGAACACTGCCATGTTTACTTTGGTTACGCTGATACATCGCAAGCCGCGATGTATCAGAGGGGTGGGAGGAGGGGACGGAGGCTGGCAACACTCGCGGCGGGGCCCGATGCAGTCACTGTACTGTAATACATCGGGCCCCGCTCACGGCAATTTTCACATGTACAGTCTATAATCTTCAAGCAGTATCTCTGCTTTAAACTAGGGCAATTCTCTGTAGTAGTACAACTCACTATGAAAGCGGCAGGCAGGGCGGCAGCATAACCTCGCGATTCTCACTCATTCACGCTCCTCCCACTTCATTCATGAAGGAGGAGCGGGAATGAGTAAGCATCGCGAGGTTACGCTGCCGACCTGCCTGCCGCTTTCATAGGAGTTGTACTGCTACAGAGAATTGCCCTAGTTTAAAGCAGAGACACTGCTTGAAGATTATAGACTTTACATATGAAAACTGCTTCATTACAATCTGCTTTCTTCTATAACAGTACTCACTATGAAAGCAGCGGTCCAGCCGGCGCGTGACGTCACTCACTCGGTCATGCTCCTCCCACTTCATTAATGAAGCTGGCAGGAGCGTGACTGACTGAGTGAGTGACGTCACGTGCTGGCCGGACTGCTGCTTTTATAGTGACTACTGGTATAGAAGAAAGCAGAGCCATTAAAAGATTTTACATATAAAGTCTACTGTGTGCACTGTGGTGTAATGGGGGTCACTATTCGCACAGGGACAATATACTGTGACACATATGATACTGTGACCAGCATAAGATCATCTTATGTTGGTCACAGTATCATATGTGTCACAGTATATTGTCCCTGTGTGAATAGTGACCCCCATTACATAAGATGCTATATATGATGCTACATCCCCCGTAGTAGTGTATCATCCACACATCCCCCTCATAACAGTGCGTCATCCACAGATCCCCCATAACAGTGTCATCCACAGGTCCCCCCATAACAGTGTCATCCACAGGTCCCCCAAAACAGTGCGTCATCCACAGGTCCCCCATAACAGTGCGTCATCCACAGGTCCCCCCATAACAGTGCGTCATCCACAGACCACCATTAGTTCAAAACCCACCAAAAGCACACCTTTTGGTTCAATTTTTTTTTCTTATTTTCCTCCTCAAAAATCTAGGTGCGTCTTATCATCAGGTGCGTCTTATAAAGCAAAAAATACAGTATATAGAACAAATGTTTATTATCAATTGTCCTACACATAAAAAAATGGAAGTTACACTGTAAATAATAAGATAACCAGTACACTGGTACATGAAACAGTCTATTATTGCCATTATACATTCACTATATCACTGCAAAGATCTGACTATAAGTATCCTTATAGTGACCTGACTCGAGAGTCTAATGCCATGATTAGGTGATGCCATCAGGCTGTGTAGAGAAATTGATAACAAGGGCTTCTGCTGAGAGGGCAGCTTAAAGGAGGATTTCATTTTACATAAAAATCATTTAAAATAATCATTTATGAAGGTTGCTTTAATTCTGTAATGTATTTATTTCACCTTTCTTGCTCCTATCTTCTGTTCTGAGACATATGACCTTGTCCACGCAGCTCATATGTCATGTTATGTCCATGCGCGTGTCAGTGATAGGGGAGTGTCTATGTAACTATCTGGGTGGGAGGAGCTATAAACTAGATGGGTGTTAAGGGCAGTGAGAGGGGAGTGTCTACGTAACTAGCTGGTGGGAGGTGCTATAAACTAGCTGGGTGTTGTTAGGAGCAGTGATAGGGGAGTGTCTATGTAACTAGCTGGTGGGAGGAGCTATAAACTAGCTGGGTGTTGTTACGAGCAGTGATATGTAACTAGCTGATGGGAGGAGCTATAAACTAGCTGTGTGTTGTTAGGGACAGTGATAGGGGAGTGTCTATGTAACTAGCTGGTGGGAGGAGCTATAAACTAGCTAGGTGTTAGGGGCAGTGTTAGGGGAGTGTCTATGTAATCAGATGAGTAAAAAAAGCTATAAACTAGCTGGGTGTTGTTAGGGGCAGTGATAGGGGAGTGTCTATGTAACTAGCTGGTGGGAGGAGCTATAAACTAGATGGGTGTTGTTAAGGGCAGTGATAGTGGAGTGTCTATGTAACTAGCTGGGTGGGAGGAGCTATAAACTAGCTGGGTGTGAGGGGCATTGATAGGGGAGTGTCTATGTAACTAGCTGGGTGAGAGGAGCTATAAACTAGCTGTGTGTTGTTAGGGGCAGTGATAGGGGAGTTTCTATGTAACTAGCTGGGTGGGAGGAGCTATAAACCAGCTGAGTGTTGTTAGGGACAGTGATAGGGGAGTGTCTATGTAACTAGCTGGTGGGAGGAGCTATAAACTAGCTGGGTGTTATGGGCAGTGTTAGGGGAGTGTCTATGTAATCAGATGGGTAAAAAGAGCTATACACTAGCTGGGTGTTGTTAGGGGCAGTGATAGGGGAGTGTCTATGTAACTAGCTGGTTGGAGGAGCTATAAACTAGCTGGGGGTTGTTAGGGACAGTGATAGGGGAGTGTCTATGTAACTAGCTGGTGGGAGGAGCTATAAACTAGCTGGGTGTTGTTAGGGGCAGCGATAGGGTCGTGTTTATGAAATTAGCTGGGGGCTGTTAGGGGCATGTCTATATAACTATCTGGGTGGGAGGAGCTATAAACTAGCTGAAAATAAGAGTTTGATTGGATACAGTAACAGGTAGTGCTACATTCAGGATGGAAACAAACCAAAGTGATTTGTTTACAAGGTGAAAAATGGTCAGGAGGTTCCAAATTGTAAAAAAATGTATTTAAAAAAGTATGAGGAAGATGCACATAAGCATATCTGTTAAAACCTATAGTAATCCTAAAAGATCTTTGTTCTCCAACTGCTGGTTTGATAAGGTGACCTCACTCTTAGCTAACTGACATTTTTAAACTGTCTCTTGGGAATATTTTTAATCATTTGAATTTAAGTTAAGTTTCAAAATTACTATTAGCACATGTAAACGTTAGGCATTTAGTAGTCAAATGACTAGTTGTAAGTACACTTTTTGAGAAAATTACGCCAATACAGCCTTTTGTGTATAAACATTTATGGGCCTTCCACCCTTTTCCCCCTCAGAAGTAGTTTAATTTGGGTTCATGTTTAGTTCTGCACCCAACATTTCCATTATGAATTTGTCTTTCCCAAGATAGAGAGCCTCATCACACTGCACCTAAAATACTGAGTCCTATAAAATGCAAATGATAGATCAGCGACATAGAACTGGCGTCCCTTAACTCACACCACAGGGTCTCCTGTGTAATACTATGATATGAAGCTGTCCAATGCTGTCCCCGGTCTTCTGTTTATAAGACTTGACATTGAGAAATGTATACCAAAAGCAGGAGGCAGCAGATGATAAGAGAGTTATACAACTCCCTGGACTCACACCATCTTTCTGCGCTGTCTGCAGAATCACAGTGTATCCTATGTGATGCATCTTCAGCTTGTCTCCCCTGCCTCCTGCTTGTGATATGTCACTCTATCCCCATAAGCTCTTTCAACTATGAGCTAGAGGAGAGCAGTGTGAAGCTGGAGATTCTTCACCCATCACACATATAGTAGATAGTGTAAACATACAGTGTGAGTTAGGGGAGTTTGACAACTCTGCAGTCAATCATTGTACAGACTCACCAAAAATATTATTGGTCTCGAAAGGCAGAAATTAAATCTTCAACAGCACCCTATACATGAGGTAGGATAAAGAGGAAAAAGGATAGTGGAGCTATGTGGAGGTGCAGAAGTGTCTGAGAGTTATCAGAAAGCATTGCATAGGTGATTACGTAGCTCACAGGAATATAGCTGCCTGTAAGTAAAGATAGGGAGGTGGACTGCTGGAGTGTCTGTGCTGGATCAGTGAGGGATTAGCAAGGTGAAGGTTGGATAACCTCTGTAAAGCTTATAGTGAAAGCGGTAGCATATGATTTTTAATGTATAACAGGGGATACATTTAGAGGCACATTTATTAATAAACCCCTAAGCTGGCAGTGGTTCCGCCGAAGTTATAAAGAGGCGCCAGCCTTTTCACAACTTAGGCGGATCCCCGTCAGCTTTCTAACTATCTTACATTTATACCTTTTTCTTTCCCTGAAACAGATGTAGGAAATGGTAAATCAGAGGGACCTGTCAGCCCGTCCCCTTCCCCGCCCACGCCACACTCACTTTTTTAGACCTGCGTGAGCGGGGAGAAGTCACAGGCGTATTTTAGCATTAAAAATTGTCATAAATTGTGGGTGAAGAGAAGTGCTGCCAAGACCAGGAATACAGTTCACAATATTTCTTTGGGCAACACATTTTGAGATTTGATTAATTTCTTCCTCAGGTTCATAGATTGAAAAAAAAAAAAACATATGGACTTTGTATAGGGATAAATGGCCGAGGTCCAAAATAATCCAAAGTTCCAAAGGTCAAAAAAGGTAAAAACATTAAAAACGTAAATTCATTATTAATACAGGCTTTCCATTTGATGGATACAGGCAGATAGATAAATGCATGTATACAAAAAGAGTGTGTTTACATACATGAGAACTATTTCTGAGCAATCATGCAACTTGTTCTGATCTGAAAAGGAAAAATAAAAAATGTTGTTGCAATTTTTTGCCCCATAGTTTCTCTATTCTATCCATGTGTAAAGAACCTACATGCAGATGAATTGCTCATTCATTGATACAGGTAGTCGATCAATGCTTGCTTACTTTCCTTTTCACTAGACATTAATAGATTTTTCTGTGATCTTGAAAAAAAAAATTAAATGTCTCCAAAGCAAGTGATTCCAACAACAACAAAAAAAAATCTTTTAAAATACATTTTATATTAGTATCTTGTATTAGAATGTAATTATTAAAAAATGTAATTCAGTGGTCTATATATCTACTTCATCTTTGAAACAGTTTCCATTTTTTATCATTCTAGACCAACGCTGTATCCGATATAATTTCTATACTTTCCATTATGACTAAAATTGCAGACAGTGCTTACTCTAATAATATTACATTATAAAGCAAACTGTGAGATGTCCTAGATCCTCTTCATCAACCTGTAGAAACTGTGTCACAATCAAACAAAACATTTACTCCACTTTTAATAGAATTCCAAATAACACATATGTATTATAAGGGCAGTGATAAGTCTAAATATGTAAGGTTTTAATGTCCTACCTATGGTGTCCTACATAATTTATAAGCACACAATATGCATTTTCCACCTCTTTAATAAAAGCTGAAAATGTGCTCGGACTTAAAAGGGTCAACTCACTCCCCACTGCTCTGTTAGCCTGTTAATCGGCACAGGAACCGAGGTAGAAATTATTTGCTAATGCGTTGGTAGAAGTTTTATACAAACCAGCCAATACAAAATTACTAAATTACTCATAGCAAATGTATTGTTAAGAGCCTGTATCCTCATTCTTAATTAACAGGGCAATTTTACACCTCATTTTTCTGTGCATTAGCAGAACACTGGAGTGAGACTTAAAATGCCCTTGTTAGACTTGATATTGTTCCTTCCTTCTGAAATGATCTAGGCATACAACTGAAATGTGTTTGCCGTAATAATTGTGCCTCTGTTATAGATTGTTGACTAAGAGTTTTTTGCACCCTGGGTCAGTTTAAGCAGAAAACATTCAGAAATTGTATGCTTTTAGACATCTTCAGTTTTCTATTTAATATGCAAGTAAAAAAAAATATATATGTTTGTTAACCCTATAGGATAAAGACAGCCATGCTTAAACGCACAGGAAGAACCTCGGGTAGCAATGGTTTGGAGATTCCATTTTACATCATGCCATTCTGATTTATTTCAGTCATAAATTTAATTATTTGGGTGAGTGAAATATAGAGGAGTATCCTGGAGGTAGAAACTTTTGTTAGCTTTTTTTTTGTTATGGAATGTACAAGTCAATATCTTTTGCTAACTCAATGCTACAGAAACTGCATTGAAGTTATATACCTTCAGGTATGCTATTAATGAAGTTTAACTTTTTTTTTTTTACAAAAAAACAAAACAAAACATGGTAAACACATTCAGTGATCTCTGAGATTTTCAGGACACAGTACACATCGCAGAGTAGTGTTAGCGGACCCTAAAAGCCTAGTGTATGTGATTCCCAGGTATTCACCCTTCCCTGCAGGGATCTGAACTTTTCTGCAAGCAATCTTCAGGTTGCAATCCCCAGAGACGACTGTAGTGCTATGACATTAGTGACGTCAGGAACTAAGCCGGGGCTTCTAAAGGGGAAGGCAAGAGGCATCAGGCCAAGGGATAATGCAGAAGTTATGGGTAAGCGAGAGGTCAGGGGTAGAGGGACACTACATTTCCACTAAACAGAAACTAGACCAGGGATGAAGCCAGTGTCACAATACAGCAAACAGAAGACAACCAGGCAGACTAAACAGGAGGAGTAGGTAAAGACAAGGTCAGAAATAGGGCTGGTGTCTGAAGACAATATCAGTATAGTTGCACAAGAGCAAGTGGAAAAAGTCAGGAAAAGTTTTGTTCCTTGCTCACTAGAAAATGGCAGTGATGCCTAGCTGGGTTTAAATATCAGCCATGATGACATCATAGAACCAGCCCAAGGAACAACATCATAGACGTCTCATCCAAGAAAACATATTTTATATGGAAACACAGCACAGAGCAAAACAGGTTGTAGCTTATGGTCAAGCAAGAGATTGAGAGAATTACCTAAAAACCTGGAGAGAAATGTAACACGTTCCTGCTGTAATATTAGGTGCAGGATCATACAGAAAGCAATGTCACCATAACACAGCACAGAAAGTTTGTGGCACACAGCAGCCCAATAACACCCTTGCTGACAGATTATACCCCCTTAGCTCTAAGCTGTGTCTCCCTCGGCCATATAACCAAAAAATATAGAGAATGCTGTAATGTGGCACAAAACCACTCGGTCTACTAACCCCCATTCAGCAAGAGAAGACCAAGAGGAATGGTGACTGAATAAGCTTGTTTCCATATCTCCTATAGACTGAAATGGAGAGAGAGTCATGAACACAAGCGACCACTTACATTATTGATTCTCCCTCTATGTACAGCTGTTGCCAGCAGCCTTGGCTTGCCAAGTAGAGGTCAGGGGATCCCATTATTCTGGGTGTGGGATGAGGATCCCACGAGTAGAGCTCAAACGCATAGGACATATATGACATATCTTACGGATATGCTGTTAATGTTTGAAATGAGAAAACTCTTATCCAGTTGATAACTTTTTTATTAATATAATTGTAATATTAATTTTTAAAATAAAATCTTGTTAATAATTTGCAGTGATATATAATTTGTAGCTACAATAACATAATATCTACAAAACATAAAATACTATGTAGATCATACCCACCGAAATTTTCCAATACATTTATCAAAACTAGTATAAAGAAAAACAGGCTTAGTTGCCTATAGCAACCAATCAGATTCCATATTTCACTTCCCATTTGGTTGCCATGAGCAAATATTTCAGTTTTCCTTTACACCAATTTTGATAAATCGCCCCCAAAGTTTTCTCTTAGTACTTGTTACTATAATCTAAGAAGAACCATATCCCTATACAAGCATCATGTCCATAAGTGTGGCATGGTCATTTTTGTATTACTGGCTCTATGTAAGATGGAGATAGCACCTGCCTTATAGATATGCCTTGTGTTTTTTTTATTTTTTTTATTGTTTGGGGAAGGGGGCGCTAAGATGCTTGGTGTATTTTCCCATGTACAATTTACTGTCAAGGTTGGGGAGAGTAAATTGTTGCAAGATGTTGGTTGCAAAGTGCGATGGTGGTAACTCGCTAATGTCAGGATGGTCATTAAAAGGGCAGTGGAGTCTTCTAGTGACCACAAACTGTTAGCAGTGATCTCAGTAGGGGGTAAAATCAAAGAAAAGTTGCTTAAAGGGAAGCTGTCACCTGGATTTTGTGCATAGAAATGAGGATATGGGTTGCTAGATGGCCACTAGCATATCCGCAATACCCAGTCCCCATAGCTCTGTGTGCTTTTATTGTGTAAAAAAAACGATTTGATACATATGCAAATTAACATAAAAGAGTCATATCTTGCTTGTGTGACCATAGAAGAGTTATATTTTCAAGCTCTGGCTTATCTCAGGTTAATTTCCATATGTATCAAATCAGTTTTTATACACAATAAAAGCACACAGAGCTATGGGGACTGGGTATTGAGGATGTGCTAGCGGCCATCTAGCAGCCCATGTCCTCAGCTCTATACCCAAAATCCAGGTGACAGGTTCCCTTTAAAGGGTGTGGGCTCCCTCCAAAAGTTCACACTTTGGTAGTGGACCCAGAATTACCCAGAGTTAGGCCTCATGCACGCGACCGTTGTTCTGATCCACATCTATGCAGCAGTTTTTGTGGCTCGGGTGCGGACTTATTCATTTCAATGGGGCCGCAAAAGATGCGGACAGCACTCTGTGTGCTGTCCGTATCCGTTGCGCCGTTTCGTGGTCATAAAAAAAAAATATATAACATGTCCTATTCTTGTCCGCCTTGCGGACAAGAATAGGCATTTCTACAATGGGCCACCTGTTCCGTTCCACAAATTGCGGAAGGCACACAGGCTGTTTCTGTGTTTTGCGGATCCGCAATTTGCGGACCCGCAAAAAATGGAATGGTCATGTGCATAAGGCCTTACTGAGAGATAGTCTTTACCAGCTCCCTCCAGTGAGATGAACCAGTGCAAGTATGCCTGCTGTATGGAGGTATGCTGATTTTGGAGCACTTACAGAGACCTAAAGCAGCCAACCTAGTTAAAGCCCCATAGTTATATATATATATATATATATATATATATATATATATAAAAAACTGTCTCTATTCCACCGAATACAAGATATTTAAGTAATTTGTCCTCAGGTCTTCCTGAGAGACTAGTAAGCAATAAGGTTAAGTCTCATTGAAGACAATATGAAGTTCTCAGTTCAAGATCCCTATCTGTCATGAGAGACTAGTAAGCAATAAGGTTAAGTCTCATTGAAGACAATATGAAGTTCTCAGTTCAAGATCCCTATTCACCATGACTCCCTCCAATCCAAGTCAATAGTTTTTTCTATACTTTCTTAGTTTATATACAAATATAAAGATATGATTTTTAGTATTTTATTTTTTTACTAATCATGCACTAAAGTGGCTTCCCTTTCATGTGTAAAGGCAGATTGTGTCATTTGTAAGAAAACTAAAGGGCTTCAATGATGGGCAATGCTGAAATTATAACTGACAAGCACACAGGAGTCTTTTTAAAATTTCCTGAAAAGGCTAGCTAAAGAGTAATGACCAGAAAGCTATTGTATAGCCACACACAGAAGAAGTGTGTTTTTTGTATATAAATATCTTGTTGGAAAGTGTGACCTTGTCCTTTTCATGGCAGTGTGCAAATAGATGTCACAGATGCTGATGAAAACGGTGAAAGTACAATTCCCCTTTATAAATGTTACATGTATGGGTTTTTCAGATGTTCCAGACACTGGGTGACTAAAATATATAATGTCAAACGATACCGGCAGGGGCATAGCTAAAGGCTTATTGCCCTGGTGCAAGAGTTCAGCATGGGCCCCCCTTCCCTGAGTCCTTTGTGGCCAGGGGAAGGGAATCACATAGACTTCATGCTGCCTGAGGCAAAAATTGAAACGACACCTCCCGCCCATGCCAAACGCTCAACCTAATTCCTTCCCTCCAGCCTTGACCTGCATGCACTTTCTATAATACCAGTGCTTTCTTATGTGGCACAAGAGTCTTTGGGCTCCCTCAGGCTCCTGGGCCCGGTAGCTACTGCTACCTCTGAATCCCCTATAGCTGCACCGCTGGCTACAGGGATGTCTCTACTCAATACTTTAAAAGACTGTACTTCATAAAGTTACATGCAATAGTATATCTGCTGTACACAATTACATTCTTACCCTGTAGTTTTGTAATCCTCAGCAAAGTTTTTATATGGAAACTTTCATACAGAAAATAAAGGTAAGATACATGATTCTACCAGATTTATACAGTGCAGTAGTACAGCAGGATAACTTTGCTACAATTACACAAAAATATATATAGAACTACCGTATTTTCACCCCATAAGACACAGTTTTTTTCCCCCAAAGTGGGGGAAAAATGTCCCTGCTTCTTATGCGGTGAATACTAATGAGCCACTTCCATTATGGAAGTGCTCCTTAGTACAGGAGAACCGGGAAGCAGTGAAGGCTGTGTATTCACCACTTCCTGGTCCTCGGCTGTGGCTGTGCACAGCGTGAAGGCGCTCTGTGACATCACGCTGTGCACGTCAGGTCACAGCACAGCTGACAGCAGAAGGAGGAAGAGAGAGCACTGGAGGTGAGGAGCGGTCACGTCTGGAGCAGGAGCGGTAAGTGTTTATTTTATTTTATGTCATCTGAGGGTGGGGGCTGATCAAAAGAGGCATGTGGGCTGATCCAAATGAGGCATGGGGGCTGATATGAGGCTGGGGGCTGATCACAAGAGGCATGCGGGCTGATATGAGGCTGGGGGCTGATCAAAAAAGGCATGGGGGCTGATCAAATGAGGCATGGGGATTGATTTGAGGCGGGGGTCTAAAATGAGGTATGGGGGGTCTGATCTGAGGCATAGGGGTCTGATATGAGATATGGGGGTCTCATCTGAGGTCTGAATGGGGGGTCTTATTTATTTTGGCGCTCTTATCTGAAATCTTATTGGGGTCTTATTAACATTGGAGGTCTGATCTGAGTTCTAAATGAGGATCTTATTAACATTGGGGGTCTGATTGGGGCTGTGAGCTGAGGTCTTATTAACATTGGCGCTCTGATTGCTGGTCTGATCTGAGGTCTATTGAAAAATATTTTCGTCTTATAGGTCGAAAAGTACGGTATATACAGAAGGTCTATAGACATCCGTGTGTGTTTTATGCAAAAGATAGAACATATCCTATTCTTATTCACAAATTTGGATCATTTGGACGTCATTCGTATTTTCCTGATCAGCATTTTGCCAGCACCTGTTCCAGGATATGAATCAGTGGAAGAACATTGTTCATCCCGTAGTACTGGTGAATGACAAATAACGTGTCATCCTCAAAGGGCCTGAGCAAACAACAGATGTCACGCATGAGTTGCCACTGGCTGACATCGAAGTTACACAGGGGAGTACTCCTGTCCGCCTGGATCATCAAGAAATTGTTTATGGCCTTTCTCTGTTCGAATAGTCGGTCCAACATATAAAGTATCGATTGGGTATCGAAACGTTGATACCCGGTGCAACTCTACCTAAGACAGTGACATCAATGTCGATTGGTCACATGGCCCAGTTACATCTTAGCCCCATTCAAGTCAATGGGGCTGAGCTGCACTACTAAGTACTGCCACTATACTATGTACGGCACTCTCTTTGGAAAGCTTCCCGGAAGCCTGCATCGCTCACCAGAGATTTCAGATGATCTGCAGTGGTGCAGGAACTTGGACTCCTGCTGAATTAATAATGATGACCTATCCTGAGCATAAGTCATCATTATCTTTTCCAAGATTATTCTTTTAAGAACACTGCAAAACTAGTATATATGACACCAACAATTTGACTAAGTGTGTACAGAAACCTAAAATACAAATTTAAAAAAATTAAATAATGGGCACCCCCATCAAGTAACTTAATGTACACATCGGATTAGGTTTAGCATGTGATGGCCTCTAGCCAGCTCAAAAATGGTTAATTGGTCATCAGGGGAAATACCAAATGAATCAATTTCCTTTGCTATCACTGCAAATGTAGAAAATTAAAGACCACATTTCAGTGCTGTCTAAAGGGGTATCAAATGATAAAATCATTCATTGTAATGTGTAGCCTAAATGACTAAGTATTAATGTACCTGTTCATTACTTAGAAGCCTGTGTGCATATATAATGCATTTCATTTACTGTTTCACTACCACTTTGCTCACGTTCACCTACTGAAGTGGGACTCTGGGGGAGATTTAACTTGCTTTCCAAAATCCAACCAAAATCTTAAATAAGTAGTGTCCTGCCTATCTCTTTCAGAACTTGGACAGCACATTGTAAGAATAAATACAATTTATTCTAGATCCAGGAACGGCCAGAAGAAGAACAAGTAGTTATTTACCCAGTTCATGAGAGTGTCATACTATAGAGAAATCAGGAAGATAATGTAAGAGGGAGATCAGGGCAACCTTTTTATATGGAAATTTATGTATTTAAAAGTTCAGTTTAGTCCGAATTCTGTTCATGCTTGAGGAAAGGAACTAACAATTCAGACCAGGTAGAACTAACTCAGGCAGCAGGCTGAGGAGGGGAGGGCAGCTTTAACCCTTAATATCTCAGGCTGTGTAGCAGCCAGAAATATGAGCCTGGTCTTGATTGAACGCTTTGAAACAATACCAGGGTTGCAGCATCAGCTGTTCTAGATTGGGAAAAAAAAGCCTTTTCAAATCAGGTTGAGAGTGAAAGCAGCAGATTTTGGCATTTTTTATTTCTTTTGTTTGCTAATTTCACACCCAACCAGCTTTTTAAAGCTATACAGTGCCTTGCAAAAGTATTCACCCCCTTGACTTTTTGGGGTATTTTGTTACATTACAGCCTTAAGTTCAATGTTTTGTTAATCTGAATTTTATGTGGTGGATCAGAACACAATAGTCTAAGTTGGTGAAGTGAAATGGGAAAAATATCTAAATAAAAGCATTGTTTAGAACTAGAAAACCGAAAATTTGCTTTTGCGGATGTATTCACCCCCTTTGTTAGGAAGCCCATACAAATCTCTGGTGCAACCAATTACCTTAGAAGTCACATAATTAGTGAAATGATGTCCACCTGTGTGTAATCTAAGTATCACATGATCTGTCATTACATATACACACCTTTTATAAAAGGCCCCAAAGGCTGCAACACCTAAGCAAGAGGCATCACTAACCAAACACTGCCATGAAGACCAAGGAACTCTCCAAACAAGTAAGGGACAATGTTGAGAAGTACAAGTCAGGGTTAGGTTATAAAAAAATATCCAAATCTTTGATGATCCCCAGGAGCACCATCAAATGTATCATAACCAAATGGGAAGAACATGGCACAACAGCAAACCTGCCAAGAGACGGCCGCCCACCAAAACTCACGGACCGGGCAAGGAGGGCATTAATCAGAGAGGCAGCACAGAGACATAAGGTAACCCTGGAGGAGCTGCAGAGTTCCACAGCAAAGACTGGAGTATCTGTACATAGGATGACAATAAGCCATATGCTCCATAGAGTTGGGCTTTATGGCAGAGTAGCCAGAAGAAAGCCATTACTTTCAGCTAAAAACAAAAAGGCACATTGTGAGTTTGCGAAAAAGCATGTGGGAAACTCCCAAAATGTATGGAGGATGGTGCTCTGGTCTGATGAGACTAAAATTTCACTTTTCGGCCATCAAAGAAAACACTATGTCTGCCGCAAACCCAACACATCACCAAAAGAACACCATCCCCACAGTGAAACATGGTGGTGGCAGCATCATGCTATGGGGATGTTTTTCAGCAGCTGGGACTGGGAAACTTGTCAGAGTTAAGGGAAAGATGGATAGTGCTAAATACAGGGATATTCTTGAGCAAAACCTGTACCACTCTGTGCGTGATTTTGGGTTAGGACGGAGGTTCACCTTCCAGCAGGACAATGACCCCAAACACACGGCTAAAGCAACATTTCAGTGGTTTAAGGGCAAACATGTAAATGTGTTGGAATGGCCTAGTCAAAGCCCAGATCTCAATCCAATAGAAAATCTGTGGTCAGACTTAAAGATTGCTATTCACAAGCGCAAACCATCCAACTCGAAGGAGCTGGAGCAGTTTTGCAAGAAGGAATGAGAAAAAATCCCAGTGGTAAGATGTGGCAAGCTCATAGAGACTTATCCAAAGCGATTTGGAGCTGTGATTGCCACGAAAGGTGGCTCTACAAAGTATTTACTTTAAGGGGGTGAATAGTTATGCAGATTGCCTTTTTCTCTTATGTTTTCATATTTGTTGTTTGCTTCACAATAAAAAAAAAAAAAACGTCCTCAAAGTTGTGGGCATGTTCTGTAAATTTAATTATGTAAATCCGCAAACAATCCATGTTAATTCCAGGTTGTGAGGCACCAAAATACAAGGCAAGGCAAAAGTATTTCTTGATGTACAGCAGATAATGATCATGCTAATGGTCTACATTGTAAACTTTCAAACGAGACCAGGCTCCCATCTTTAGCTGCCACACAGATCAAAATATTAAGGGTTAAAGCAGCCCTCCCCCTTCAGCTAGCTCTGATCCCAGCCAGCATGGAGGAGAAGAGGTGACAGTGGGGACAGGCTGACAGACTGTACAGAGAAACTAAATAGAATATTTCTCAGAGTGTAACTATGCATGATCCCAGGAAGAGACATATGACTTCTGTACATGTTATCAACCCCCCTTACTCCACGAATTAGAGAACATACTTATGGAATAATTTCTACTAATAAAATGTATGCAATAAATGTCCAGATAGGACAAACCCATTGATCTTAGCATTGCATTTTCACTGCACAACCTACTGAAACTTTATTACCAGCTGAAACTAGAAGTTATTTGCACTGGGTGTGTGAACTGATATCTGTCTAAGTTCAGTGTACAGCATGGCTGAATATGTTGGTGGTATGTAAATAA